>NC_138741.1:25142321-25662321 GCF_965113295.1 Leuciscus leuciscus | reverse complement strand
ATTATTAATAATACAAGTTTCCTAGTTAAAAATTGGACATGAACGTCCTATCAAGTTGTATTTACCACTGGGAAGCCCTGGAATAATTTTGATTCCCAAGTTCCAGAGTTGGACGTGTCATAAACTTTAAACATGGCGGAGGGGAGAACGGTTGCTGCTGTGACTGGTATTCTTTATCAGTTTTTTTCCACAACAGCAACATTGTCTTGTCATTAAAGTAGTGCAACTTTACATATATGAATAATCATTTGAAGCAAAGTGTTTTATACACAGCGAAAATAGCATGTATTTGACCGAAATTCCAGAATCATCAGAATCTAGATGTTTATGTAGTTGTCAAGAATGGGATGCTAAATATCATTTTGGCTTTAATAAGATTTTTTATTTGTTATAAAAAATATAAATTATTTCAGTTTTTTTTAATGAGTTTAATATTTTATTCAAGATATTAAACTCTATTTATTGCATCATGATTATGAATATGATCTGTTCGTTATGGTAGGTATAATGTTTCCAGCCCGTTAATGATGTTACAGTACATTACTGGCAGCTGACTTCAATAACCACGATTGGACAGGCGTCCCTTAACACCTAGTTTGCACGTGCTTGCATTTATCCATGTTGTGTGAGTTGAACCAGTGTGTGTGTACTTGTGTATTTCAGCATTTGGATGTACTTAGTGACGTTGCCAGGCATAATCCATGTAAAGCCTCTGGTTCAAAGAGGATCTTGGTTAGTACAGCGTACAGACACTCTAACACTCTTGTGTCAAAACGCTCCGCTTGTGTTGGAAAGATATTAAATCAGATCAAGCAAACAATAGATTTAGGTTTGTTTAGTTTTTATTGGCATTTCTTATACTTATTTTACAACAACTGACACATGTATGCAGATGTATAGAAATAAAAAGTGTGGCACTATTGTGATGATGCAGAACTGTGATACTTCAAACCGAATGCATGTACTGACCATGCCCATGCTGTACAGTAATGTCTACACATCGGGAACGACTTGGGTAATAACAAGTGAAAGTGACACGGTGAATACATATATGACCACTTCAGGTGGAATAATCGTTACTGGACACTGTCTAAAGGCGATTACAAAACAGCAGGCTAAGATAAGAAATCAGTCATGTGATCTCCTGCACCTCACAGTCTAATTCGTCTCCTGTCTCGCTACATCTGAATATGAAGCATGGCTTATATAGAGTAAAACACAGAGCATGGACACACAGATGACTGAAAACTTTTAAGAAATTTCATCCAAAACATGTGTGTATATATATTTAATAAATATACACTTTAAAAAAATCATAAAGAAACCAACACAAAAAAAAGAAAGAAGAAACTTCACATGTGAGCTCTAGCCATCAAATATGCACTATGTACATTTAACCTTTGGAGAGAAAGATACAGAGTAAATGTGACCATTTACTAGACTATCAGTTAAGACAGACACGCAACGACACTTTCTAGATAGAGCATTGAGGGGGTGATAAGTGCATGTGTGCAAACCGGTCAGGTGAGTACCATGGTAAAAGCACATGTGCACTGTTGCAGGTACAGTGGGGAGGGGGAAAATGAGACAAAGCACTTCTTGTATGGATTTAGCCACTTCCCAACATTTTTGTGGCGCGCTGGTTGGCTTCGTCAATCCTGGTTTTGTTGGAATCAGCCTGGAAGACAGAGATAATACAGTAGGTATTTCCTCCAGTATTATGACATATTAAATTAATTAACCATGATTCATTTTGTGATTCCAGAGGGTTTCAAGAACTGTTCTTAAATAAAATAGTTATTGTGGGGGAAAAATAAAATAAAACCTTAGCATTTTTTAGCATTTTAATTAAATTAGATTATTTTAATATATTAACAATTATTTTTGAGAAGATAAAAATTATCTTGACTTTCTTTTAAACATTTTTATTAGTTATTGGAATCAGCATGGAAGTCAAAGATAGTTTACAGATACAGTAGGTATTTTCTTCAGTATTTATGATGTAATTATGACAAATCTGCTTGTTTTCAAAAAGAAACTGGGAGAGTGGATATATTAAATTAATTAACCATGATTCATTTTGTGATTCCAGAAGTAAAAAAAAAGAAAACTTGAATAAAACAATAGTTATTGAGAAGAAAAATAATATTGAGTTTGTTTTTTTAGTATTTGAATTAAGTTTTAATTAATTCAAATTTTAATTTTAATAAATGTTATGATTAATAGCGTGCAGTTATTATAAAGTGTTACCCTGTATTTTTATTAACTAACATTAACAAATATGAATAAATACTGTAACAAATGTATTGCTCATTGTTAGTTCATGTTAGTTAAGACATTAACTAATGTTACGTAATGAACCTTATTGTAAAGTATTACCAATTATATATAAGCGATATATAAGCTGTCAATCACACAGTGCGACCAAAACTCGCAAAAACTCCCATTATAATCAATGATTATAATAAACTGCACCACGAATCTCTTATTTACATCGTGTTTGAATTGTTAGTTCAAATGAAAGCATTCGTGAAAGGGCGGAAATCAAGTTGCAATGACAAGATCACTGCATTCAAGCACTCAACAGTGGCGTCTGTCATTGGCTACAATACTCAGCGCCGCAACCTTTAATGTGATGGGAGTAGATCTAAATATGATGCTATAATCAACACTTTTCACAACTAGTTAATCTCGACAGCTGTAATAGTAAAAAAGTGGTAAAAGATTTTGAAAGAGTTCCACATGTAATACTTTTTTCATATGCAAATATGTTAGCCAATCCCAGCAGTGGTTTCATAGCAGACACGCCCCTTCAAACAGAGCGCTCAAATCAGAGGGATTGAGGCTCTTGTGTTAAGTAATAATTTATCCGATATTGAAATGCCATGTCATCTTACCTGGTCCATAATCCTGTCGATTTGACGGTTCTGGGTGTCGATCTCGTTGCCCATGTCGAGAGCCATGTGGCGTAGGTTACCGATGATACCTCCCACCTGTTCCAAATTCTCGTCCATTTCATTCTCACGTGCATCATTTGTTACCCTTAAGATACACAAAAAACAGTCTGGGTTTATTGAGAGCACTGACTGAGATGGACACAGTATCCTCAGGATGATTTTCACATTAAGGTCACCAGGGAAATCCATTCGCAACCCATTTTCCGTCATATTTAGACTGGAAAACATTTAGTTATATTATTTTCTGATGAAAAAAATTCCCCTGTGAAACAGCATGCACTAATGGTATTATATAAGTAAATATTGTCAATTTTGAATTCATGTTTATCTTATTCTGTCTGATGGGTTGCACAGGACAAAAGTTAAACACATACATTATGGATTCTGTCAACACTAGCATGACTAGAACAACTGTCTAAAACCATTAAGGTGTATATGGATTCTAGCTGAACATCCCATTTTAAGTGCGGACTGACATGGGATATTTTGACACAGCGGACGAACAACAGCTCAGTGGTTTCATGAGCATCCCTGATGTGCCTGAAGCTACAGTCTGGCACAAAGCGGACATCCGTCTTCAACAGACAATTCTAGAGATGCTTGTGACTCACTGACAACTGAAGTGTGCTGCACTCACTGCTGATACACTAGACTATATGGATGAAAACAACAACAGTACAATTAGACTACACTCACACAGTCAGCTTTCGGGACTGACAGCCATATACTAACATGTCTCTCAAATGGTTTTGTCCACACAGCAGACAGGAGCTAATGATCAAATAAGGTCTGAAAGAACAGGTGATTGTCTAAGTCAGTCCCCTTCTCTAATTGGTGGGTGATGCCTGTAACCATAGTGACAAATAGCAATAGTAAATTCCGAGACTTTATATTACAATTACATTTTTATTTCAAACATTTCAGCACACTCCTGCTGCTTTCATCCTCTCAAAAATCTCTCCAGTTTTTCATTTTATTCACTAGCATTGCACCTAAAGACTGCATTGCACTTTACATACTACATCATATAATACAGTAATTTGTAAAACTATTTTTTTGTTAAAATCAGCACAAATTTAAGATAAATGACCTATTTTTACATTTAAATTAAATAATAAATTATAATTTTTTCACATTACATTAATGTGAACAAGATATCGTCATCATTATGATTGTAGTTGCGGCTAATTGTCATGAAAATAAGGTCACAATGCAAAAAAGTCTTAATGGTTCTAAAATATAAAATATCACCCGATTAATTATGTATTAATGATATAATTTATCATTATTGTTGTTATAAATATTATGCATCATAGTACTGAAAATTGTCAGTAATATAATGCACACACACACACACACACACACACACACACACACACACACACACACATATATATATATATATATATATATATATATATATATATATGGAGATATAGGTAATTTTCATTGCCATTTAAGTGAAATTACTGAATTTAAATATATGAGCTTGATAAAAATTATCATTCTAGAAGAAAATTTCAGATGGCACTTAGAGGCTTTTGCATCTGAGCTGCAACGCATTCTCATATGTGACCCTGGACCACAAAACCAGTCTTATGGGTAATTTTTTTTCAATTGAGATTTATACATCATCTGAATACATCTGAAAGCTGAATACATAATCTTTCCATTGATGTATGGTTTGTTAGGATATGACAATATTTGGCCGAGATACAACTATTGAACATCTGGAATCTGAGGGTACAGAAAAATCGGAATATTGAGAAAATCGCCTTTAAAGTTGTCCATTTCTATTGGCGATAGTGCTGCATCCATTTACAAAAATAAATGTTTTATATATTTAAGGTGGGAAATTTACAAAATATCTTCGTGGAACATGATCTTTACTTAATATCCTAATGATTTTTGGCATAAAAGAAAAATCTATAATTTTTACCAGTATAATGTTTTGTTGGCTATTGCCACAAATATACCCGTGCAAGATAAGACTGGTTTTGTGATCCAGGGTCACATATATATATATATATATTTATGCATTTGGCAGAAGCTTTTAGCCAAAGCGAATTACATTGCATTCAAGGTACACATTTCACAGTTTACACATTCCCTAGGAATCGAACCCATGCCATTGCTCTACTGCTTAAAGTACATGAACGGCTAATGACAAATTATATAATTTGTTAAAATATAAGTCATAACCAAGGTCCATTGACTCATACTGTATATATTTGCAGTAATTTTCTTAGAGGTAACTGACCTGCGGATGAATCCTCCGCTGATGGCCATCTGCTCACGTTCATCGACCACACGGGCCGGCTGGCTGGACACCACCCCATCCTGGTTATTACCCCAGGACTGGCCACCGCCTTTCAGTCTGAACAACCACAGGAAGTGAGAGAGAGGGTGAGAAGCAGGATGGTGTGAAGCAACTCTAAACAACTAGACATGCACTGAGAGGAACTACATGCAGATATATATATATATAACACTTAAAACAGGAAATGGTGGTCAGGATTATCTGCATGTTATGGAATTTCATGAATAAATGAACGACACACTAGCGTATCGCTTTCCTGGAACTAATGTACACACGTCACGTACAGTGGGGTATAACAGACAATTACACAGACACTGATGGAGATGTGACAAGTTAATTGGAGGAGGTTCACAACAATTATCAAGGTGAAGAGACAGAGAAGCATTCAGAAGTAACATGTTCTCAGTGAGGGTACAGAATAGACCTATTCCAAACGTATAATGTGCATTCATTCAACATTTAGATACAGTTTGTTAGATCTGAAGTTAAATCAATAGACCAATAGAAAAGCTTTTATAATAACAAGTAACATGCATTGCATTCAGGCAGGGAAGGGGAATAGGCTTTGTTTAGTAACAGTATGCATACAGTAAAGGTCTAAGGCTTTGTTCACACTGCATCCAATTTTCAAATACAATCTTTAGCAAGTGATGAAATCGGATCTGTTTGTTCAGACAGTCGATACCCAGTATATCACTTAAAGGGACAGTTCAACCAAAAATTCAAATTTTCACCATTTACTCAACCCCATGTCATTAAAGACCTGTGTGACTTTACAGACTTTCTTTCTTTTGTGGAATACAAAAAATATATATATATATTTGTCCATGTAATTAATGGTACTAAAATTACTAAAACTAGAACTGAAATAAAAATAAATGAAAGCTAAATAGAAACACTGAAAAAAAAAAAAAAATGATAAAAATGACAAAAGCACAACAAAATTACTGAAACTTAAAATACAGTTTTACTGAAAAAATAAAAAATAAATCAAATTATTAATAAATACTATAATAGTAGGCTATATAAATAATAATAAAATAACACTGCCACTGATATCTGTGAACTATCCCTTTAAGTGTCACATGATCCCAAGAGAATTTCTTCCACAACTACTAAGAGATGTTGCTAAAATTCACAAGGCCGAGAATATTTTATTATTATTGATGGGTCCACCCTCCGTCGGGCCGTTTGAGTAGCCAAATAAGGAAAAAACAGATTTAACTTTTCTCAAAATGTATGAATTAAATCGGATTTCATACAATATATGAGTGTAATTTGAGTCAAGTTTGTAGAAACTTGATTTCACCTGCAATATAGGATTAAAAAAAATATTTTCTGTCTGTCTGAACAAAGCTTAAGCAGCAACTCTCTAAGCAATGCAGGTGATTTCCTATAAGCTGTTACCTTTTATTTCAACCTTTTATGTAAGATAGGGCTGTTTATGTAGATTTTATGATATGCATTGCCTTATGCCACTGCCATTGTGATTACAGGAGCTGACATGAAATGCTCTGACCAGAGGCAGTGAGACTCAACCAGACTCGACCTTAATTCTTACTGACACAGACACAGGTGTGTGTCTTTAAAAAGAAGCACAAGTAAAAGGTAAGGTTCTAAGGTAAGCCAAAATCTTCTTTACATTCATCTGCCCATACTTTAAAGTCAACATGAAATCAAAATGGACCTTGTTTACTTTCTTAATACATGTTCTGGTCTAACTGTGCATGATTCATTATCCCAGTTGTTTCTTTCTCTTTCATCAAAATGTAATAACTTGCATCACCCTTGAAATTAATTTCTTTTCGGGGACCTCTCATTAAACTACCTATCATATAAAGACCACTTTTCCCAATCCAATCAATTCCCGATGCATTCAAATCAAGCACCATCCCAACATTTTTCCCATTGTATTTTCAATACACAAACTTTGAATCACATAAGTAAAAATGTGAATTCCCTTTCATGTTGACTTTAAAAGTAGAAAAAAAATACATTTAATGTTCTGTTTGGTTACAATTTGAGTATGTCAACCCCAAATACATAAAAGGAATAACAAATAACATTCATAAATACTTCATCAAACAACTGGCGTTTGGCGATGGCCTGCATTAACACTGATGACCGTTCAAAGCTTTTCAGCCAGTGACAGTTGCTCACATGAGTATTTATGCAGTGCCTGTACCATTATGCAAGAGTTGGTCACACAGAATATCATTAACATAATATTTGCATCTCATGAAACATAGAATCAATGTGTGTGCCCACTTGGATATTACTGAAAACGTGAATGTGCTGTGCATTCACATAGTTTAAAGGTGCACTATAAGTCATTTTTTTCCACCCAACTTTAATTACCAAATTCCCAGTAAAGAATTTAACTATTCACATCCCTCAAGCAATATCCATCAATCCGAATATCTGTAATAAGCAGAAGAAAATCTGTTAAACAGTGACTGCCCATTCCCTTAAAACATTATGAATAACCTAACTGATTCATCTCCCTATACAATGTATATACAGTAAGAGTGTAATATCTAATTATTTGTTTAAATAAACTTTGCATATGGCATTTTATAAAACAAGGAGTTTTTTCTACTCTAAATTCCTATTGGATGAACCATGTTTGACGCTGTTAATTTAGGCAATATCACACTGTTGTTTTAAATATAAGCAATGGCTCTCTGATAATGACAGTGACATGTTTTTGAATGGATCGATTTAATCAATGATTTGGCTCTCTCATAAAGACAGTCACTTTTTTAGTTCCTGGATGAACCACCGTTTTTATACAAATCAGTTGGAAAAAGGATTTGATGACTCTCACAAATTGGTTCAGCAAATGTTTCAGTGACTCACTCAAAGAGTCAATTGTTTTGTTCCTGAATGCATCAGTGTGTTGGAACAAATCTTTTGCAAAAATGATTTAATGACTCTCACAAATCGGTTCAGTAAATGATTCAGTGACTCGCTCATAAATAGTCACTTGTTTGGTTCCTAAATAAATCAGTGTTTTTGAACAATCAGTGAATAAATGAAGACAGTCACTTGTCAGAAACCTGCAGAAGGAGTCACTGAAAAATCCGGACAGACACACAAACATTAGTGATAAAAACAATGAAAAGTCCCAGTGCTGATGGACTGTTTATGAGCACGTTTGGAACGCCGCTAAACCAATGGGGACCAGAACTAACTGTTTTAAAAAATGACTTAAAGTGCACCTTTAATAAGGTACGAATTGCACATAATTAGAAATCAGCTGCACTATAATCAATTACATTGGCCATTTATATTGCCAAGATAAAATTTTCCACCATTTTACCCACATGCAGTGACATGCTTTGCCTTTTAGAGAAAACCTAAAAGAAGCCAGCTCTGCCAGCCTTGAGTAAATAAAGCGTGAATTTCTAATCTGCGGTCCACAAAGTTCATTCAAGGAGTGTGTAATGCTTGCATTTCGGAAAGTAGCACATGCATATTAAGCAGGCACTTAACATTTAAATACAACAGTCCTTGACCAACGGATCAGTGAAGCATGGAAACCAGCATATTTGCGCATTCAGCCGGCAGAGAGCAGGGCCTACAGCTACATCTATGGGTTAACCAGTGGCGCCGCAGACGGACTTAGCTCTACCACCATCCCCATGCACAGAGAAGTAGTCCAGGAAGAGCGCAGTGGGGGGAAAGTCGAAGCTACGGAGCGAGCAAGAGCGAGCGTGCAAATTGGCCACGTGCTTTTATTTCCTATTTGTCGGGTTCAGGCAGGCAAGCAGGCAGGCAGGCAACAGGAACCACCTACTTGTTACATGGACACGGACATATACCACAGAGATTTCCTAGATCCGTCAAATTCTTTTCTGCTTCTTTCATGTCCTTATTGATCTGATCCATTCCCTCTTCGATGCGCTCCAGTTGTTCTGATTTATACATTAGTCAATTATGCCCCCAAAAAGAATTAAATGAGTGCGAAGAAGGAACAAGGAGAGAAAGAGAAAGGAAAGGTAAGGAGGAAAAGAGGGACAAAAAGAAAGAGAGAGGCTTAAACATTCACAGTGACAAGAGACAGTCAGACAGCAGCAGACAGGTGAAAGCCTTGGACGCTTCACCAGTACCTACTTGTCGCAGGGACATACAAGTCCACAGCATTTGCCTACATCTTTTAAACTTTTCTCAGCTTCCATCATGTCTTTGTTGATATGGTTCATGCCATCTTCAACACGCTCGAGTTGTTCTGGTCAGGACAAAGGGGTGACAGCAATGAAATGAGACTTTTCATCCTGGCAGACAAACGATGATGATAAATGACATCTAAGTTGTCCAGAAACACATCTACTCAAAACGTGAGACATTTGAATGATGCGGTGGGTGGTTAGGTTAGGTCGTGCCGAGAAGATGGTTTATGAGGCGTAGTAGAGCACATCCGCAAAGTGTCTTTTCAGCCCAAATGCATTTACAGGATTAACTCATGCTCAACTTGACAATTTGCCTCAATTAAATTACAGAAATAATTAAAGAAATTGTTCACCCCAAAAAAGTCGTTGCAAACCCACATGACATATTTTCCTCTATAGAACATAAAAAGAGTTTTTTCTTTTTACTGTAATATACATATATTTTTTCACATGAAAGCAAAAGGGGAATGACCAGGGCTGTCAAGCTCCAAAATCACAAAAAAAGAACAGTAAAAAGTATCATCACATTCCATGGAAGAAAAAAAAGTCATGCAGGTTTGGAACAACATTTTTGGGTTTACTATCCGTTTAAAAATCACCAAGTTTATTCTAATATTTTGTAATAGTGTTAGGTTTAGGGAATTCAGTTGTTGTTGGCATAAAGGCTTGGGATGTGATTACAGGGGTGTGAATTAATGAATTACAAATACTCATGTTACTGTAGGCTAATCAAGTAGTTTTTATCAGAAATTTTACTTTTTTTAAGTAGTTTGAAAATGGTGTACTTTTACTTTTGCTTGAGTACATTTTAAGTGATGTATCTTTATTTTTCCTCTGTTTGTGGTCATTACATGCTTGTTTTAATTTGATCTTTATCCATTCACAAATAGTCCCGACTGTGAACACAGAAAATCTTGCAAAATCTCTCACGCTTAAACGTGACTTTAGAGTGAACAAACATGGCGGACGACAGGCAAGAAGAAATGGCGATAATAGTGTTTGGACTGCTTTTTACAGAAAATTTGCGGGGGGAAAAGAAAACGTTGTGTTATGCTTTCACCTGCCCCCAGCTCGCTTTCTGATTGGGTATCATTTTGTTCCATGTGACAATCCACAAGGAAAGAAACACCCCACACAGCAGGATTTCTGATCGTAAATATTCAACATGTTGGATATATTTATGATTTGAGATTGGTGTAGCCTTGACGTTCTATCCAAGAGGACATTCATCGCTCTTTACACACCTCACACCACAGCAAAATCTGATAAGATAATCTGTAGAACCATCAAGATAATCGGGACTTTACCCAAAATTGGCCCGATTATCTTGTAGTGAGTGGGTACTTTTTCTAAATGATCTGTATAGGCTAGCCTATCCACAGGGCCTGAAATTTGGTGCGAGTTTGCAGGCATTGGATACAATGTTAATAACTACCACAAGTGCCACGTTCATATTGCAAGGAATTCCCAGTCATTTCTTTATCACAAATGCTAAAACTGGCAGAGAAATTGGCTCTTTTTAATCGCTCTCTCGTTTGAACCCATATCTGGTGTGTGATGACAAACTCTCATATGAGTTTAAAAAGGTTTTTGTAGTCTTTGCACTGTTCTGAACATTTATATTTTATGTGCAACAATAGCTTGCCTAGTGATTATTAAGACCTTACAACTGATTTTAAATCTATTTAAATGGTGATGAATGTACTGAAAATAACTTTTTCCATCTTTTCATCTCTGTAATAGCCTTTCCGTGTCAAAATTAAAACTGATGCATGATAGATATTCTTCATTCTTTCTGACAAACAACAAAAGACAATGTGAATTACAGTATGTACACTGTTTTATACATTTTTAAATTGCAGTGTACAGTGTTTCTTATAAGGGAATAGAATCCGCAGCTCAGTACTCACTACTCATGAGTACTTTTAAATAAGCTTCTCTTTTACTCTTACTCAAGTTGTTTTTTCAGACAAGTAATTTCTACTTTACTTACACTACATGTTTTTGGAAATTGGTAAAAATAATGGTACTTTTACTTGAGTATATTTTTTCAGTACTCTTTCCACCCCTGAGTAATATAGCCACCCCTGTCTGAGCTAAATTGTGGGGAAAAAGTCAGGATGTTTATGAACGTGGCATCATGAGCAGATGTTGAGAAAGAGAGAAGATGATCAGAAACAGAACCGAAATAAAGAGCAAAAGAGAATGAAATATGGAGCATAAGTATTAGTTATTGTGTGGTAAGGGAAAGTAATCTGAAGAATGTAATGGTTGATCATTCATGAGCTGAAATGAACAATTGGCTGAAGGGATAAACATTCCTTTAGGGTTTTAGAAAACTGTAAAATCCCTGGGGGAGCAAAACAGATGTTGCTATTTTCTAAATAATAATAATAATAAAGATTCATGTTTAAGTTTCTGTTGATCTGCCCTTAATTGAGCTTGTAATTTTATTCTTCTCAGCTAGTTTGTAACTAACATTTTCTAGTGTGAGGTTACTACCTTATACCATCAAAAAGAAAAAAAAGAGCTAATTGGGCTTTGCTGCTAATCCCATGAGCAAGAGCAGCGTGACTAAAGAAAGAGGGGGAAGGGGGTGAGAAAGAGACAGTGAGGGACTCATCTCTTCATTGGCTGACAGTGATGTAGAGCATATATTAACTTTTTTGCATGTGGGAGAACACCAAGACTGAGCCAATAATGTGATAGCACACAGATTGTTGCACATCCATCAAGCTGCTTTAGTGCCTTCACCAAACAGCTGAAATTAGCCAGGATGGCAGAGTGCTTAAGGTGTTAGACTTAAGATCCAATGGAGAAATGTCCACATGGGTTCAAACTGGTTCAAATCCTACTCCTGGTAATAAATGGCAACTCTTGAATTACTTAATGCAGGAAAGCTTTTTTTTAATAGAGATGAGAGAAAACATACTGTATTAGAGGAGCAATTTCTATTACTACAACCTGATTAACAAAGTAAGAAACCAGGATGGCTGAGTCGTTAAGGTGTTGGATTTTAATATCCAATGGACAAATGTCCTTTTGGGTTCAAACCCCACTCCTGGTAACAATGATCTATTCTAGCAAGAGTTAGATCAAGAAGGCTGCTTTACATTATGAAGACAAGATAATTTTGAATGTATATCAAAGGACCAATTTGGGCATCTACAACGAGTTCAAAGTAACCAGGATGGCCGAGTGGTTAAGGCGTTGGACTTAAGATCCAATAGACAAATGTCCTCGTGGGTTCAACCCCCACTCCTGGTAACAATGATCTATTCTAGAAATAATTATTTCGGGAAGGCTGCTTTACATTATGAATACAAGATAATTTTGAATGTATATCAAAGGAGCAATTTCAGCATCTAAAACGAGTTCAAAGTAACCAGGATGGCCGAGTGGTTAAGGCGTTGGACTTAAGATCCAATGGACAAATGTCCTCGTGGGTTCAACCCCCACTCCTGGTAACAGTTGTCTATTCTAGAAGGAATTAGTTTGGGAAGACTGCTTTACATTATGAAGACAAGATAATTTTGAATGTATATCAAAGGACCAATTTGGGCATCTACAACGAGTTCATAGCAACCAGGATGGCCGAGTGGTTAAGGCGTTGGACTTAAGATCCAATGGACAAATGTCCTCGTGGGTTCAAACCCCACTCCTGGTAACAGTTATCTATTCTAGAAATAATTAGTTCAAGAATGCTGCTTTACCTAGTAAAGATGAGATAATTTTGAATGTATATCAAAGGACCAATTTGGGCATCTACAACTTGTTCAAAGTGACCAGGATGGCCGAGTGGTAAAGGTGTTGGACTTAAGGACAAATGTCCTCGTGGGTTCAACCCCCACTCCTGGTAGCAATTATCTATTCTAGAAGGAATTAGTTCAGGAAAACTGCTTTACATTATGAAGGCAAGATAATTTTGAAATTATATCAAAGGACCAATTTGGGCATCTACATCTTGCTCAACGCGACCAGGATGGCTGAGTCGTTAAGGTGTTGGACTTAATATCCTATGGACAAATGTCCTTTTGGGTTCAAACCCCACTCCTGGTAACAATGATCTATTCTAGAAAGAATTAGTTCGGGAAGGCTGCTTTACATTATGAAGACAAGATAATTTTGAATGTATATCAAAGGAGAAATTTCGGCATCTACAATGAGTTCATAGCAACCAGGATGGCTGAGTGGTTAAGTTGTTGGACTTAAGATCCAATGGACAAATGTCCTCGTGGGTTCAACCCCCACTCCTGGTAACAACTATCTATTCTAGCAAGAATTAGTCCAAGAATGCTGCTTTACATAAGGAAGATGAGAAAATTTTGAAATTATATCAAAGGACCAATTTGGGCATCTACAACCAGTTCATAGCAACCAGGATGGCCGAGTGGTTAAGGCGTTGGACTTAAGATCCAATGGACAAATGTCCTCGTGGGTTCAAACCCCACTCCTGGTAACAGTTGTCTATTCTAGAAAGAATTAGTTTGGGAAGGCTGCTTTAAATTATGAAGACAAGATCATTTTGAATGTATATCAAAGGAGAAATTTGGGCGTCTAGAATGAGCTCAAAGCAACCAGGATGGCCGAGTGGTTAAGGCGTTGGACTTAAGATCCAATGGACAAATGTCCTCGTGGGTTCAACCCCCACTCCTGGTAACAATGATCTATTCTAGAAAGAATTAGTTCGGGAAGGCTGCTTTACATTATGAAGACAAGATCATTTTGAATGTATATCAAAGGAGCAATTTCGGCATCTACAACGAGTTCATAGCAACCAGGATGGCCGAGTGGTTAAGGCGTTGGACTTAAGATCCAATGGACAAATGTCCTCGTGGGTTCAACCCCCACTCCTGGTAACAACGATCTATTCTAGAAAGAATTAGTTCGGGAAGGCTGATTTACATTATGAAGACAAGATCATTTTGAATGTATATCAAAGGAGCAATTTCAGCATCTACAACAAGTTCATAGCAACCAGGATGGCCGAGTGGTTAAGGCGTTGGACTTAAGATCCAATGGACAAATGTCCTCGTGGGTTCAAAGCCCACTCCTGGTAACAATGATCTATTCTAGCAAGAGTTAGTTCAAGAATGCTGCTTTACATTATAAAAATGAGATAATTTTGAATGTATATCAAAGGACCAATTTGGGCATCTACAACGAGTTCATAGCAACCAGGATGGCCGAGTGGTTAAGGCGTTGGACTTAAGATCCAATGGACAAATGTCCTCGTGGGTTCAAACCCCACTCCTGGTAACAGTTGTCTATTCTAGAAAGAATTAGTTTGGGAAGGCTGCTTTAAATTATGAAGACAAGATCATTTTGAATGTATATCAAAGGAGAAATTTGGGCGTCTAGAATGAGCTCAAAGCAACCAGGATGGCCGAGTGGTTAAGGTGTTGGACTTAATATCCTATGGACAAATGTCCTTTTGGGTTCAAACCCCACTCCTGGTAACAATGATCTATTCTAGAAAGAATTAGTTCGGGAAGGCTGCTTTACATTATGAAGACAAGATCATTTTGAATGTATATCAAAGGAGAAATTTCGGCATCTACAACGAGTTCATAGCAACCAGGATGGCTGAGTGGTTAAGTTGTTGGACTTAAAATCCAATGGACAAATGTCCTCGTGGGTTCAACCCCCACTCCTGGTAACAACTATCTATTCTAGCAAGAATTAGTCCAAGAATGCTGCTTTACATAAAGAAGATGAGAAAATTTTTAAATTATATCAAAGGACCAATTTGGGCATCTACAACCAGTTCATAGCAACCAGGATGGCCGAGTGGTTAAGGCGTTGGACTTAAGATCCAATGGACAAATGTCCTCGTGGGTTCAAACCCCACTCCTGGTAATAGTTGTCTATTCTAGAAAGAATTAGTTTGGGAAGGCTGCTTTAAATTATGAAGACAAGATCATTTTGAATGTATATCAAAGGAGAAATTTGGGCGTCTAGAATGAGCTCAAAGCAACCAGGATGGCCGAGTGGTTAAGGCGTTGGACTTAAGATCCAATGGACAAATGTCCTCGTGGGTTAAACCCCCACTCCTGGTAACAATGATCTATTCTAGAAAGAATTAGTTCGGGAAGGCTGCTTTACATTATGAAGACAAGATCATTTTGAATGTATATCAAAGGAGCAATTTCGGCATCTACAACGAGTTCATAGCAACCAGGATGGCCGAGTGGTTAAGGCGTTGGACTTAAGATCCAATGGACAAATGTCCTCGTGGGTTCAACCCCCACTCCTGGTAACAATGATCTATTCTAGAAAGAATTAGTTCGGGAAGGCTGCTTTACATTATGAAGACAAGATCATTTTGAATGTATATCAAAGGAGCAATTTCAGCATCTACAACAAGTTCATAGCAACCAGGATGGCCGAGTGGTTAAGGCGTTGGACTTAAGATCCAATGGACAAATGTCCTCGTGGGTTCAACCCCCACTCCTGGTAACAATGATCTATTCTAGAAAGAATTAGTTCGGGAAGGCTGCTTTACATTATGAAGACAAGATCATTTTGAATGTATATCAAAGGAGCAATTTCGGCATCTAAAACGAGTTCATAGCAACCAGGATGGCTGAGTGGTTAAGGAGTTGGACTTAAGATCCAATGGACAAATGTCCTCGTGGGTTCAACCCCCACTCCTGGTAACAATGATCTATTCTAGAAAGAATTAGTTCGGGAAGGCTGCTTTACATTATGAAGACAAGATAATTTTGAATGTATATCAAAGGAGCAATTTCGGCATCTACAACGAGTTCATAGCAACCAGGATGGCCGAGTGGTTAAGGTGTTGGACTTAATATCCTATGGACAAATGTCCTTTTGGGTTCAAACCCCACTCCTGGTAACAATGATCTATTCTAGAAAGAATTAGTTCGGGAAGGCTGCTTTACATTATGAAGACAAGATCATTTTGAATGTATATCAAAGGAGAAATTTCGGCATCTACAACGAGTTCATAGCAACCAGGATGGCTGAGTGGTTAAGTTGTTGGACTTAAAATCCAATGGACAAATGTCCTCGTGGGTTCAACCCCCACTCCTGGTAACAACTATCTATTCTAGCAAGAATTAGTCCAAGAATGCTGCTTTACATAAAGAA
Source organism: Leuciscus leuciscus (assembly GCF_965113295.1). NCBI lineage: Eukaryota > Metazoa > Chordata > Actinopteri > Cypriniformes > Leuciscidae > Leuciscus > Leuciscus leuciscus. The sequence goes on along the minus strand of NC_138741.1, from coordinate 25,645,759 downwards.
GATGAGAAAATTTTTAAATTATATCAAAGGACCAATTTGGGCATCTACAACCAGTTCATAGCAACCAGGATGGCCGAGTGGTTAAGGCGTTGGACTTAAGATCCAATGGACAAATGTCCTCGTGGGTTCAAACCCCACTCCTGGTAACAGTTGTCTATTCTAGAAAGAATTAGTTTGGGAAGGCTGCTTTAAATTATGAAGACAAGATCATTTTGAATGTATATCAAAGGAGAAATTTGGGCGTCTAGAATGAGCTCAAAGCAACCAGGATGGCCGAGTGGTTAAGGCGTTGGACTTAAGATCCAATGGACAAATGTCCTCGTGGGTTCAACCCCCACTCCTGGTAACAATGATCTATTCTAGAAAGAATTAGTTCGGGAAGGCTGCTTTACATTATGAAGACAAGATCATTTTGAATGTATATCAAAGGAGCAATTTCGGCATCTACAACGAGTTCATAGCAACCAGGATGGCCGAGTGGTTAAGGCGTTGGACTTAAGATCCAATGGACAAATGTCCTCGTGGGTTCAACCCCCACTCCTGGTAACAATGATCTATTCTAGAAAGAATTAGTTCGGGAAGGCTGCTTTACATTATGAAGACAAGATCATTTTGAATGTATATCAAAGGAGCAATTTCAGCATCTACAACAAGTTCATAGCAACCAGGATGGCCGAATGGTTAAGGCGTTGGACTTAAGATCCAATGGACAAATGTCCTCGTGGGTTCAACCCCCACTCCTGGTAACAATGATCTATTCTAGAAAGAATTAGTTCGGGAAGGCTGCTTTACATTATGAAGACAAGATCATTTTGAATGTATATCAAAGGAGCAATTTCAGCATCTACAACAAGTTCATAGCAACCAGGATGGCCGAGTGGTTAAGGCGTTGGACTTAAGATCCAATGGACAAATGTCCTCGTGGGTTCAAACCCCACTCCTGGTAACAATGATCTATTCTAGCAAGAATTAGTTCAAGAATGCTGCTTTACATTATAAAAATGAGATAATTTTGAATGTATATCAAAGGACCAATTTGGGCATCTACAACGAGTTCATAGCAACCAGGATGGCCGAGTGGTTAAGGCGTTGGACTTAAGATCCAATGGACAAATGTCCTCGTGGGTTCAAACCCCACTCCTGGTAACAGTTGTCTATTCTAGAAAGAATTAGTTTGGGAAGGCTGCTTTAAATTATGAAGACAAGATCATTTTGAATGTATATCAAAGGAGAAATTTGGGCGTCTAGAATGAGCTCAAAGCAACCAGGATGGCTGAGTGGTTAAGGCGTTGGACTTAAGATCCAATGGACAAATGTCCTCGTGGGTTCAACCCCCACTCCTGGTAACAATGATCTATTCTAGAAAGAATTAGTTCGGGAAGGCTGCTTTACATTATGAAGACAAGATCATTTTGAATGTACATCAAAGGACCAATTTGGGCATCTACAATTGTTCAAAGCGACCAGGATGGCCGAGTGGTTAAGGTGTTGGACTTAAGATCCAATGGACAAATGTCCTCGTGGGTTCAAACCCCACTCCTGGTAACAAAAGACAAGATCATTTTTAATGTATATCAAAGGAGCAATTTCGGCATCTACAACGGGTTCATAGCAACCAGGATGGCCGAGTGGTTAAGGCGTTGGACTTAAGATCCAATGGACAAATGTCCTCGTGGGTTCAAACCCCACTCCTGGTAACAATGATCTATTCTAGCAAGAGTTAGTTCAAGAATGCTGCTTTACATTGTAAAGATGAGATAATTTTGAATGTACATCAAAGGACCAATTTGGGCATCTACAATTGTTCAAAGCGACCAGGATGGCCGAGTGATTAAGGTGTTGGACTTAAGATCCAATGGACAAATGTCCTCGTGGGTTCAACCCCCACTCCTGGTAGCAATTATCTATTCTAGAAAGAATTAGTTCGGGAAGGCAGCTTTACATTATGAAGACAAGATCATTCTGAATGTATATCAAAGGAGAAATTTGGGCGTCTATAATGAGCTCAAAGCAACCAGGATGGCCGAGTGGTTAAGGCGTTGGACTTAAGATCCAATGGACAAATGTCCTCGTGGCTTCAAACCCCACTCCTGGTAACAATGATCTATTCTAGAAAGAATTAGTTCGGGAAGGCTGCTTTACATTATGAAGACAAGATCATTTTGAATGTATATCAAAGGAGAAATTTGGGCGTCTACAATGAGCTCAAAGCAACCAGGATGGCCGAGTGGTTAAGGCGTTGGACTTAAGATCCAATGGACAAATGTCCTCGTGGGTTCAAACCCCACTCCTGGTAACAGTTATCTATTCTAGAAAGAATTAGTTCAAGAATGCTGCTTTACATTGTAAAGATGAGATAATTTTGAATGTATATCAAAGGACCACTTTGGGCATCTACAACTTGTTCAAAGCGACCAGGATGGCCGAGTGGTTAAGGCGTTGGACTTAAGATCCAATGGACAAATGTCCTCGTGAATTCAAACCCCACTCCTGGTAACAATGATCTATTCTAGAAAGAATTAGTTCGGGAAGGCTGCTTTACATTATGAAGACAAGATCATTTTGAATGTATATCAAAGGAGAAATTTGGGCGTCTACAATGAGCTCAAAGCAACCAGGATGGCCGAGTGGTTAAGGCGTTGGACTTAAGATCCAATGGACAAATGTCCTCGTGGGTTCAAACCCCACTCCTGGTAACAGTTATCTATTCTAGAAAGAATTAGTTCAAGAATGCTGCTTTACATTGTAAAGATGAGATAATTTTGAATGTATATCAAAGGACCACTTTGGGCATCTACAACTTGTTCAAAGCGACCAGGATGGCCGAGTGGTTAAGGCGTTGGACTTAAGATCCAATGGACAAATGTCCTCTTGGGTTCAACCCCCACTCCTGGTAGCAATTATCTATTCTAGAAGGAATTAGTTCAGGAAAACTGCTTTACATTATGAAGGCAAGATAAATTTGAAATTATATCAAAGGACCAATTTGGGCATCTACAACTTGTTCAACGCGACCAGGATGGCTGAGTCGTTAAGGTGTTGGACTTAATATCCTATGGACAAATGTCCTTTTGGGTTCAAACCCCACTCCTGGTAACAATTATCTATTCTAGAAAGAATTAGTTCGGGAAGGCTGCTTTACATTATGAAGACAAGATCATTTTGAATGTATATCAAAGGAGAAATTTCGGCATCTACGACGAGTTCATAGCAACCAGGATGGCCGAGTGGTTAAGGCGTTGGACTTAAGATCCAATGGACAAATGTCCTCGTGGGTTCAACCCCCACTCCTGGTAACAATTATCTATTCTAGCAAGAATTATTTCAAGAATGCTGCTTTACATTATAAAGATGAGATAATTTTGAATGTATATCAAAGGACCAATTTGGGCATCTACAACTTGTTCAAAGCGACCAGGATGGCCGAGTGGTTAAGGCGTTGGACTTAAGATCCAATGGACAAATGTCCTCGTGGGTTCAACCCCCACTCCTGGTAACAATGATCTATTCTAGCAAGAGTTAGTTCATGAATGCTGCTTTACATTACCAAGGTGGGATTATTTTGAATGTATATTAAAGTGGTTTAGGCGTTGGACTTAAAATTCAAAGGACAAATGTTCTCGTGGGTTCAAACTCCACTCTTGGTAGCAACGAATTCAATATGGTAAAGAAATGTATGTTATAAGTTATAAGTCTTGCTTGTAAAATGCAAGGATTTTTCAAAGAATGTTAAATCTCAACATGTCCTACCCGTAAATAAAACAAATGGAGTAGCATACCTTTGGGATAGTACACAGAGGTTTTAGGCTAAAATGTGATTAATGAGCTTCTACCACTGTGCCCTTGAGTTAGACAACTGACTTCAGGTTGTTACAGCAGGAATGGGCATTTAGTAAAAAAAAGAAGAAGACCATTTTGATTGCTCCCTTTATGTCTAGTGAACTGCAAACTGGAATCCTCCTGAGCTCTAGGAGACTATTGCATGCAGCAATCAGAGCACAGCTTTACGTATGGGACGTGCTGTTGTTCTGCTCTAAAACTGGAGCCAAGAAAGGTTACGGGATCATTTAAGGTAGGAAATGGATTGTCCTGAGGCAGTCTGAGGAACACAACATATATAATTAAACACAACGAGAGGAAGGGCTGTATGTTGTTTTGACAGACTAATTAAAATTTCTCTTCCATGGGGAAAGGAACTCTACACTTCGTACTATCCACATAAAACCGAATAAAGCCTCAAGCAACATAAGGGCTTAATTTATCAATAGAGATGTGACTGCTTCTATTAAAGTGTCACATCATTGAGAAATCAATTACTGCTTTATTATTCATTAAAATGCCTATGCTGTTTGTGGAATTGAGTGTGTTTGCCTAATTATCCTAAAATGGCAATGAGTGTCAACTGGAAAGTCTTTCACCCCAGGGATTGTACACAGATATATTTCATCTGGTGAAAAGGAGAGCGGTTTGTCATTACCAGCAACATCGATCGTTCATTTTACCTCTTACATGACTCTCAAAGCTTCACTTTTGACAAGACAGCCTGATGTTTACGATCATATGTTTAAATCGTCATTATGCATATTTCTTTAATCTGCAAAATAGCTCGTCTAGAAAAGCATTGAGCGTAACCTCTAGACAGTAAAGTTTAAAATAAGCAAATAAAAAGGACTTACTGAACAACCTCATTACATGATTCCACAATGTGTTTTTCGCCGTAACTTACCTCCCTGTTCATCCAGCATAACCAAAGTTCTGATACCAGCATCTTTACTCTAATCCACCAAGAATGGCAAAGCAAGAAAAAAGAGGAAATAACAAACAAATGAGAGAAGCCTACAGGTGAAGATGACATTCACACATATTCAGGTTAGATATAAGATGATAAAAGAACAGCAGGGAATAAAAGAGTCTCGGCAGAAGACAGACAGTAGCCCGCAGCTTTATCACAACTATTGAAATTCTTCACAAGTGTTTTTTTTTTTATTTGGCAGGAAATTAAAAGAAGGCAACGAGGTGGCAGACAGTACAGAGCTAAAATTAGATCAGAATTGTAAACAGAGCACTGGATTGAACTGTAAAGGTATGAGAGGATGTGTGTGCAATATGACGAGTTCTCTGAGGCACATGCTGTTCTAGTGACCTAAATAAAACAGCTGATTATCTTATTCCGAATCCCACAACACCTCATTATTGTAACTAGATTATCAAGCAGTGCAGCGGTTATAGCACCAAGTATACCTAAAGGGAATCTCTTTACATGCAATTTAAATTTTTTTACTTCATTTAGTCAAATATCCCAACTCATCAACTTGTTTTATAGTAATAATAACAGGTATGTGCATTTACTCAGCATTTAATCAAAGTGACATGTGGCATAATGGAAACTTGAAGCACCTAATATGAAATCAGATGCAAGTACCTGATGGAAGCATTATATTTGTTCAGCACTGGTGAACTTTGAAGTTCATTAGCAACCCAAGTATGCAATTTTCTTTCAACAACGGCTAAACGGAGCGGGGGAATGATTTGTTCACAAATTTGGATAACCAATTTCAAGATTTAATTTACTACATCTGGTACTGTTTTCAATAACCATCAATATACAGACCAAATATATTACATACACTAACATTCAGCTATAGGATCAGGTTTTTTTTTGTTTGTTTTTTAAAGAAATGGATACTTTTATTCAGCAGGGATGCATTCAATTGATTGAAAAATACAGTAAAATTTTGTAAACACATTGTTGCAAAAAATCTATTTCAAATAATTGTTATTTCTATTCAACAAAAGAACTGAAAAAACTGCTTTCAACATTGATAATATTAATAAATGTTTCTTGAGCAGCCAATCAGCATATTATAATGATTTCTGAAGGATCATATGAAATTCATCATATGAATATATATATTTTTAAATATTAATATACAAAACATATATTTTACATTTATTTTAATGTTTAAAATGTTTTTAAGTTATTATAATATTTCACATGTATTTTAATGTATTTCTGATCAAATAAATGCAGCATTGTTAAAATGTTGCATTTAATTGTTATATTGTTATATAACATACTGACATAATTTTATATAATTTGTCCATTTTAAAATACGCAGAAAACCTTGTGAAAATAAATAACAGCAAAAACAGATAGAGGCCAAATGCAACTTGTATAATTGCGAAATAATGTGATCTTTGTATAATTTCTGCATACATTTTGTACATTGTTTTGTAATTTTTTTCCGCACTCTGGTATATTTTGTCTTTGCATTTAGCCTCTAAATAAAGTATACTATTATGTGTGTGAGCTCCACTCCTTGTTGAACTTTAAAAAATAAATAAAATAAACCATATGATTTTTACATTTTCTTTCACATTAAAACTAAAATCAGGCTTCTGGTCTTTATAATGCCAACCACAATCTTTTCTGAACAGTATCTCATCTCCACATGTGGGGTCAGGGGTTTTTGATCCCTATTAGACACTAGAAAGACTCATTTTCTCTCCTGTGTCTCGACACTGCCCTATCAGTAACACATAGATGGAGTTTCTCTGAAATCATTATTGATTTTTATCACAGAGCGGAAATTTGGTGCTATTTCACTGTCTCGATTTCTGACCTTCAGAGGCCATGAAAACAAGCAGCGAAACAACCTCTTTGCAAAAACAGCTTTTCACATACAGCCAAACTGAGTTTGAATATGTGATCACTGTGTATAATTTCCAGTTTATTGCTATCACTCAGTTAACTCAATATCTTACCTCTTCGACCAGCTGCAGCATGCGGCGAGTACTCTCCAAAGACTGTAGAAAGAAAAATATACTTATTATTACTCACAATAACCTCAACAGTTAATACGACCCTGCTTGTTGTATGGGTTTTCATATTGTTATCTGAATGCGATGTGTTGAGGCACCACAGTTGATACAAGGCCATAATGTTCATTATGTCAGTTCCGACAGCATGTTACTAATGGCTGCCAAGTTCAGACTGAACTGAATGTACAGCCATTTCTTTTCCCCCTTCCTTCCTTCCTGTTCCTTCAAAGAAAGCTCAAGATAGTATTATCCACTCATGAATATTTAAAGCTCTCCCATTCCAGTCCAGTGTATATATCTGAGCTGAAGAAATATGACTGCGCAGCGCCACAGGACGCTCAATAGCAGGCTAGGATAAAAGATCATTATTGTGATCTCTATTTTCTTTTTTAAGAGCTATCATTAAGCGTCATACCATATATCATATGGAACCATACACCACCTAGTCATTGTGAGGCCTTGAAGGTGAAGTGTGTAGTTTTTTTCATGTTTTTAATGTATCCAAACTATTCAAAGACATACACAATACTCAAATATATAGTATTTGTCAAAGAGCAAAATTGCAACAAATGTAACATCATTGCAAGAACAAAATGCATGCAAAATTGGTTGTACAGGAGTAGTCAAAAATGTCAGACATTTACGTCAGCACAGCATTTACTGTGAACGGAGCTGCTCTGAGATGCGAATCATGAACTGCTTGTGTGAACACAGTGCACTTCGCTCTGAAACCCGGCACAACAAACTAAACAATACACCTATTTAAATAAATCATAGCCTTTTGCCGTGTGATAAGTGCACTAAGCTATATCGCGAATTCGTTTTTTGTTCGATTGACAGATGCTTTGCCAAAGCAATGGCGCAAAACACAACGTTAGTGATCTTTAGGTTCATTATGAAACTGTGGCGGGACAGATTAGTCAATGTAATTAATAGGAAACACTGAATCATCATTGTAATTTTATACAGAAATAGACATTCAATATAGATTGCAATAATGCAGTATAATTATTCTGTATACTCACCTGTATGAGCGTCCTTAAATTTGTGCTTGAAGTCTTTGATGCAGATAGTGTTTTATCTTTGGTTTGCATAATTACATACAAAAGCGTAACCTTTACTAGTCAATTCATGTGAAATATCAAGCCACCCGTCCTTTGTGTAATCATCAGGTGATCTCTTCTCAGTGAACTGTAAAGCCGCAAGAGGCGTGATATAACAATAAATGGTGGTAATGCAATTTTAGTCTATGATCTAGTCAGAAGAAGACACTGCGCTTCTTTAATACATTGCAGGTTGGTCAAAACACAAAACGGAATTTAGCTTTTGGTCGCGGTACATCGCTACTTGCTGGAAAAAAATGTTTTTTTACCGACGAAGCAACTGAGATTAAGTAGTTAACTTAACTGTAGTTAAGTTAGTAGCGTCACTACTTGTAGTTAGCTATTCCCCAACACTGTCAAGCAGTGTTAAAACAAAAATTATATTATTTTTTGATTGATCGAGATAAAAAGTGCTTTCTTAAAGGAATAGTCCATACATAGAAAAAAGTCCATACAATGAAAGTTAATGGGGTCCAATGTAGAGTTGTCAAAAGTACCGACTTCGGTACCAAGATGGTACTGAAATTTAAAAAATGTGACGATACCAGCATTTCCCTCTAGCATTTTGAACGCTGTCGAACGGATTCTTAAACACCTCTGATTGGACATTGTGTTGACGTGCTCAACATATATGTGTCTGATTGGCTACAATGATCAACTCTTCAAAAACATGTTGTCTTTGACACTCTTCATCGAGAGCTTACACAGATACACCCGGGAGCGTTCGAAAGCAGCGTCTATGAGTGGATCCGTCCATCAGCGGATATATTAGGGATCCGCTGATAGACGCCTGCTTTTGAAACGCTCCCGTGTGTATCCGTGTAAGCGCTCAGTGAAGAGTGTCAAAGATGTCATTGTAGATAATTGTAGCCAATCATAGGCATATATGTTGAGCATATATGCTCAACTCTAGTCCAATGGGTACAATATATTCTTGAAAAAATCTTCACCTGTTGCATACCGGTTTGGAGCGACATGAGGGTGTGAGTAAACGATCACAGAATTTTTATTTCTGGCTGAACTGTCTTTTTTTGTGTCAATATAACCTAGTAAAATATTCAAGGACCTATATGTGCAGTGGCCATGTTAATAAAAATCCCATGTGCAATACTATTTGGATGACATGGTTAACCCTCCCACATGGAGTTGTGTGTCAAAGTTCTGATTGTTCAGCAGGAGGCCAGTGTGATTAAAGGTCTATCAAAGCCGGTGCAGAACCCCCACTGGGCAGATGCTGTGAGGGAGGCCGTTTCTGTCTGAAACGAGTGCGGTGTGGAGAACCTCTCGCTGATCACCACTGCTTCTGGTAACCAAGCAGCCTCCCCTGCTCCATGACAAATGGATGAGCAGTCTTAATATAGCCGCTTCTTTTTGCACAAAACGGATTTATTAATTCATGGATGCTCTTTAGAGTGTTTCAGTCTTCTACTGAACGTCTGGAAGTCACGGTGTGTTCATTCTCCTTCACGCCGGGACATGTCTATTTATATACAGATGCTGTCGTATTAACGGTTTATTTTTAGACCTGCGTCGCCCATGAAGGTGTACTTACCTCATCGCCCAGCTGATCAGCTCTGGCCTGCATGTCCGAAAGCTCATTGCGCATGTCGGAATCGTCTGCCATGGCTGTGGAGGGATGAGGTACTCGCCTCTAATTGGGAAGTGTAGCTCTTACTTGAAGGCTGGAAACGAGATGAAAAATGCTTTGTGTTAGGCTATGTCAACAAACACACCAAAACGATTACTCCAGATAGATCTGGTACAGCGGTGCACAAAAAGGTTCAATAACATATTGCTGAATGAATAATCAGAATTAATAAGTGACTCACACAGAGCAATTAACATCTGCATTTTATTCCATTTCTCTTCGAAGACAATGATAGGGCAGGTATTGTGTGGCAGTGAATATATTCAGATTCATTCTCAGAAATTGACTCATCAATTCAAGAACTTGGGTTTCATAACGCGAAGAGAGAGCGAGAGAGAGAGAGAGAGAGAGAGAGAGAGAGAGAGAGAGAGAGAGAGATATCTGGAATATGTGTAATGAGAATTGCATTATTCATTGCTACTACCAAAAATAGGCTATACTGCAGCCCAGTCAACATAAAATCAAAACTGACCATATTCATTTTCAAAAAAGCACATTCCTGATCATATTGTGCACAATTCATTGGTGAACGTTATAAAAAAAAAAAAGATGTCTTTGTAATATTTAATCCAACTGTAACAACTTGCTCTGCCTATGAAACAACTTCCATGTTGGCTGATGTCACCAATATCCATCGAATCATTTTATGATGGATCAAATTAAGCACCATCCTACATAGTCTAAAAATACATCTGATCACAGATATGAAATGGGTCCTGAGTACCTTTTAATGTTGACTTGAAAGACAAATGCCCTATCTAGACTGACCACAGGGTCATTTTAAAGAGTGTTCACAGAAATATTACACAAATGTCACAAGCATCTATGTTAAGGGTCTTGAATGCTTTCATAAATGCCACAGTGTGTCTCATGTACCATGGAGATTATTTGTGTTTTCACTGAAACTAGAGCACAAACATATAAAGATGCTTTTATAATCTAGTTTAAATGCAGAAAAGCATTGGATACAAGTGTGTAATGTTGGCTACAGCATCATCTTGGCATCCTGGCACTGGCATGTTTCCCTTATATTCCTCATTTCCTGGCACGGAAGATGTTTGATCCGCCTACTGTTGATCATCATATGGACCAATCAAAGATTTTGTCAAGATCTACCACCTAAGTATAGAATGTGTCTCTTTAAAGTCACCATAAAATCAAAAGGACAATTCTTGTGTTTTTATGGAATATTGCAGTATCTATTATAAATGATACATCCGTGCACATCATTATTTTTTTCAAATTCATGTGCTCTTGTAATCTTTAATCAAAATAACTTCCCCTCCCTCTTGCAACGACATCTCTTCTCTTCTCTGGTGATGTGTTTACTGACGTGAGGGCGGCGCAACCTGTCACTCACATGAGATCAACCAATAGCAAACCACAACAATCCAACCATCTAATCAATTCCAGATGGACAAAATCAAGTACCACCCTACATTTCTTTTCTTGTTCGAGAAGCCGTTTCACTCGGATCTTCATCACAATAAGGAAGAAAAGACTATTGCAATATCGGTTTCATGCCAATAGAGACAATATATTACATTTAATTTATGCATTCAACACACATTTCTATCCAAAACCACTTATAATGCTTTAAAATGAGTCATTTCATGACCTTAGCATTGCTAGCATTGTGCCAGTTTAGCTACAGTAACAACAGTCAACACTTTTTTTTTGTCCGCTTGGATGGTGCCAAGAATTCCATGCAATGTTACTTTAATCAAGTGTGAGTTGGCATCAAGTCATGTAAATATATTGCCAGAAATCTGCTGTAACTGCTGCCGGTCCTCTCTGTCATTAGGCATTCGTCCTGTGCCAACTGGAAAAGGCAGGAGGCCTCTGAAACTCCATCTTCTCCCTGGCTGCTCTATATATCTCTCTCTTCGCTCCAGTGGTGAGAGGTCCAGAGAAATCATGAGTAATTAACTTACTCTCTTCTCTATTATAGGACGATTAGATTAACTAAAGAATCACATTCATACAGAGCGTCAAGCCGGAAAGGTGCTGATCTGTTGCATGAGGCTGGCGCTTATGGCTTCTTGGTTTTTATTATTCTGTTCTAATATCTCTCTTTTGTTTTACAAATGAACTAGCTGAACTATCAACAGCCTTGTAATCAGGGGCGTTTCCTCTGAGGAGGCAAAGGAGGCAGTGCCTCCTCAATAAATTGGATGAGAAAAGAATCCATATTGCAAAAATAAAACAATGCAAATATTACAAAATGTGACATTACCAAGTGTATAAATCACTTGTTTTTCTAAAGTAACACTTTCCAGCTGTGACACCAACAGGTAAAGTTACAGCGCGAGTCCGTGTCTCTCTTGCCTCCCCTGAGCCCATTGAGTTTTAACAGACCCCCTAAAGTGTGCGCTGGGTTTGGTGGGTGGTAATTGAGAATGAGTGGAGGAAAGTCAATGCCTCCATCGTGCTATGATTGAATATGATTGGTTATGATTGGATATGATTAGTTCACACGATAAATCCCACCTCGTTTTCGAGCATGTTCGTAAATCGCTCTGAATGAACAAAATTATGGCATTAATGGGACGACTAATTAAAAGTAAGTAAACGACTCACTTAGATATCACCACTTTATGTCATGACAAAATCAAATATTAAATGGCCTGAAAACATGATGACTGTGGTTCAGCATTCAATTAGCTTGGTGAAATTAACGATACATCATTGTGTCTGTGATCAGTGTTTACCGAGCTTGATGACTGATGAAAATTAGTAGACTATTAAAAAAAGAACAGCTCAACATTAGTTCACAAATAAAATATATTGTTTGAATTATTAAAGCCTTTAGTTATTATTTTGGAATAAATAAATAAATGCTTTAACACACTAACTTGATGAGATTTATACTTCGTTTTAATTAATAGTTCATGTACCAGTGCACTATATAAATTTACTATTATGATTGTTAGTATCAAGATATTAAAAAATAAATACAAATATATAAACAAACAAAGGCGGCCCGATAGGTAATTTTCTAGCAGGGTGAAAATGATTGTAGCAGGTTTTATATTAATGTTATGATAATAAATATGACATCTTACAATAGTCTTGATAATAAGTATTATAATCTCTTGAAAAAAAAAAAAAAATCTGTGTCAAATACAGACTATGACTAGTATAAATGTTTATATATACATGAATGGAGAGCCCAATTCCATCTAACATCTACTCACATAAGCATAGTAGAGGAACTCTATCCTTCATTAGGCAGATTTAAATTTGTATTTCATCAATATCTTGACTAAAAGTTCATTTTCACCTGTTTTCTTTACCGAACTTACAGGAGTTTGATGACGTGACTAATGTGATACTGAAATCTGAATGGCTTGAATGGTAACCTCTGACAATGACTGGTTTTGCAAATTTAATTTGCTTCATTTGTATATCCCCTCTGATTGGTCAGTTTAATCATAAGTGAACTTTTGTCATGACAACTCTCAGAGAGATTGGCATTGTAATAGAGATTGGCATGGTAATGGATATAGCAATGTTAATGTATTTGGTGTTGGCGGAATAGATCTGCTACACTGCTGCTGTTGCAGAGCAAGTACTGAGACTTACTACTGCTAATACATTCATAGACATTGCTTTGAGCATGTAAGACATGCTGCTGCTGCTGCTGCACATGTAACATTCATGAAATAACCCCCGTAGCAGATCTATACAGGTGGAGCTGGGGAAGTGGAGGGTTTCTTAAAGCACGCTGCAGACTGCTAAGGGCAAACTACCAGTATTTGAATGAGCAGCGAGCTTATTGGCCACTGATGCAACAGCAACCAAGCTGTGCTATCTAGATATTAGATAATGATGTGATCGCTACCAAGTGAGTTAAGGACCTATCAGCCTGCACCATTTAGAGTTTCATGACATAACTAGATATTTTTTTAAGCTGTCAGCCTCCTCTAACATTCATGCAACGATTAAAACCAAATTCCCTTTAGGTAAGTCATTTCACTCGGCGGCCATCTTTGAAACACTTCTCGGGCAGCTTTTTCAGTCATGCGAGTACAGCTCCTATCTCTTTGAAAGGGGAAACATCAAATTCTCCAAAAGCTGTTCACCAAGCGTACAAATAATTTGACGTATGTCATATTTGAAATCAAATCACTAATGAAATCTGAAAACTGCCTCATAAATGTTGTTACTTAATTCTCAAATCATGACGGAACGAACCCCAGCATTTTTCAGGCTGGACCAGCCAAAGAGCATGTGCAGTCATAAGCGCATGTCTCAGAACACTGACTGTTTTTATAGCATCCAGAGCTTCTGCAGTGAAGCAATGACTTTACCAATGGGCGCTTGACTCTTTAAAACTCTATCAGCTTCGTTTATGAGGCTCCTCTGAAGAAGCACTGGTAGAAATTAATAAACTAGCTCTATGTTTTATGATAGGATAGCTGCTAAATAAAATCCATATTTTATTAGTGCTGTTATGCTATTTTGCTTGTGAACGACTCAATGTTATTGAACAGATCTGTAGAGTAACTCATTCATAACACTCACCTTATGTTGTAATGATCACAGAATTAATCAGCAAACAAATCTGAACAAATGTTTTTGGTGAACCGAATCAAACTATTCAAAGTCACTGGAATTAATCAAAATCCCACGACTAGGCTTTCCTGGGATGTGCAGTAGTTTGGTAATCAAGGATGTGCCAGGCCCTTCAGTAAAGTCGATTCCCTCGTGGAATCAACTCTTGATTCTCAATGCCTCAGAACTGATTCTTTTTGGGATCGACTCCCAGATTTACTAAAATGTAAATCATTTTAAAGCATTATTAAAGTTTCAAGTAAAAAAAAAAAACACATTTAGGGAATAGATTACTTTTAATAGTTCAGAATTTATATTAATCTGGACGAACTCAAAGGCATGTTAATATTTGCATGCATGCTGCATGGCAAGAAAACAGACAAATCTATAAAAGAGGAAGTAGGTCAGTCTATATGGAGCACATATAGTATTAAGATTCTAATACTGTGTCATCCTCAAAAGTTATTTTTCGTTCCAGTTCTTTCTATGGAAGCTGTACTAAAATAATCATTTGTGAGGAAACCTCCAACTGCCATGTCTCACACTTCCACTATCACACTGGAAATGTAACGCCTCAAAAAGTAATCGCCAAGACTCCTCAAGTGCCAATTACATTCCGAAAGAGCCACATCTTAAGGGGGGGAAATGAAATTTCTTACAGCACTTACAGCAGTCACTAAAGATATACTGACAGACTTTCATTCATCTACAGTACATGAAAATGATGGCTCAGAAATGAATCTAAAAGCATCCAGAAGCCTAGAGCAAAGTTTGTCATTGTGATTTTATAATGTGTGAGGATGCTGAGGTCAAGCCCATGATGTGCTACGCAGACTGATTTCTATGTGGCAGAGGCTGAAATCTTCTATCGGTAAGAGCAGTGGGATCAGAACTATTTTTGCTACATGAGTCGACAGATATTTAATGTTTCATGGCCATAAAACAGCATGGAGTGCAGAGCATGAAAAATGAATTACGCTTTTATTTTGTTCTTTTGCGAGTGCAGTGAACGGCGTCTGAAAAAATAATTGTTGGGATGTGGTGGGATGTGGTTTGTGGATCCGTCACCATCTAACACAAAATAATTAAATATTTTTCAGACAGAGCAAAAATAATCACACACTCCCTAGAGAGTGTGCCATGGTGTGTGCTTTTCTTTCTGTCGAACACCTCAGTTCAGTACAACCAAATTTTTTTGTTGTCCATCCCTGTGCTTCCAGGAGAGAACAACAGTACTTGCTGGTTATTTAAAGCACTCTTGTTAAACTTGACATTTACGACTAACAGTTAAATTTGAAGGTCACAGGTGACCTTGTCCAAACACATCATTGACATAGGCTGTGTTCAGAATCTCTTGCTGTTTCTGGATTATACAGTGTACTGCGCACAATATAATACCTGGATCACATACTACATCTCTTTCTTTAATTATTATGCACTTGGATTATTGTAATGGAAAGACATTTTTATACAAAACTGGATGAATAATGCAACATAACCATTTTTATTTTCCAGAATTTGACGTCACTTTCTGAATCAATCCTGCAACATGCTGAGTTTATGTGGCAACAAAGTAGCATAGCACTGTTTGAAACATTTATCACTGCTATGTTATTTCACAAATGCTTTTAAAGAATACATATACCGTTCAAAAGTAAAAAATATTTTTTTTTGTACTTTTTGAAAGAAAATTATATTTTTATTTTGAGCAAGGATGCATTAAACTGATTAAAAGCGACAAGAAAGATTTCTTATTCAAATAAATGCTGTTCTGTCATGACAACTCTCTGAGTGTTTGACATGGTAATGAATTTAAAGTGTTGATATGCCAATACACACAAGACACATTGCTGTGAGAAAGTAAGACATGCTGCTTCTGTATAATATAGCGTACATGAATTACCCGTAACATCTATACAGGTGGAGCTGGGGAAGGTGGAGGGTTTCTGAAAGTGCACTGCTACAGCAAATGCTGACCAAGCATTTAAAGATTGAGTAGTGAGCTCATTGGCTACTGATACAGCAGGAACCAATCAGCTGTGCCCTATAGAGAATGATGTGGTTGCAAGCAGATTGAGTTTAGGACCTATCAGCCTGCGCCATCTAGAGGTTCATGACAGAACATTGTATGTCTTTTTGAACGTTCTATTCACTGAAGGATCCTAAAAAATGTATCACGGTTTCCACAAAAATGTTAAGCAGCACAACTGTTTTCAACATTAATAATAATAATAAAAAAAATTGAAGCACCAAAATCAGCTAATTAGAATGGTTTCTTAATTAGAATTAGAATAGTTTCATAAACTACCTTTTAAAATATATTAAAATAAAAAAACAATTTATTTTTTAATTGGCATAATATTTTACAATATAACGTTGTTGTTTTTTTTACTGTATTTTTGATTAAATAAATGCAGCCTTGGTAAGCGTAACAGACTTCTATTAAAAACATTACAAAAACCTTACCAACCGCAAACTTTTAAGTATCTATTGTTATTATTGCATTTGATTCATTTTATTGCACATGACTCATAATGTGCTTTCAATCTTCACAAGGATCACAAGGATGCAAAAACAAGGATGAAAGTTACAAAAATATTAATTCTTAAAGGGGTGGTTGATTATGATTTCACTTTTCTAACTTTAGTTAGTGTGTAATGTTGCTGTTTGAGCATAAACAACATCTGCAAAGTTCCAACGCTAAAGTTCAAAGCAAAGGAAGATATTTGCTTTTAAAGAAATGGCTTTTTAAGGACTACAACAAACAGCTGGTAGGGACTAGGCCTACACGACATTCCTCCCGGGTTAGTGACATCACAAACCCTAAGATTTACATAAACCCGTCCCCGGGAACGCGATTTATCATGACAGAATATGCTAATCAATGACTAGAAGATAGTTAACTCCACATCAGCTGCATAAATTCTTCAACTAACCATTCAGAAATGTCCTGTTGCTTGCTACGTTGTCACTTCTTCTTGAGTCCCTCCAACTTTGTCTGACTCCGGTTTGAACATAAAAGGCTAAAAGTTTTGACATTTTCAGTGCATTTCTGTGTGAGGTAAAAGGACACGAGCTGTTGTAGCTCCGCCCTCTGTGACGGAAGCAGCAGCTCATTTGCATTTAAAGGGACAGACACACAAAAAATGGCCAACCCTCAAAAAGTGACGATTTCATCATGCTATATAATAATATGTGTGGGGTATTTTGAGCTAAAACTTCACATACACACTCTGTGGACATCAAAGACTTATTTTACATCTTGTGAAAAGGGCATTATACCACCCCTTTAAAACAACATCCAACAGAAGTGAGATTGTATGGTCTTTGAGATGGACACTAATGTGATTTTTCTCAATGGAAACTGCATCTTCTCTAAGTGATAAACAAGAAATTAGAGGTCCATTTACACAGTATATACAACGTCAGTCTCATCGATGTGCTTTCTCTCCATCTCTCACTCCATTACTATCTCTCCTGAGCCATCCTAATTCAGTATTCCATTAATAATGGATGATGTGTCTGATAGGGAACAAGAGCAATGGCTTTCTCATTGGCGAGCATTTTCTTAGCCTTGTCTCTACAAAGCCATGGATGCACAGGCCATCTTGTAAATCATTGTTCTTCAAGGAAGTGGCTTATACGCCAAACCAGCTTAGTTAATCCACACCCCTAAGAGAAAAACTACATCGTCACCCAAACGTGGCAGCCGTGCGCGTACTTTGCTTTTCTTGTAATCCAGACAGGAAAACTGTCCTGAATTTTTAATCAACTACAATGCATTTTATAGCTGTTAAAATGCCAATCATAGATATACTTTCCCATTAAAGACTTTGCAAGCCTTTACTGGCACAAATCTTAATCATTTTCTATTTCTGAGGGAGAATTATGCAACCCACAAAAATGAGGGTTTAATGAAAACACATTTGTATTAACCAAACCACACCAGTAGATAGCAATATAAGGGCATGCGCATTGCAGTTCTCTTTTCATAATGCAAAAGGTAATTTCGTTTAGCCCTTTGGCAAATGTTGTGTCGTGCAAACCACCTCTGACGTGAAGGGCAAGCACAAGGTTGATATATACGGCAACCTTGACATTGAGAAACAGGTTTGTTGAACTCTGGCCACATAGAAAACAGCAACACCGCTCTATTATTATACCATGTGTATTGTGATTATTATTTTGGAGGAGATTGCCCTTTTATATTCATGAGTGACAGCATAAAACTATGTTGCACAAATGACAAAAACTATACATCCATTTATACGTCCATTTAATAGAGAGAAAAGAAAAACCTTTAGTGTCTCTGAATATAGCTATTATTACGTCTGTGCTGTTGTCTCTATACAACATTTGCCATCTCCATTTGTATTCAATGTGATGGTGATGAATCTTGCCGATTATATGAATAAAGACCTGAACCAGCACTGAACAAAAACATGGTTCAAAAGGTTTGGTTTTGACATATTTTGATTCAGCCATCAAATCCATCTCGATTTAAAAGGACACATAATTTCATTTCTGCATCAAAAAACCCCTCAGTTCAACGTTTTATTAGATTTTTCACAGACACCTTTGATAAAGAGCTGATGCAAAAGCGACCCTCGAAATGCTTAATGTTAACGGCAGACCAAAACCACATTAATGACTCAGCTGCTATTTTGAATATAAAATAAGCAGAATAATTAACACTCGAGTACTCAGAGTGATCTGACATTTTCACAGAACACAATATGTGATAAACAGCATCCAACTGAGTCTTACTTTGAGATATTACTGCAGCTGTACAATAAAAAATACTACTAAAAAATAAAGCAACAGAATCTGATTTTTCATATACATATGATATCTTATATGATGCTGCATTGAGAATGCCCAGCAAACAATAGATGTCATTTCACCGTCTAGGTTAACTATAGACCTGATATAGTCCGGCTATGCAAACACTTCTAGCAAAATTTGGCACTTCTTGCCAAAATAACTTGCAAGATGCATGATATTCCATCATGTATGCAAAGTCAACAGTGATTACAAGGTGTTTGGTTTTATTTCTTTAACATGTTATCTTATTGATGACTAGTCTATTCTTGGGCTATGGTTAGACATCTATTAAATTTAACCGACAGTCCAAATATTGCCTTGTTTTAGCCAAGATGTTAGGGCTGCGTTTGGATGGCTATTAGATGTCTTTTAAATGCAAAATTGTTTGCTGGGAACAAATTAAATAATGTAAGATTCATTGTGATGACAGATTGACCTCAAATGAGCACATTTTGTTTAAGCGAATCTTCGTGTTGCAAGCAATATCAGGTAAGTGCTGACAAAGAAAAGACCAGGTGCTTCTTTTTAACACATCCCGGTACAAATCCCCAAAGCACATTGCTTGGCAGAATGTGTTACCCTGCACAGTTAAGAATAGCTTGCAATGATGAAACAGAATAAAAAAGATCTGCCTGATGAAGGACAAAATGTTCGATGAGTATCCAACACAATGTGAGGTATTTGAAGAAGATGAATATGACCCCAGTCCAGACCCGACCAGATGTTACCACGTCTACCTCCACATCTCATGAAGAGAGCAATGAATGCGTCTCTTTTATAGCAAACAAGAGCCCACAAAAAGAATTGGATGTTAGAGATCAGTAGATAAACAGAGCCTGTTACTATCCTCCAAAGAAGATCGAACTGCCGGCCCCTCCAGAGACCTGCTGCCTGATGTGTATAAAACCTGTCAGGCTGTGTCACATCGGCCATGCCAGAGGACACAGGGCCACAGATTAAACCCTCCACTCAAAGAGGATTTATGGCCTATTGGCTCTCTTTACTGCAAGCTTACTGTGTTTTCCCGCCCCTTGTGATCAATTCACTTAGAACAACTTATGAGATTAATTGAAATAAATCTCTCATTCAAAAACATGTACCTGGACTGTAAATAACACAGAGTTTACTAAAAAGAAAGATTTTGAACTAGCTGTGTCCGCCGGCATTTTGACGGTCAAAAATAGTCGATCTCCGAATGCAACGTAACAGGGAGGAGAATAAAGATGGAAAGCTCCTAAAGCTTAGTTCCATATAAATTCACGGATAATTTGTTGTTCTGTCGTTAGTGAAAATCAATATTTACCTTGTATTTGAAAAAGGATCCTCATATAAGAAGCAATACTAAAATTCAGAGTCAGTTCATTCGCATTCGGAGATCGACTATTTTTGACTGACAAAATGCAGACGGACAGAAACAATCACAGCTACAGTGAGTTGTTCAAAA
The DNA here is from genome assembly GCF_965113295.1 of Leuciscus leuciscus. Taxonomy (NCBI): domain Eukaryota; kingdom Metazoa; phylum Chordata; class Actinopteri; order Cypriniformes; family Leuciscidae; genus Leuciscus; species Leuciscus leuciscus. The sequence goes on along the minus strand of NC_138741.1, from coordinate 25,625,361 downwards.
TCTTTCTTTTTAGTAAACTCTGTGTACACAAACAATGTTCTCAATGCTCGAGTTCATGTAGAGCCCCTGGTGATACTTCGAGCAAAGTTTCATGTTGTGTCGAGCCTTCTAAGTGTTTTAAAAATAGCGATTTTTGATGCTATAATAGTAGTGCCCCAAGCACTCCCATTCAAAAGGCAATTTGACCGAAAACGAAAATACGGTCAAACTTAAAAGTGACGTTTCCATTCCATTGCTTTTAAACAAAAGTTTGCCTCGGGTAGATTAACAAAAAGACTCTAGGCTGCATTTTGGCGAGAGTTACCCTATAAATGAATCACACAAGGTGATTTACTAAAGTTTGTGCTAGTCAGCTTACTGGTATTTGCACCATTATTTAACGCCCAAATAAGCACATCTTAAACCAGACGCTAATTTGCTCTGCTCTTGGTAAATTGCATTGGACATTATGAAATGATCCGGATGCGTCTGTGTTCTTTAATTTGCACATTGCCAGTAAATCACCCGCTGAACTTTCCACTTTCGGTGCTTTTATGCGATTGCGCTCTTACGCTAATTTGCCCTGTTTAGTAAATTTCGCCCTAAGATTAAGGTTCATATGATAGTGTATAATACATTTAGTGTATTTCTACCTAAATATTTTGTATAATACGTCAATTAATGTATTAATGCTCCATAAAAACATTTGAGATCATCTCGCTTGGCATTGCAGGAACTGGCTGTGACCCAAGGGGCAAAACTTTTAAAGATTTCGCTCCCCAGAAAACACTTCCAGCACAGTGTTATCTGGCATAGACATGAGTCTAATTATAGTTATATGTGATGTTTACTCTTGCAGAAGTGCCTTTATGCATGATTTAGTCTCATGCCACACCAAATGTTCCCTTAATATGCAGCATAATCAGATCTCATTCCGCGCAAAACCATGTCACAGGATATTCCAGCTGTGACCTCCCATCCTGGGATGACCACCTCCCATTTTACTTCCCTGTATACGAGTAAAAGCAAATAATTTTTTCTCACTCTTCTACCATTACCTGATCTAGACAGCCATTAGACTGCAAATCCCATTCAGTTTAAGGCTTGATAACCATGACCTCCAGAAAAGAATGGGAGAACAAGGAGAAACAAAGGAAATCAAAACCAAACTTTTACAAACAAGGTTTCATATAAGACATATTTAAATGTTGAATTTGCAAGCCAACTCAAAATAACAATCAGGGTGAGTAAAGGACATAAAATAGATAGAGAGAAAGAGAAAATGGTGGGACATCCAAACAGCACAGACAAGTGTGGGGTAATTGGCAAGTTACCAAGCAACCTGAAGAACCATCCAACCCTAGAAAACAGATTTCTCTCCATTCTATCCACATCAAAACAAGAAAGGGGGTTTCCATTTTTGGTTTCCCAAAATATCTTTCAGTGAAGAGATCTGAAAAGAACCATTTTTTTGTTAGTGTGCAGAACATTATTAATTATGAAAAAACTGCTATAAAGAAACTTTTGTGCACGTTTCCTTGGATGTTAAAGGTTCTTCATGGAACCATTATGCCAATCAAGAACCTTTATTTTATACAGTAAACTAAAGACCTATTATAATGTGCACCTATAGGCGGGTCCACAACGTGTATACACTCTGCTTATTACACACACAGGGACGCACAGCAGCACACAAACATGCCAAATATTACAAATAAAAGGATTACAATGTAAAAGATTAATATCGTGTACATAAAGATATGATGGAATGTCCCGTAGATGCAGCTTGCACATCTGCTTTTCTATTCCACGGAGAAAAGAAAGTTATGCTGATTTGGAACGACATGAGGATTTTTCATTTTTTGTGTGAACTATCCATTTAAAAAATAGATTGCATCAATTGCACCATGGAAGATGGTCAGAAGAAGTAAAAAATCAACTCCATCTGACCCCCTGAGAGCTCTGCTACCTCTGATAATCAACTATTAAATCCTGCTCATCACAGAAACACTGCTCATCAAACCTAATCAGCCTTCCAGAAGACAACAGTTCTCCAAGGTGAGATAAAAAAACGGAGAAAGTAGGTTAGCATGAGTCGGCCGTCTGCGAAGCGTGTGATTAAATATACACGAAATCGCCAGGTGCCATTCCTCAGACCGTTGTTTTGACGCTCACGCCGCTCCACAAGGTCGAACACTAAGGTCGGCTATAACCAATCCCCAAACCTAGACGTCTATAGAATTACGGAAAGTCAGGAAAATTGAATTCTGTAACTCCAGAGGAGGTATCTTAGCAGGAAGTGAATTGGCAGTGTTAATATCCTAATGTCAACAGAAATTCAGTCAAGGCTGATAAACTACTGTACCTCCATTTGGAAAACACACTGAAACACATTAATCATGCTCGGCGTTGCATTGAGAGGCAGAGTCGACTCTGAAAGTAGGACACGATCATGATCTCAGCCCTGTGATGGAGAGGATGTCACGTATAGCTCCTCTTTGTTTCAGTAAAACGCATTAAAACCAATATTCCAATGATACGGTTTCCCGTATCATATTGCCCACGCTCTTCTAAAACAGATTTGAGATAAAAGAAAGCTTGAATATTACAATATTTCCCATTATTTTGACACTTTTCCATCATTAACATCACAATAACCTCAAATTTAGAATTTCGCTGCAATTTAAATGAGATTTTAATTCAAAATCCTTTAAAGACACATGGCTTGTATAGGATGGTGAAGCCCTCGAAGTGCATTGTGGGTCTTCAGATGTAGCTGTTTCTTTCAAGGACAGTGAAAATGTCAGTGCTGCACACTGTCACATCTGTCTCTGCCTTCACAGTGCACTGCAGACATACATTATTCAATGAGAAATATGAGGTCAAGATTATTAATGTAACAGTGTTTTTGTGTGGAGACACTGGGCTGTACATGGACATGACTGTTTTTTATAAAAACCCACAATGCACCAGGAATAAACACGACCAGATTCTGTAGTGGTATTTAATATTGTGCATAATATCATTGAATAGAATCATACAATGGATGGTTCAGATTCAAAAATCAGTTTATACATTCAAAGCTATTTTAATATGACTTTCTTTCTCTCTTCTGTGGAACACGCAGATGTTTTTTTTTCTTAATGCAATTAGAATGAATGACAGCAGGGGTTTTCAAGCTTGAATGAGCTTGAATTTTCATTGAATAATGGCTTAATTTTCAGTCTGTTTCTCAAATAAAAGCTATCAAATGGCTTCAAAGTCTTGGAATATTTTGGAGTTTGACATTCATAGTATTTCTTCACTTTCATTATGTTATAAATAGTGAAAATATTGGCCAATGTATATATATATATATATATATTCTTGTCATTTATTTGGAAATATTGGCTAATATACAGTGTATATATACAGTATATATATATATATATATATATATATATATATATATATATATATATATAAATAAAGAACTATACTAGGAGGAATATATATTTATTCCATTTTTTTTTTTATATATAAAAAAAAAAAACTTATTGAACATTGGTCATTCATCATATTTATGTTCCTGGTTTATTATATAAAAGCCTAAAAACACATTTTACCTGTGGTGAAATCCCTTAGCTTACTGCTAGACATCTTACTATTTATAAGACTGCATCTTACATAGCCACCTTTCATTAGTTTGTTTCAACCAAGGATGTTGATAATACCTTTGCGAGAGCTATCTGTTAGTCTCAAAAACACAGTCTCAAACCCTTCACAAATTACTATTCTGAGCTGTGACATCAAAGGCAGCAGACAGGGGAAAATATAAGCCACAATTCATGCTTTAAGAGCCCTTCAAGAACATCAGCACTGGAGAGACATCTCATATAATACAAGTCACTATTTACAATGTATATGTTGCTTGCAAAATTAAATCTGTTAAAATACACAGCTGCATATACACTGCCTGGTCAAAAAATATGATTAGGTCATTATTGCAGTGATTCTAGCATGTTACATGTTTGGCAACAGTTCTTCTAACCCTAATTGAAGGAGTGTGTAGCTTTTCGTTTCTTAAACAACCATGTAGGAAGACACATCATGGCCATATTAAGGGGATGACAATTTCAGGATTCATCAGGCTCATATTGTGAAAGAATGAAGATTCATTTTCACACATGAATTGGCCCCTCTGAGTGCAGATCTTAAATTCATTGAGAGTCTTTGGGATGTGCTGGAGGAGACTTTACAGAGTGCTGGACTCTTGCATTCTCAATACAAGATCTTGACCAAACAATGATGCACCTCTAAATGGTGTGATGTTACTTCCATCAAGAAATAACACAATTTGAGCCTGATCACTGACACTTCCTACATGGTTGTTTCCAAAAGGACACCTAATAACCGAATGATATAAGGAGTCCGAATAATTAATTCAACCCGATCTCACGGCAATTCGTACAAATTTTACGAGGTGGCTAATTTGTACGAATTTGTACGATTTTTGCTAAATCGTACATATTTTACGAGTTGCCCAATTCGTATGAATTTGTATGAATGACCCCTGACCCCGTCCCTAAACCTAACCGTCACTGGGGTTTAGACAAATCGTACGAGTGAGGTCGTACGAATTCCTACGAATCAGTCACATTTTACTCACTCGTATGAATTCGTACGAATTGGTCGTGAGATAGCGTGGAATTCATTAGTTTATGCACACCAAAGCACACACGAAAAAAAAAAAAAACATTGCAGAAAAAACCATTGCAGAATTCAGTGTACAGTGTGTGTACAGTGCAACAGCAAAGAGCTTGTTTACGTTTTAGACATGTCAAGTTGCAATACCGAACAGGACCACATAGAGATGCCAAAAAAAACCTAAACCAGCCGCCTTTACGACTGCATATACTACAGTACACGGATCCATTCAGAATTACTAAACACAGCAACATACACATGACAGATAAAAACATTATCCTAAATGAGTGCGGAAACAACATGATTGTACTGAAATGTGTCTGTGCATAAATACAATGTGCGATCAGTTTTTGATACTGTTTTCGCTTCATTAATAACTGGCTCAGGCATGCTTACTGTACGACTCCTGTACGTCACCGCAATCCTCTTTACAATTCACATCCATCAAAATTTTACTAGGGAGAAGCTGGTTTGCTTTATCTAGCCGATAAATGTTGTTTGCGTATCATCTGGCCATACAGCGGTCGGTTGTTTTCTTTATATTAGCATTGTTTTGGACTGATTGTTTGAATGCTTTTGCTTACTGGATCACTGGACAGAAAATTTTCCGAGTTTTGAGTCATCTCAAAATGAAAACGAAATCCAGTTAAGGGGTTAGAATAAAATATTTTCGCCTAAATTACTAAAACTTAAACTAAAATTATTAAAATGATAACTGAAAATATGAAAATGAAGGCCAAATCAAAATATTAATAAATAATATAATAGTATATAAAAAATACTGAAATAACAATGTTTTTATGATGGTTTTATGGTCATCAATTATATAATATGTTATTCAAAACAAACATCAGAGAAAGCAGACGCAATGTACTTCTAAAGCTCCGTGGCGACCCCCGTGACCAAAATGTGCTTGTCAACATATTTAACCAGACCCTCTGCTTCCAAAGGTCCCGTCCTCCAACCAACCCATCCCACGATTCCTCATGCTCAGGGCTATGGCTTCATTCTGCTCAGTTCGCAAGGGACCATCTGGTCACATATGACCCTTAAACCCCTGGGCAATAACTCCAACACACCACAGGCTTATCTTCATTAAAGCCCTGATCCCAGGATCAAGGAGAGTCCCTGGAGCAGTGGCCGGCCCTCCACTGAGAAACTTTCTTCATCAGAGAGCTCCAAACCAGCATGCTCTCCCATGTGTTGCTTTGGAGATATTGTGTCTGTAAACAAAATCGGACATCGGTTTTGCATTTTTCTCGTTATGTTTGCAGACAGAATCCGTGGGAGGGGAATTGGTCCTAAATCAGTGGGAAAATGGAGAGTTTAACCGAGGGCCATATTTGTGCTATGAGTCTATTTTCTCTCTCCTTGCCAAAGGCAAGTATGGGGACGGCAAGCAAAGGTGATGCAGAAAGGTGGAATTCATTTCTGACAGAGGCAGAGTTATTTGTGCTCTGTAATTCCTGTTTTTTATTATTCATTACGTTATCAGGTTGTTTTTTTTGACTATGTATCAAATAGCTTTAATAAAAGGAGGGAACCCTTTTAGTGTGCCAGAGGAGATATTCTCCAGAGAAGAACAATTCATTTTCTAACAGGCTTTGAACGTAAGTCATTAACAAAACTCAAAATGCAACAACGGATCTGCATAACAATGCAAACGCACATCGTTTTAATAAAGTGTTGTATATACCAATGCATTATATTTCCTCTTTTAAGCTTTTAAGAGGAACAACAACACATACAAACCCGAATAAGTTAGCAAAACTCAAAAAAATTTAGGCAATCAGTTACTTTTATTTTTTATTTTGTACAATGCACAATTGCTCTTAAAAAACCCAACATAACAGAAACTCATCTAAATTAACACTAAACAAAACATTAAACACTACTAAATCTCCGATTTAATATTAATCTTGTACAAAAAATAATAATACTCTCCCTTTTGAGTGCTATGGCAAAGCCTGCTGGGAAATGGAAATCAAAGCCAAGTTTCAATTAAATTTAAGTTAGTCTAAATTAAAAGTATCGGGTTCATTATACTCAAAACAATGAAATAATTCCGATTACTTAAAATGTGTCAGTTTCTTGAAACTCAAAAGAAAAAGAAAGTTCTAAATACTCGTAAAATAATTAGTTTAAACAAATTTGTTTAACTTAAGTTTGCCCTACTCAAACCAATTAATTATTTTGAGCGTTAGGGTTTATATCGTACTTGATATTCAGAGTGTGACTGTGGCTCAATATATAAAACTCTACCGCAATACAAATGCAAAAACTGCTACAGTCCGTAAGATCATGTAAAATCCATGGCAGAAATTTTAAAGCTGAAGAAAGAGTGAATAAAACATGAGGCAAAAGTACAGCAACAAAAAAACTAGGCCAAAAAACACTGTACCATAAGAAGCCACAGGCCACATGACATTATAAACAACATAGAGCACTATTCAAACGTGTACTCTTTGAAATAATCAACTTGTAATATAAAACAACTCTTTTTACTTTCTCAGTGCACAGTCTTGCAATGCAAAACATCAGTGCACGTTATTTGAAATAAAAATGTGCTTGTCTTTATAATCTTTAATCAATAAGTAATATCCTGTTCCGGCTCTGCGACTATATTCCTTTTAGCCTGTTATCATGAATCTTTCTTACTTTTGAAGATTCTCCCCTCCAACGGCTTGGCTCCAAATGCTAAATTTCGCACAAGCCAAACAATTCCTAAGGGATGAAATCAAGTCTCAATCTACATTTCTTCTCATATAAATGAGAAGTCATATTTAATAAAAAAAAATACTTGCTCAGATAAAATGGGTTGCGAATGACATTCAAAGCATAAACATGTGCAATGTAATTGTGAAAGGCACTACAAGAAATTGAGAAAATTTGTCTTCGGCCAACTAAGACTTGTTCTCAACTGCAATGACAAACACAACATGACATGCAGCAGGAGCGACAACATTCATAAAAGCAGGTTGCACAAACTTTAGAAGGATGCAACCCGTGTTTTGCCCCGTGACGAGCCGAAGACACACAGCAGATATGATACGGTGACGAAGAACAAGCCGTGAAATGTGCTGTGTTATCAAAGACCACATGTCCCTTTTTTGAAAAGGAGGAAAAAAAGATGAAAGTCTGCCCTCAGAAAATGTTTCTATTCTGGGTAAATGCCAAAGATTACACACAGACAAGTGACGCAACCCAAAAGGACGCCACAAAAACCTGCTGAACATCGTTACCGTAAAAAAGAATTCAAGCGTGGAATGATTATTCGAAAACTTCACGATTATATAATTGTCATATTTGTGTCAGAGCGTTGGCTGTGTAGTGCAGCAGCGTTCGGGAGGTTCAAAGCAATCATCTTTACCAGAGGGGATTACAGCTTTAAAACCAAAGTGAGTGTCCCATTCAGGAAGGGATAAAGCCCAGTGTACTAATCTGATGGAGCGGAGGTAGCTTGTACGAAGCCATCCATTAAAGCCACCAGCCACATTCATTTATGTGGACTGCTAACTATCTCTCTGACCCTACAGAGGAGCCTGAACATGTTAGCATTGCAACGCCTAGAGCAGAGCATGAGCCTGTCATGTGCACAGCATGGACGGCATTAGTCATCATGAAAGTCATCAAGGGAAGAGAACATTCCAGCAAACAGACAATTTGTGTGCTGACTGTTTGACATACGGCGCCGTCAACACGGCCAATAAAGTCATTTGCAGCCTAAGGAGCGTGTTATATCATAGTCTCTGACTGATGTGATGTTTCTGTACAGGTCACAATGTAAAATTTATTTTTAAAAAGGAAAATATCACTAAACATTAGGCAAACAGCAGTTAATTTTGCCTTTGAAGGCTGTGTATAACGCTCCAAATCATTTCTAGACAAATACGCCACATCTTTTTAAACACCATGTGTTAGGAAAAGCAGTGCTGACTTCACGCTGTGTTGTCCCTTGGCACTGAACACACGCAGGTAGAGTGTGCAATCAAAATTTTCACTTTCACCTGCTTCAAGCACCTCAGTTATTTTCTAAAACTGGATCATATCGACACTGATCTAAAAATAAAGCAAAAATACGACACGTTTTCCTCAAACATCCACACGTGAACCCTAAAACAAAGTGTCTTTCTGTTGTCACCAGCCTCTCCGTGGGAACATTTCGGTGCCAACACCCTGTTGGAAGATATAAAGCTGTAAACAGACCTGATGACGAAGAAAACACACCCTGGCCTAGATAAACAGTTATGCAATCCGGACTGGCTACTTCCACCCAAAACAGAAGAGTAATGCCATCATTACAAGTCCCAAGGCTCTGCTTGAACAATTGATGTCTGGTGGCTCAATGCACACGGAGAGATGTGATGAACTTTTGGCAGCAACGATTGAAATAGAGAACAGCTAAACCTTTAAATGCCTTTGTATTTTAATGTATGATTTGAGACTTCAATCACTTTTATAATCTATCAACAAACTTATAAAATCTTATATTATAATCGTATTGCTTTATGAGGTTACAGCCTCAAAAACATAACAGCATGGAGTGTAAGCTAATGGTAAACTTTGCAAAAATTACATTGGTGATGTTACAAGCATTATGGTATGGCATTTTGCTGACTGTATGTTATTAATGCTAATATATCAACATATATGAGCCATTAAATCAGTTTTTACTGTAAAATGCCACACAATGACTTAAAGTTCATCAAAACCTCTCCATCAACTGGTCAATGATGGACATGCAAACAGAGCACAATGTTAATAAACAACTGCATTCAAATCACAAAATAATGCTATAAATAACAATAAGATAATATAAATGTAATACAAAACAATCCAATGCACATAACTGATAACCAAATAAAGCATTAAAAAATATAAAATTAACACTTTAAATGAAATCCATCAAATGTGATCCTTCACACAGGAAATTCTCGGAACTCCCTTTTTCCATAAATTAAAAGGTGATTTTGTATGTTTTTCTTATAGAAATGTATACTTTAAAGGTATACATATTGCTTAGTTAAATGTATTTATATTTAACAAAGAAACATATACATGCTGTATTTTTGTTTTGACATTTTTCCGATTTTTTTTTTTTTTTTTTTTTTACAATAATTTAGCTTTTTTAAATTATTTTAAAAATATATATATATTGAGTTAACACTGTTAACCAATTAAGAGGTTTTTAGTAAAGCATGGCTTCTCATTTTCAGAGTACATTCTACCATTTTTTGGAAAAATACATATTTTTTCGACAGCATATGATTGCAAATACAGTCGAGAATAACCCTACTTGTTTTTTGAGAGAACATTAATTTCATAATCCATATCATGCAAAAAAAAAAAAAAAAAAAAAGGACATTCTCATTATTTCAATCTGCTCAAAAACTAGGGCACATCTATGATTAATTCGAAAGAAGACCGTTTCTTTGTACTATGGAGGCTTGACTTCCACAAAATAATTAATTCGGTGTTTAAATAACTAGTTTTGTGCTTGTTCAGTCTATTTTTACTGTTTTGGCGCGCGTCTCTTAACGAGCGCTGTCCGTGGTGCTGAAATCCACACAACAGGCATGAGCACGAGCCGACGCTTTGAATCGCTCAATTACAGCTCTGACATATATCCCCGAAACTTCCTCGAACATAAAAACGCAAATTTCACCATAACAAAAACTGACGAACTAAACCTGTGGGAGTTGAGCGTCTACAGAAAAAGCTCGGCTAAAAACAAAGAAAAACACCTACCTTGCACTCGATGAACCACGTTGGGGATGTTACTATCGCCTTGCCTCCTTCAGCACTGATTTGGGTCACCTAGTGCTTGTGCACACAGCTCTGGAGTGAGTGAGTGAGTGAGTGAGTGAAAAAACCTCATCCCTCATCAAAGATGGCGTGCCCCCACCTGACGTCATAATGACCCTCAACACTAGGGCGTGCCATACAGCCTCGGAGTGAGTGTAAATAACCCCGCCCTCATCAAGGATGACGAGCCTCTCTAACGTCACAATGACCCTCAGCACTAGGGCGAGGCTGCTATGGGATTTAGATCTCATTGATCCCTGCTATATGTTAATTTGGAGTGCATGGGTTCAGTGGGTTGTTTGGCTCCATATGATTTATTGTGATTGCGAAATGAAGCATTTTCCTTCTCATTTAACACTCTAGTAAATAACCTTGGGGATCACCTAATAGATTGTGGCCTCAGAGAAGTGATTATCAACCTCAGAGTCACCCACAAGACAATATTCAAAGGAAACCTTCTGAAATTGGAAGCATCAATAGATTAAAATTGTGTCAACATTCCAGATATTTCAGGAGCTGTTTGTTCTTCAATAGAAAATGACAGTTGTTGAGAAGTTTTGTTAGATTTTGTTTGAATTTGACCATGTCGTCTCTTAAAAACAAAGGTTTCAAAAGGGGGGTATCATGCATGTCGATGCAATAGAAGAACCATTTTAGTTTGGTTCTGTGAATCATTCTTAAAAGAACCATTTTTAATGTGACAAACATTTTAGAACCTTTTACACTATAAAGAGCCTTATGTCTATTTAAAAGTTTTCACAGATGGTAAAGGTTCTTCATGGAGCCACTGATGCCAATGAAGAACCTTTATTTTTAATGGTTTAAATGTTAATTCATTGTTAATCTATACAAAATGCTCTCCTTATAAAACATGTAGTGGAGCAGTAGTTTGCCGAAGTGCCTAGTTGATCTCTCTTGTCATGTTACTGTTTGTAAAGGTGAATACAAACAGTGACATTAGAGGGTTCTGAAATTGATGCCTTGTTCGGATATCCAATAACTTTTTTGTTTCTTGCCCCAAGCATCAAGGCTCCCTGATCTCCTAATAGGATCAAGATCGGATAAAAGCACTTTAGCTATAGAGACTTGGAGATTCAGATAAGGGGGAATGAATCAATAGCACTTATTTGATTATTTAATGGCTCCTAAAGGTTTGTTGCTTACTGTTCTTTGTATGTTTGCATAGAGGATAATGTGTTACTGTGTTTGACTTTGGTGAAGGAGGAGCTGAAAGAGAGAGAAACAGTACGCTAGTAGTAGGAAACAATCTGGCAAAGTGCTTCACTACATTAAGACAAATCAAGACATAAAATCTGGATACTTAAATCAGCAGGACAGATGAAGGTCAGGATTCTTCGGAGATAAAACACTGTCTAAAGAGCAGTTCGACTAGCTTAAACATGCACTGTACAACAAATCACACACACCCTGTTAGACAGCAGAGGAGAAAAGGGTAACATTTTATTACAGGAATTATTGTTCATTAGCTACATTAACAAGTAAAAAACTTAAAGTGTATAATGAGCACATCTTCATGATTTCTTAGCATTTGCTTTAGGAAAATTGCATCCTATGTTTTCACTTGACTAAAGCCATCAGTGATGCATTTATAGAGGTTAGTAACTGTATAATCACTCACAATAAGTATTTATAAGAACACAACATGGCTATTAATAACAGTATTCACTTATTTGACAGATTATTACTATAATTTCATTGTAACTATAATATAATAGCATTATAGCAATGCAGGATGCATCATTATAAATACATTTATGGAACCAGATATGACTGGTTAATTAATACTCATAAATCAGTGTATAATGGATTATGAGCATGTGCATTGAAAAAGCAAATGCATGACTTATAAGTAATTCTAAAAATAATATAAATGTAACTACAACTCTTAATGAGTCTTTATAAATATATTTATAAAATAGTAATACTTACTTAAGTATAAATGTATAAGTATAAACGAAGCTATAATTCATTATAAACATGGTCTTCATAGAAGGTGTTACCGAGAAAAGAACTGCTAGAGGATGCCGATATTGACTCAGCACATACAAATGAGACAGTGATGCTTGTTAGTGCAACAACCAACAAACAGGAGACCCTGCTAAATATATTGATTTACACTTACAAGACTATTACGGCTGTCTGTAGCATCCAAGTCTGGCTTATACTGTCTGAAGATGCCGCTGTCATCCAAAATGAAGTTCGGCATATTGAAATTCAGATTAGGTTGTGAATTTAGTTTTTTATTATGAGATGTGATTTACATATCATTGCAGCTCTTTCTGTTCGCACCAGCAGGGCGAGTGCTGATTAATCCTGAATTCTTTGACACAAGCGCACATTTCCAGGACCCACACTGTTACCAATTAAAGCTCATTTATTTGAGCCAGATTCCCTTCAGTCTTCCTTGTCAGTTAGCACTGCCAGAACCCACCCCCACAATACGTCAAAAAGAGTCCTTATTCTGTGGCTCATGGTAAAAAAAAAGAAAAGAAAAAAGGTGGGAAATCTGTCATTAACCTCATCATTTGCCTACTAACGATGATTACATGTTGAACTCTGAATAAGCTGCAGAAACAATATCCCCATCTTTGTGAAGGCGTAATCACACGGCTGCAGATGTAGATAATTATATAGAAGAAAATCCATATGAAATAATAAAAAGAGGCTCATTTACAGAAAGCCACCGACCTAAATATCATGTGTGCATCTTAATAATTCGTATGGATATGACATCCAGCAAACTGCTGCTGCATGGAATATCACAGCCTTTAAAGGACTTTTAAAGGATCAAATCACTTTAATATGCGAATTAAGGTAACAATGGTAATTGATTGCTTAAGCATTACTTTTATGATGGTCTCTTACAACTTTGTATTTTAGACCATAATATGGCTAATCAAAAAGCTACAAGAGGCTCTGCTATATTACAGACAGAATAGAATACTAGCATTTCCACCTCAGAGTAAAAATAAAAGAAGGTAAGTTGTGAAATATAAACACAAAAAAGTCAAATTGTGAGATAGAGAGTCATACTGTGAGTTATGAAGTCAAACTGTGAGAATTAAAGTGCAATTAACTTTTTATTTATTTATTTATTGGCGTCTACTATGGCGTCCAATTGCTATTTTTACTACTGCTAAACGTTATCCATTATTCCATGATAAAAGGGTAACCATTTATTTCGATAGTCCACTTTAGAAATTATACTCACTATAAGTAACTTTGCAAGTGCATGTCAACTTAATCTACTAACTTGAACCCTAACACCTACCCCTAACCTAACAGTCAACTAATACTCTAATGACTGGTAGTTGACCTGTAGTTGCAAATCAGTGAGAGTTAGTTGACATGTATTTGCAAAGTTACTTATAGTTACTAGAATGTCTAAAGTGGACCATTGAAATAAAGTGCAACCGATAAATGCACTGTTGTTACATGACCTGTCAACAGTCAACAGCTCAGTCACCAACTCGGTAACCTGTCTGCACTACACTTCCCAGCATCCATTCTGGTCCCCACCTGCACTCACCTGCACAACGTTACTCCTACGTAAACAGTCAGACTCCTTACCTGAACACTCACCTGAGATCGTCCCGTCTGTCTCCCGTCTGTCTCCCATACCTGCAGTTTCCACTTCAGTCATCGCCAGCTAAGTCTTCATCACCTATCAAGTAACCATCCTTTCACCATCGTCTGATTCCCACTGTTGTCCCATCACTCTGCTTTTACTTGAATAAACCATTTCACCTTACCATCTGTCTGTTCCCTTCTGTGTGTTTGAGACATGACCTCATCAAGCTGCATATTTAATTTAGTGTGCAGTTATGGTCTTGGAAACAAATTAAATTTAGCATTTTTTAGGGGTAAAAATAATGTTCAAATAATGAGTCGAGCATATTGCAATGTGTGATACAGTCAATGTTCTATTGTATGCTGTTCCTCTTTGTATAATAGTTGTTTCTTTTTATACTTTTTTTGCGTTTTGATCAATCAGCCTCCAGGACCAGAATTATAAAACTAAAATGTCACAGAATAACATTTGGACTTAATGATACTTGTTTCCTTTTCTTGATTAACCTTCATCTGTTTCTCTATATATTCATCCCTCCTCATTTTCCAATCCCCCCTTTTTTTCCCTTTGGAGATAAAGATTAAGAGCTTAGGTCAGTGCCACATCATCAAGACAATTACCTCTTGTACTGGAGCCGATAATCATTTCCTCATCCTTTTAAGGCGATGCTTTTATTAAGTAGTCCCAGCGTATGATTGAGTCTTTCATATGGAAATCAACCTGTTCATTTATTGTCCTGCTTCTGTCTGTAGCTCAGAAGAATTGACATTCTCAATGTCTTGTCCTTTCTGCAACTGACACTTGAACTATCATCACATCTGGTTGCACAGTATAGAATGACAGGTAGAGTTCCAGCTGACTCTGCAGCGTCTCCTTCTCATGAATGTGCCGAGTCAGAGCCTGGGAATAACAATGTGCAGGTGTTCTGAATTTCTGAGGTTTCATCTTGCAATTGAGATGAACATTTAAACCTACATTTTCCATAATTTCCTCATTATAAACAAAGCATTTATTTAATCAAGCTCCAAAAACGTCTCATTTTGATATTGGGTGTCCTGTGACGTCACACAAGAAAATGTATTTGCATATGACTGCCTCCAGAGGTTTCCATTTTTTCTGCATATATATATATATATAAAAAAATCACACTTCACCAGCCAGCTATTGGATTCTTCCAGTCGTTTAACAACAAAGCATGATGTGTGCCCAGTTAAATTACAGTTTTCTCACAACATTAAACACAAAACCAAATCTTCAAACTACATTCACAAAATCAAACAATCGGCTCAAACCCATTTCACCTGTAAATCAAACAATGCTTTCAGATCATACACGCATCAGTCAATATATAAACTCAACAGAGCATTCATTTGACACTACAAAAAGAATGGAGAACACAACATCCAGAGCAACGTTACAGAAAAAAAGTATATTATTCACGGTAAACAAAATTAGCAATTTCGTAAAAAAGTATATTAATCGCAACTAAGGTGAACATATTGTATACTATATATCCTGCTAGTATTTTATTGGATATTATAGTTATGAATGTCTGTTTATTCAGCACGTGCATACTGTAAAAATACAGTAGCCAAAATGCTGAAGCCCAAAAAAACTCTAAATGAAAAGCATGTTACAGTACGCTGAAAAGACTCGTGCAAATGGAAAAATAAAAATGTCAATGACAGATTCATTGTGCCTCTGACACGTCTTCATGTTGGGTCCGGCCCGAGGACTGTACCCAAATCACAGCACAGGCAATGTTGTCTCTCGGTGTGCTGGATCCTGCCTTGACAACACTCCACACCTTGCTCTTCCTCATCCTCTTCCTCCTCGTCCACCACCTCCTACACAGATTTTTCCTCCTCTCCCTCTCAGATTGTTTCTATTCATTGTTCGTATCAACATTCAATCCACTTGTGCACTCTGAGCTGGGTTTGTACAGTTCATTAGAAACAATTTTGAGTCGTTGCGTGTAAAAGATGACAACTGTGTTGTAGCTGTGTTTAACTTTTGCTGTGTTTACTGTTTTGCAACACAAGTGAATCAAAGTGCAAAATGTGTTTTAGTGAGTGATTTATTCGACAGATGGGTTTAGGCCTTCTATAGTATAGTGTCTTAGCAATTGTGAAAAACTTTAAATTGTATTATTGTGTCTGACCGCCCCCTACAGGCCAATTTAATGACTTAAAACATGCATGTTTCAATTAAAATTACACAATCACCTACACTGATTATTAATGTGTTACCATGAAATATATGACTGTCATCTTCTGTTCCTGTGTTCAGTGGGGGTTGGTGATTAAAGCCAGTCACAGGAGACGTGAAAAGGAAAATGGCTTATAGAGCAGGTGGTGCTCTCGGTCAGGGGCTTGTATAGCATCATTCCAAATGGCAGCACACACTGTGCATCTCAATGACTGACTAAAAAAGGTTATTTTTATCCAATGTCAAAAAAGGAGGGGATTTATAGGGTTTTTATGTGGTCTTTCTTTACCTATCTTTCATTTTTGCTCAATTGACTAAAGTCAAACAAGTCTGGGAAATACTAATTTGCCAGAAATAAAAAGACAGACAGTAGCTCTGAATGAAAATCAGCTATTGCGCTGAGATATTTAATTTGTTCCCTTCCCAGATGCCCCATGCCATTCAGGTCTGAGATACTTGTTAAAGTGTATGAAGTCCTTGAGAATCATCTTTTTATCAAAGCGTTCCCTTCTTCTTATCAGTGTGCTGTGGGCTGTCGGTGAGCTGTTTTCCCCAAAGCTATAATGCAGAAAACATCAGAAATTAAAAACACACATACAAAACCACAGATATTTATATCTATTTACAGCGTCTGTCTATCTGTCTGTCAAAGAGTTTTACTGTCTTACGGTTTTGGGGACAAAGCTGATGTCATTCTTGTTGGTGCCACTTCGAATGTTGAACTTTGGGTTCTTAACTATGATATTGTCTCTCAGCTTTAATTTCACAGCTGCTGAAACTGATGATCGAATCTGCAGAAGACAAAGACAACTTATTAAACATCCCAGCAATGCCTAAATATAGGAAGAAAGGCAGATATATTATTTCACCTTTCCTTGTCCTGAAGAAGCTGGTTTTGATGCTGGCTTCAAAGTTGGTTTTGGTTTCATTTCATTTGGAAGAATTTTGGATTTGTCACTGACCAACGCAATGATTCTAGCATCACCATACTTTATAGCAATGTCCAAGCAATTTTGCCCTGTGAGCACAAAAGAAATGCATTGTTGTTCAAATAAGTGGGGAACTGATACAAAAAGTAAATATACATATACAGTACAGTACTCTTCAAATGTTTGGGGTAAGAGTTCATTTTTAAAATAAATTTATATTTTTTATTCAGCGAGGATGCATTGAATTGATCAAATGTGGCAGTAAAGACATTTATAATGTTACAAAATATTTATATTTTAAATTAAAGAAACAGATTAATTTATTTCTTCATCACAGAATCCAGGAATAAATTACAATTTAAAATATATTCAAATAGAAAACAGTTATTTAAAATTGTTTGTTTTTTTAGGACACATTTCTCAACAATTATTCAAATTATTCACTTTTTCAAAACAGGTCGCATTACACAATGATTGCTTTTAAAAAAATATTAGCCTACAACCCTAAATTTTTTTACTAAACTATAGTGTAGAGATCAAAACCAGTACCTCTCTTGTTTTCTGCCATGACTTTGGCTCCAGCTTTGATGAGATACTCTACACAGCTGAACCGACAGCTTTCAATAGCTCTCATGAGTGGAGTTGCTCCATTCATTGCCACTGCATCCACCACGGCTCTAGATTGCACCAGCATCTTGATAATGTCTATATGACCTGCATGGCAAGCATGATGGAGGGGTGTCCAGTTAAACTGGTCAACTGCATTGACATCAGCCCTATAGAGTCAAAAAAACAAAATGTTCTTCAAATGACACAGTCTATCATCTTGTTACATGAAAGGCCCTATTTTAACAATCTAAGCGCATAGTCTAGAGCGTATGGCGCAAGTGCACTTAGGGTGTGTCCGAATCCACTTTTGCTAGTTTAACGATGGGGAAAAAGGGTTGTCCCTATTCTCTTAATGAGTAATGGGTGTGTTTTGGGCGTAACATGCAATAAACCAATCAGAGTCTCATCTCCCATTCCCTTTTAAAGCCAGTTGCGCTCACGTCATGGCGGATTCGCTATTTACTTGGCGGAATTTGCAAGCGGAAAAACTGAACGCTTCTCTAGCGAGGAAACGGATCTGCTCGTGCGCGAGGCGGACCATCTACGGGACAAGCCAGATTCCACCATATCTTTATTTACACAATAATAATCTTTTACATTATAATCCTTTTATTTTTAATATGTGGCTAGTTTGTGTCCCTCAGTGTGTGTAATAAGCAGAGTGTACACGCGTTGTGGACCCGCCTATAGGCGCATATTACTAATGTTCCCTTTAAATAACAAAACAAATACTGCGCCATTGACTAACTGAAACCTGATCTAAAGTCATAAGTCTAAAGTCTATTTCAGTTGCTATAAAATAGCAATGCGCCAACAATGTGCCTGAACACACCTCGTTTTCAGACCTATTTCGCACAAATAGGCGCAAATGCATTTGCTATTTAAACAACATGGCGCAGGATGTGAAAATGATAACTGCAGGCTGAAACTAGCAAAACACACTTGCCTGGTGCCGCATTGCGCCGAGTGAATGATAGGGCCCTAAAAGTGTAAACAAAAGAAGATATTTCTTTATTTTTCTTAGTAGCATTACCTCAGTGAAATGAGGAATTTAGCAACTTGGTAGTTGCCACAGTTGCATGCTGTCATGAGTGGCGTCTTAAAGAACTGATCTTTGATATCAACAGGCACTTGTTGGGTAAATGCCAGACTAAGAGAATCTATATCTCCAGTCTTCACACAGTAATTGATGTTGGTATAGATCTTTTCAGGATCATCAATATACCAAGCAGAGTCATTCTCAATGGGGTGAGCTGGCGGCCGGTCTCGGTTGAAACGTTTGGTGTCAGCGAACGGCTGGTAGTTCTCGATCATGTAGTAAGGAAGTCCACTGTCCTCTCTTCTGGAAATCAGCTCAGGTGGCATTGTGCATATGGGCAATGGCATGGCAGATTTGGCACTCTTCTTTTCCTTTTCACCCCCCTTTCCTTTCTTTTCCTTCTTGCCTGGCTTGGGAGCGTAGGATGAGATGACAAAGGCCTTCTTGAGGTACTTGAGGCCTTTAAAAAACTCATTTAAATTGATGACACTTTCATGGTTTTTGTCATGTTGCTTGATGATCCTTTGCAGATTCTCGTTACTTACAGGAGCTCGATGCTCATGCAGTAAAGACACAAATGTCTCCAGAGGAACTTTTTCAACAGGTTTATCCAGTCCCTCAGCAGTTTCAAAGGCTTTGCGCAAGGTTGCCTCATGTTCACAGGACCAGTCGTGAAGGGTGACGGCCCAGGGTTCATTGGGGTTTACGGCATCAGGCGCAGAAAGCTTCTTGTACATTTTCTCTGCTTTCTTGAGCTCCCTGAGTGCAGCTTTGTAGCCATTATTTTTGGCGACCTGGCTTGGAAGAAGACCTTCCAGATTCTTCAGTTTGGGACTGCATCCTGTTGCAGATAAGAAAGAGCACTGCTATGAATAAGGCAGCAAAGTATTTTTAGTATTTTGAATAAATGAGTTTTCCAATGTTTAATTTAATACCGTCCAGTGTGAAATGACACAAATTCCAATAGTTCACGAATAGTTTTTATTTTAACATGCGATTATAAATCCTGGCATTTCAGAAGTTTGGAAAACAAATCTTCATATTTTAAAATGTGGAGTTAAATTTCATGACCCATTTAATGAAGGCAGTACTTGTTTCTTGTGAATAATGGAAAGACATTAGATCCAGCCTACCTCTTTGGGCCAGGAATCTACAGCACTCATTGAAGCCGCCAGCAGCAGCAAAGTGCAATGGTGTGTCACCCTTTGAAGTGCTGATACCCAAGTCAGCAGAGAATGCAGACAGCACCTGTAAAATCTGTATAAAGCAGAGATAGTAATATTCTTCAAAGTTAAAAAATGGCAGATTTTGTGCTATTCAGAATGCCATGGCATCACCTCAAGGAAACCTCGCTCTGCAGCAAAGTGGGCAGCGCACCGTCCTTCTTCATCAAGTAAGTTAGGATTCCCTTCTTTTTGTAAAATGACTCGGACGAGCTTCAAAGCACCAGCTTTAGATGCCTCCATGAGTGCAGAGCTCCGTGTCACCTTTGGGGAGCCAAAACATGACACATTATACTGATTCAACTCCATCAAAATCCACATTTTTTTACTGACCTAAAGCCGAGTGCCGACTGTATCATATTTGATATACACATTTCGAAGGCCTCTAGATTATCGACATGATCAAAACTTTGCTCAAAATCCTGTTGTACACAATCTACGACATGCCTTCTGATGATTAATACTTATATATTTTTTAAGCAAGTAAAAGGCCTTTTAGTATAATTCTAAAAATGTCCCTCTTCAGGTCTTGGTGCACATGCCTTCTTGCTGTGAAATCTTTACTGATTTCTTAAGGTAAAGATAAGAATAACTTTTATTATGTTTGAAAATCATGTTAAAACGTGAGTATCAAACAGGCTCTCAATCATCTATCAGTCATTTTATAATAATGCGTAATGCATTGCATTATATTTTTTAACCCCCACAATAATAATACAGAGCTTTAATCATACAGGCATTTAAACATAATCTTACTAAGACATATTATTGGGAGATATCAAGTGACAACCAATATGTATTTTATGTAAGCAGTCTGCTGTACTGATATAAAGATCTCAATGATTTACATTACAAGCTTCAGAAAGTCTTATTACTTTTTGGCCTTATACAGTCAAACCAAAATTTATTCAGACACCTTCAACATTTCTCACATTATCACAGTTTTTATTCGCTATAGTTTAGAAAATGGTAATAAAATATGACACTGGTTTTGGCCATCCTTCTGTTAGACTGTCTCACAAATGAATTAGGTTGAATATCTGTCAGCTGTTAAATTTAAGTACACAATTAGATAATACCAATTTAGCTCAACCAAGCAATGCTTAATTTTGGTCAGTCTGTGTTGTAAAAAGTTTGCATTAGCAATTAAAGATAAAACCCTTAAGCAAAACATAGTCAGCTCAATAATTTTTAGGTCTCACATTTTTTACATTTTACTGGTTGTCCACTGTAAAAAGAATTTTTGGGTATAATATGTCACAGTTTACTTTATTTGATTATCCTCACTTTCATAAATTAACTATAGTGTCCTGCACACACAAGTAAAAAATAAAAATAAAAATAAAAATTATATCTGGTTATATTTTTGGTTTGACTGTAACTACTCCAAATTGCATGTTTTTGCTCAGTTTGGGCCTCTGAATAAAACAGATGTTTTTCTCCTCCTCAAGGATGAGCTCCATATTGTCTCATATCATATGAGCAGTATGCCTATCAATTATTTGGACTAAAGGTTCAATAAACTGTTCCATTCCAAAAAGGTTTGATTTACCTTTTTCTTTTTATATGTTGTAATATTATATCAGAGATCTTTGAATCATCTATGTATAACTTTTTTTGGTCAGGGAACATTAATTTGAACTATGATCTGAGACCTGATCTACTGCATTTGGATCAGCTCCTTTCTCCAAAATGCGAATGCACAAGTCTTCACAGTCCTTTGCATTATCACAAGCGAACACAAGCAGTGGCTTCCCTGAGTTAGAAACATTGTTGACATTTGCATCGCTGTTGAGCGCCATCTGCAGGCAGAGAGCATGTTCTTTAGATGGAGAGATACAGTAGAACAGCACCCCTACAAATGAAACAACACAAGTCACTGAGTTTCACATATTCTACATTTCCCCCGTCAAGCATGAATGAATAGATATAAAACCAAGGAAAGGAATTTAAATATTATATAAAGGAATTTAAAAAAACATATTTTGTATCTATACAATAATTTTAATGGCTGGGTTATATCTCTTGAGAAAAAGTACACTTTAAAAAGAGTACTCATTATGAAATAATAAACTTAAAAAATTATATAGTATATGTATATAGTACACTATAAGTACCGCAGTTTCAAGTTCAAACTGAATGTAATGTTTTCTGACACTTAATTACATGTTTTTTTTTTATTATTAAATGTAGGCTTTAATAATTTACATTATTTTAAACATAATTTGCTGAATTTAAGAGTGCTTAACCACTTCTTTTTATATAATTTTATAAATACTTCTATTGCCAAAAAGAGACTTTAATCTATATTGAAACGTGTATGTCATGTATTTAAATATATTTGCAATTAGACTTTTGTCATTTTGAATTTTGTTTAGTACGTTTCAAATAGTTTACCTTTAATTGTAATATCAGTTAACACAATACAGTTACAATTTTAATCAAATACCTTTCGGCCTGGTTTCACAAACTGGGATTAAGCCAGGATTAGGCCTTAGTTCAAATGGGACATTTAAATAGCTTTTAAACGTGCCTTAGAAAAAAACATTACTGGTGTGCATCTTGAGACAAAACAAAGGCACTGACATATTTTAAGTTATATAAAAAGTGTCCTGGCTCTTCCAAGCTTTATGATGGCAGTGAATGGCCGTTTAAGTTTTTAAGTCCATCAAAGTGCACCCATCCATGATAAAAGTGCTCCACACTGCTCTGTGGGGTTAATAAAGTCCTTCTGAAGTGAAGCGATGTGTTCTTGTAAGAAGAATATCCATATTTAAAACTTCATCGACTAAAATAACTAGCTTAAAATGATTTGGATAGCACTTTTATGGACTTCAAAACTTCATACGGCCATTAAGTTGCCATATTTCATTAATATTATTTATTTGTAAGTATACGTTTTTTTTAAAAGCATACTTTTAAGATTTGAAGATCTTTTTTTTCAAGGGATATTTTGACACTTCAACAGGTGCATAAAGACAGGGCAGTCATGGCCTAGTGGTTAGGGAGTTGGACTGGTAACCCAAAGGTTGCTGGTTCGATTCCAGAACCGGTGGGAAATGACTGAGGTGCCCTTGAGCAAGGCACCTAACCCCTAATCGCTCCCCGGGCGCCACACAAAGGCTGCCCGCTGCTCTGGGTGTGTGTATCCACGTTTGCAGTGTGTGTGTTAACTACTCACTACTCTGCTCCTAATGTGTGTGCATTAACTTGGATGGGTTAAATGCAGAGGTCAAATTCCAATTATGGGTTACCATACTTGGCCGTAACGTGTCACTTTCACTTTCACTTTCACTTTTAAGACAAACTCATCAAGGCCTGTTAACTTAAGATCTATTAAAATGGAAGAGTAGGCTACATAACATGCACTTCTAAAAAGATGTTCTTTACCTTTCCCCTCTTCATCTGTGAGTGTCACATTTGCATTGTGTTTGATCAAGAGATACACAATCTTGTAGTAGCCCAACTGTGCAGCCAGCATCATTGGTGTGCAGCCCTTCTTGTCCTGTATGTCAGGCTGGGCTTTCAGGGACAGAAGGAACTGTACGAGGTCTTCATCACGGTCCGCAGTTGCCTGATACAAGGCACTGAGTCCCTGTTTGGGTTCAGTCATATTTAACAGGTTGGAAAACCCCATTTGGACCATCTTTTTTATATGTGGTCTGTTCTTCTCCCGTACACATTGCAGGAGTTTATAGATCTGGAGGACCTCCACGTTGCCTTTCGCCTCACTTTTTGAAGTCATCTCCATTCTCTCAACTCTGTGTTTTCCTGGTCTTAAGAACTAGCCTAATAAATAACATTAAAAAACATTCAATAAGCCAACTGAAAGATCATGTGTAAAGTTACAAATATTAAGAAATGTTATGAAACTTTCATTCAAATAGCATATTCATATTTTTTTAATATAGCCATATACTATTTATGTTTATTAACAGCCTTTATAATTGTATTGGCTATTAGCAAAATAGAAAAGAGAGCGTACAAAATAGAGGTATTTTGGACGGAGTACAAAATTGCGCATATAATATTTATACAAACGCAATCATTTTAAAAAGTCTCTATCAAATATCCGTTTCACGACCATATACATGAAAAGAAATATTCATACATTACACAAATAGCTACCTTGAAATAACTGGAAGAAAGTCAACATGTAGCTAGTATTGTGATTTAACCGAACCCATCTTGTCACCTAGCAACCCCTCTGGGGGAACGACCTACTGAGATTTTATGGGCAGTTTTATCTTACTTAAGGAATACTTACTTACTAAAATGCAGTTATATTTGTATGTTCATAAAGATTAAAATTATGACTAACCAAAGAATAATTTCTGTGTTTTTAAACAGGAAAATGCATTTCAGAGCTTACGCAGAGCTAAAACATAACGGAAAGCGCTCGCGCAAGTTTCGGCTGCTCTCGATAAAAGTCGGGAATCGTCGTGTGTCCTTGCGCTCCGCTCGCGCTGCCACTTTCGGCCACACTCGGCAAAACCCGGTAAACTTCGTGTCCAATGTTTACAGTGTGTCCCATTCACGGTGAGAGAGAAACGCTCACCCGCTTTTGTTCGAGATAATGTGACGTTATGACCTTTCTACCAAAGTCCATAGTTCAGGATTTAGTTCTGCAGGGAGAATATGGGGGACAAAAAGATACTCAGCATTGGTTTGGTGTGTCTGGATATCATAAATGTTGTGGATAAATACCCGGAAGAAGATACTGATACCAGGTGGGAAATTCTGATAACATTCTACAATTACTAGGCTATTAATGCACCTTTGCGTTAGCATTTCAAAAGCATAATCAGCCTAAACATATAAGCCTAGGCTAGAGTGTTCTGCTATACCCTGCAGTCAATGTTGCATCACAGGTGTCATAAAATAACGCAACTGGTTTGTAACTTAGGTGTTTGTCTCAGAGATGGCAAAGAGGAGGAAACGCATCAAACACGTGCACTGTTTTGTCTCTACTTGGGGCCCCATGTGCATTTATGGGGTCTTTGGCTCCTGGACCAGTAGCTGAGTAAGTGTTTTCTGCCTACTATTACGTTAAATTACAATATAAAAAGAATGACAGTGTGTGTGTGTGTGTGTGTGTGTGTGTGTTTGGGTGTGTGTAATCAATTTATAAAGTATAGGCTATAACATACCAAGATATAGGGTACAATGGGACTAAAAGCACACCATAAGAACATTTTGCTTTTTACTTCTCCCATAGTGTGTGATTGCAGAAAAATTGAACATTGATGGAGCAGCAGATTTTGTGTGAAAATAAATCATAAATGTGGTTTGTTTTGTTTAAAAATATCTTATAAATGTAAGAGGTGGCAAGGTGGGCCTTTTAGCCCACACATGGGGCAAAAGGCACATATTATACAAATGCTTTAGCTAAAAAGTGTTTTTAATAATGTCTAAGGTAATCACTTTAGCAATAGTTTGCACTATTATTTTCTGTTTAATTTGATAATTTAATTAATTTTTGTCATTAAAATATATATAAAAATAAGTAAATACAGAAACAAAGGTATTTAAATAAGTAATGTTTCTAAAAGCATTAAATGAGTTCCCCCGATTATTTAATATAGCTTTACAGTAGTAACTATAAATATTATATTTTATTATATGATATGATATGATGTATATTCCTAAATATGATGGTTTCATTATAAATATGGAGATTATCTCTCAGATGGACACCCAACTTAATATATGATATTTACCATCTGAATCTAATTATGTAATGTCAACAAATGGAAAAGTCAGCCTGCTATTTATCATCATTTTAATTATTGTGCCTTTTGCCCCAACAGCAGGGGTGCCTTTTACCCCAATTACCATACTTTTACACATTCCTCAGTTATTGAAAAACTGTTGCTTTATTTACCTTGAACAAAACTGAAAAACATTAACAAGATCATTGTCTCAAAATATATTCAATAATTTTATTGATTCTCATTTGCTACATAAATCTACAACAATGTAAAAAACATCAAATATTAGATCAAATTAGTGCATAATCAACTTTGCATTGCTGTCCGCGATCGTTTTAAGGATCAGCCATATTTCCATATGCATCTTCAAGAGGCTGTTAAGAAAAGTGCAGAATTGTTGTGCCATCTAGTGGTTTAAAAGAGAATAGCCCTGTTGTACCCTACTGATATTTGGATACTTTCTTACTCCCTCAGACATCTTCCCAAAAGTACTTCTTTTCTTAGTTTACATAATCTGCACACATACGTTCTGTATGCATACCTTTCCTTGCTAATTTGTTCTTCTAGCTTCATCTTGAATGATTTTCAAATGTACAAGATTGACATCTCTCTTCTTCTGGAGCATGCTGAATGCTCCTTTCCAGCCTCTGTAGTAATCAGCAGTGAGGCGACAGGAAGCCGTACAATTCTGCATATGAACAGGTTTGTGTGTGAGAGTTTGTGTAAGTATTATGAAAACTCTTTCCTCACAGGACAGCTGAAACATTCCTGACACATCAAAACAACAAGTGAAAATGCACTATTGCTTTTTCCCTATTAAAAGGTGCACTGAAGGTGCATGGTTCGAAGATCAGTTTGGCAATCATTGTGAGCCTGCTCCTTTCCTGCTCAAATCAGTCAGTAGTGCCACTGCATATGGGTCACTGCAATGCCTCTCTGTTTGCTGTACTAGTTTCATCGTGGGGGATTTTGCACGGCGTGGGGTGGACATATCTGGTGTGGCTTGGCAGCAGTGGGGTGAGACCCCGTGTGCCTGTTGTGTGGTGTGTCCCACCAATGGCTCTCGCACTGTCGTGCTCTCAGACACGTAAGAGTATCATCCAAAGTCACAATAATCATAACTATACAATCAAAGTTAGACGGGCACCTGGTAAATGATCATTTCCCATTCTCAAACATAATCTGAGAAAGTCTTTATTAAGTGGCACTGCCGTAATTGACAGTAATTTAGGGGCCGTTTACACGACACAATTTTCAACTAAAAACAAAAAATGTATGTGTTTTTGGCCGTTCATGTACACGACAATGGCGTTTAAGGGGCCTGAAAACGCAAATATTTGAAAACGGTTTTCGAAGTGCAAGTTTTTGAAAATGATACCGTTACTGTATTTACTATTTCCCCGCCATAGAAGGAAATTTCCGTCATTAGTGAAACAAAGTTTCCCTGTCATCTATCGAATTTTCCGGCTTTCCGTGTTTTCACTGTTATACGGTAGGGGGCGCTATTACTCATCTTCTGAAAGAGTACTGGATCTCTTGATAAAAACATGTGCCGGTAAGATGCAGAAACAAGCGATATCATATGTAATCATATGTAAAATAACGCGATCATCAACATTAAACAGCATATAAATCAAAACTGCCTAATGAAATGTCCACCCAGGACGAGCTACAGGACTGTGAAACTTTGGGCGTGTTAAACTCGATCTACTCCATCTGTGTTTTGATCATCGTTCTGAATCCGATCTGGACGTAGTCTTTGACAAAAACGTGTTTTTCTCAGTTTTTTGCTCAAAATGTAGCTTTTTTTTTTATGAAACTTACCCATATTCAAGTGTTGATAAAAAATGCACGATCTAGGATAAAACTGTTGTTGTTTTTTTTAACCAAAGGCTCTCTTCTTCTTTTTTTTTTTTTTTTTTTTTGATAAATTGCATGTTCAGATATTCATACAACAACATTTTCTGGGGGCCATGAAACTTTTGTGAAAATTACCAAAAATACTGGCGGTGGCTGGCAACTTAAAAAAAAAAATGCTGGCGGGGAAAGAGTTCATTTGTAAAAACGCGTATTACGTGTTTAAGTCTATAGGCGCTTAGTGTTTCTTTACAAAGTGATATCGCCAACTACTGGCCTGGCATGAATAGTACAGCGGGTTTTTTTTATCGTTTTCGCGGATCCGTGTGAACAGGGATCGTTTTGACGTTGTCGTCTGTACGAGAAAAGCGCAAAGGAAAACTTTTTCCGTTTTTAGTACATCGTTGTCGTGTAAACGTACCCTTAGTCTTAAAGTAAATGCTTTTAAGAAATCATGACAATTCGACATTGCATGCGTTAAATTGAGTGCTTATTTTTTGGGGGGATTTGTTATTTACATTAATTTATTTTCTTAAAAAATTTCCGTTTTGTCCGAGATTATTTTAATCAATTGTTTTAAACAACACACAACAACACACAACAGCACACAATGTCAAAGCTTACTAACTAGCTAACTTATTCCACGGCTCTCTGAAATACTTGATTCTGATTGATCATTTGCATGGCCAAATATTTGTGTAGTGACCACTGTCCCTGGCAACTGATTTTACTTTAGTAGTGTCACGTCACATAATAATATCATTTCAGCTCAAATCAATATGTCTATTTATGTATTTATTTGACGAGTAGCCGTGTAGTAAGTGAGATAATGTTCAATCATCCATTCATTATCACAAAATGAACCCCTGCAGAATAATACAAAACCTCTCCACTTCAGGTCAAGGTCCTGATCGGCCTGGTGAGGTTTATATTTGCGGTTTAGACTGGTTGACTGAACATTATCATTTACATGTATTTGCTTTGTTTGTAGCAAAGTAATAAATAAAACAACATTTATTCTAATCTTGGCCTTGAATAATATTTCTTGTCTCTAAAACCTGTTTTGAAAACTTTCCAAACCTTTTCCTTCTATGCTGAGAGACAGACTTTGGTTTATAATCATAATTATCTTAAAATAACAGCCCAGAGCTGACTATTTGTCTGTGCTGATGACTGTTATCAAATGTTGTACTGTATACAAACTGACAGGGATCCGGTCTAAGGGAACAAGCTAAGTTTTTTCCCATTATACAGACCATCACTGATTCAGTTTGTGACTGTAAACAGTTTTGTATTATAGAATTACAGCAGATCATGTCACAATAATCAATAGTAATATTGACCTATCATGTACACAAAGTACAGTCATTACTTATTATTTACTAATCGTTCTTCTTTGAACACTGATTGTTGTAGTCTAACATACAAGAGAACTTTCATCGGCTATTCTCTGTTTAATCAGAAACTTGCCAGATGTTTCTGTAGAAGACTTTTCAAAGGTGGACCTGAGCCAGTACAAGTGGGTCCACTGGGAGGTAAGAGTGTTTGCCAAATATCTTTGACTTGCTTCATAGTAACAGCCCAAGTTCACACTAGTCACACTATTTGTGTTTAAGAGACACATTATTCCACAAGTAGAGAGCTGATTGTTTTATGAATGCATTTTCAGGGCCGTAATGCTGACGAACAAGTGAAGATGATCGAGAGGGTGAGAGAGTATAACAGCAAACAGGAAGAGAAGAACAGAATAACCATCTCTGTGGAAATCGAAAAGACCAGGGAACCCCTCTACCAGCTTTTCCCTCTTGGTGATTTGGTATGATTTCACTACATGTGTTAGACTTCAAACCTGCCTGCCTATATATATATATATATATATACATTTATACACACACACTACCATTAACATTTTTGGGGTCAGAACAATTATTTTTCAGCAAGGATGCATACAATTCATCAAAAGTGTTAATAAAGACATCATTTTCCAAAAGATTTCTATTTTAAATAAATGCTGTTCTTGTGAACATTCAAGGATCCATAAAATAATGCATCACATTTTCCACAAAAATATTAGGCAGCACAACTGTTTTCAATATTGATAATAATAAGAAATGTTTCTTGAGCAGCAAATCAGCATGCTATTATTTCTGAAGGATCATGTGACACTGAAGACTGGAGCAGTGATGCTAAAAAAAAGCTTTACCTTTGTAAGGAATAAATTAAATTTTAAAACATATTCGATTAAACATCTATTTTAAATTGTAATAATATTTCACAGTATTACTGTTTTTACTGTATTTTTAATCAAATAAAATCATACCGACCCCAACTTTAAAAAGTTAAGTAAGAGCTGAAGATACTGCACTGTTACTGGGAGCTGAAGTCAAAATATTTAATAAATATGAATATATATATATATATATATATATATATATTAGACAAAATATTGAATACACAAGAAGCATATGAGTTAAAGGAGAAGTGCATTTAAATTCAGTGGAAATCTGAGTGTGCCGATTTTTTGCAGGCTTGCTGATAAGCTTTGAGACATGCTTGAACACTACACAACCTGTTTATTTGTGACCGCTTTCACTCAGGTCTTTGTAAGTAAGGACGTGGCCCAGCACTTTGGGTTTGACTCGGCCTCTGCTGCACTGAAGGGTTTCAGCGGTCGTCTGAGGAAGGGGTGAGTAAAACGACCACTAGATGTCACTAGTGTTCTAAAAACTGCTGACTCACTATGTATAATCATAACAACTGCTCAAGGGTATGTTCTTTTCAAATATTAGCCCTTTCATGCGTTTACGTGAGTTTGGTTGTGTGTCTAGAGCTACCCTCATTTGTGCCTGGGCGGAAAAGGGAGCTGATGCCATTGGTCCCGACGGGGTAGTCATCCATTCAGATGCATTCCCACCTGAGAAGCTTGTGGACACACTTGGAGCAGGGGATACGTTCAATGCTTCCGTCATGTATTCCCTTTCAAATGGTATGAATGCAAGTGTGATTCTGAAACACAAACACTTAATGAGTTTTTATAAGTTGTGTAAATCAGTTCAAACCGGGTTGGTTCTCTTTTCTGCAGGGGGCAGCCTACAGGATGCTCTCACATTTGGCTGCCAGATTGCAGGCAAAAAATGCGGTGTCCATGGATATGATGGAATTTTACACTGAACATGGCGGAGAGGTGCACAGCTGGAATGTAGTACAGACATGAAGCACGCTCTGCTGAAACTTAACAAGTGTTGTTAGACACTAGTCACTGTCAAGGTATGATGATAGACTGAATAGTGTTGCTTCACATAGAAAAGACTAATGTAAATGCAAAGGATAAGACTAAATAATGATGGGATATTCTACTGATACCTCTGTATTAGCATGATTAAATTAAAGTTTTAAACTTGTTTTACTACTCTTCATTGATGCTTTAAAAATAAAAAATTAAATAATGTGAAAGAATGTCAAAATTTACCATAAGGATCACTGAAGCCTTCAGTGTCACATGATCCTTCTGAAACCATTTACTCTAATCACTAATCTCGAAATCACTAATTTGCTGATTTTCTGCTCAAGAAACATTTATTATTATTATCAATGTTGAAAAAAGTTGTGCTGCTTTTTGTGGAAACTGTGATACACTAGCAGTTTGGGGTAAGTTAAACATTTGTTTTTCTAATTAATGCTGTTATTGAAAAAGGATACATAAAATGTATCAAAGGTAACAGCAAAGATTCATAATTTAACAAGATTTCTATTTCAAATAAATGCAGTTCTTTTGAACTTTCTATTAATCAAAGAGTCCTGAAAAAAGTTATATTGATAATAAGAGCCATTATAATTGATAGTAACTGAGTACCAAATCAGTATCAAAGTCAACTGAAAAAATATTTCACAATAGTACTGTTTTTACTTTATTTTTGATCAAATAAATGCAGTCTTGGCAAGCATAAGAGACTTCTTAAAAAAATAAAAATAAAACCTTTTAGCTATATTGAACCAGTTGAACTTCATTTCAAATAAGCAATTTGAGCAAATCGCTACAAATGTTCTGCATTTAGTGAATATAGTATTCAGCAATGCTTTGATAATTCTTATAAGTTATGAGGAGTTGAGTGATATTGTTCCCTGATTGATACAGAAGGGTTGGCAAGCATCTCTACAGCAGTAGGGAGCACAGGCCTGTGTGTTTGCACTGTATGCAGAGAACAAGAGAAGGAGGAAGACAGCCGAATATAAGTGCACAAAGATGAAAGACAAACAGGATACGTGACATTTTCCCACCCAATCCCATTTAGACACAGCTGGCCAGCACTTTCACCACACCCAATGTGCAATAATGACACCCTGTCTGTCTGACAGTATCTGTCTGATAGTTACTTAGGAAAACATTACACTAACAAAACTTCTTTCATTCATGCATGCATAAAAATGCACCCTTTTCTCAAATTTGTGGAAATATGAACTATCAAATGCCTAGAAATCTGTAGTAATCACTGACATTGTCATGTTTAAATAATTTGTTGATTGCTGTTTTTGTAGTTCTTACTTTCCAGCCTCAAACATGACTCCCATTAGCAAAGATTCATCAGTGCACATTATTCCAAAGAAAAAAAGTCTTTATAATATTTCATCAGAATATAATAACTTACTCTGCCTTTGAACCAACTTTTCTTTTTGACTCAGCAGCAAACATGAATATGAGCGGAGTAAACAAAAATAACTGGTAACACTTTAGTTTAGGATCCAGTTCTCACTATTAACTAGTTGCTTATTAGCATACATATTACTAGGATATTAGCTGTTTTTTTAGTGCTTATAAAGCAAATATTAATGCCTTATTCTACATGACCACATCCCTTAATCCATCCCAATTCTTAAACTTAACAACTACTTTACTAACTATTAATAAGCGGAAATGAGGAGTTTACTGAGGTGAAGGTCGTATATAATGGTGAGAATTGGACCCTAATCTAAAGTGTGACCAAATAATCAATAGCCAAATAACAATAGGCTATAGTTGTTGAAAGTTATGCATCTTTTCTAAAATGTTGACAATAGTTAGTTCAGTAAAATACTATAGATCTGTTAAAAAAAAGAAAGAAAAAAGCATTACCATTTGGATATGTCGAGATGCTCTCAGGGGTGAAGTTAAGCTTTAGTCAAAAAGCCTCTAATGTGCATGCCAATTCATTGCGCCCACAATCCATTGAATATTCACATAGTCTCCATTCTGTACTTCAGACAATTAAATTCCTGATGGATAAAATCATGTTTCACCCTACATTTACTTGTTGAATATTCGGTTTCATTAGGAAATGTTACATTACAGAAGTAAAATGGGTTGTGAATGGCGTTTCATGACTTTAACAGAGAAAAGAAAGAAAAAAAACAAACATATGTTTGGCCTTCGGTACACCCTGGATTTAGAGTTGTTAAAGTATTAAAAGCAATACAGAAATACAATATTATAAAGAAGTGGAAAAACATGGAAACTCCCCATGGTGGCATGTATCAGAGAGGGCATGAGATTCACTTACCAGCACAAGGCATTATTCATTGTGAACTACATCCCAGTATGACTATGGATGGACACCTAGAAATGTTTTTCTTTCCATTAAATCACAAGCCAATCTCCAAACGACTTCTCTGGCTTGCGACGTGGAAAATGAAATGCATTGTGCACTCCTCTCCTCAATCACACCGTTTCTGTGCACATGCTTCTAAAAATATTTTTTAGAAACAGTGGGTGTTTTCTATTTGAGAACATGTTTCCAATCAAATTTTGCTTTGACAAATGATCCAGCAACTCAAGTATTGGTATTTTCAATGTTCAATAGAGAAAAAAAAGTCATAGTCAGTGACAAAACGTGCACCATCAATCACTGACTGGAATTCTATTCAACAGAATCAAAGTTCTTGAGTACAAGAATGCTTTCCATTGAGTTTGAGACAATGAACAGTAGTTTGCTTAGTGTTTTGCACAATACCGGTGCTAAATTAAATGGTATGTCTTCCAGTAATCCAGTACACCTGACAGAACCCTGTAATACTAAGCTCAGCAGAGATTAATATGTGTAAAATTAAATATCTTTATTTGAAACACACGTGTTGCCAATGTACACATTCAAGGTAACAGGTTAAACCATGAGAGGGAACTATACATTTTTTAGATCTGGACTCTTTTACATGTAAATAGATGTTTTAATGCTTACACTGCTGCCGTAACGTCCACTTTATGAGCTGGGGAATCTTTTTATAACTAAAAATAATAAATGAAACATAGCACATAAAAGATAGCAGCCTTAATTTTCAACATTCTTGACCATTTGAATTTCATAGCGTTACACAGAGATCTTTCCTCCCAACGATCTGTAAAATTGCACAAGCATGTTTCAAACAAGAAAAAGCAAAAGCCGCGTAGTTCAAAATTCTTTGGGCTGTCGTACAGTAAACATTCAAGCGAGACCACACAGACAGAATCGGTTGATGAAGGACACCCTCTGAATCCTCGGCGTTGTTTTTCTTCAAAGGCACTTTGTTGAACCACATTAAGGACAGACTCTGTTTGATAATAATCTCCATTGAAAGCTCAGGCTGTGAGATTGGAATATGAATATGGAGCAAAATGCAACGGTCCACCACTCCAGTAGAACTGATGTTTTTGTAAACGCTTCAACGGGATCACAAAATGCGGAACGGTGCATGTACAAAAAAGCCTATTTCTTGTTGATTAGAAGCCATTGCAGAATGTGTGCCTGAGTTATGAAGATTTCATTGCATTCATCTCTTTGCAATTTTCCAGAGGCACTTGGAGAGTTTGTATGGAAGCAATGATAAACATCACTGATTGTCAGGTTGGATAACATTGAATGTTTCCTGAAATCATTAACTACCAACCACATATTTCATTAAGTAAAAGCATCTTTGGTAAGAGCAGGAAGTTATTCCTTGAAAACTTGGCACTTATAATGAAGCAAAATAAAATAATTGAAATGAAGTCACGTATTGTAGATTTAAAAATCATCCCTTGACTCTAAGCAGAAAAAAGGAGCACAGGATTTAAACATTCACAGCAAAAATATGAATTCCTTTCATCAAATCTCCCGAATTCCACACCCACCAGGCTAACCTTTAACCCTGACTGTGAGTCAAGCTCTTTGGCAGAGTATTTACCGTGCAGTTGCATACATAGGAAGTCGAACAGACCTCACGGTCATCTTCGGTACATGAGAAATTATTCATAACTCATGTCTGTGATTCATATAACATGGAAATATCTCAATAGGAACATCGTCAACATCGGTCGCACAAACCTGCAGTAGTATTTGTTACAACACTTCTCCAAAAATGCGGGTTAGGATTACATATCAAGGGCAACAGTTCCTCCATTTAAAAACTATATTCTCTGTTCAAGGAGTTCATAGGAGGTCTAACAATATTGGAAACAATACTGAAGGAAAATCAATGCATCGCCATCCCAGGCGGATAAACGTCATTTAGAGTGTCTCTTTCTAGCCCCGTCGTTTTGCTGGTTCTTTGAGTCTGATTAGTCTCAGTGCTAATCAGTTAAAAGACCCCTACACATCTTCATATAGAAGCATACCACTGAAGATAGTTAGAGGCTCAGATGAATGGGCTAATTTGCCCATGACCAGGTCTATGCAGACTGTGTCGTCTCGCTGAAGGGGCAGGATGATGTTAAAGACAGCCAGAGAACCTGGTGTTGGTTTGGCTTCGGCCATTGGTTTGTTTTCCAACCCTTCGGGTTGGTAACCTGCTGAGTCTACCCGAGCCAGGCCATAGTTAGACTTGGACAGCACAGCTTCGATCTTCTCATTTTTGTGGCCCGTCAGAATAGCACTGAAGAAGTAGCGTCCATCCAGTGGTGCAGTAAAGATACCTGTATTTAAGAGAAAGTTATACATATACATTATTTTTTATGCATGCAAAAGTGTAAATGCAAATAGACTGTTTATAGGCAGTGCCAAGATTACCTGTTCTTGGATTATAAAAGTCTCCTTCATTTACAAAGGTCTTATCAAAAATGATCGTTCCAGATGTAACCATGGGCTTTGTGAGAGCTACTGAGAAGGAAAGACGTGGTATGTTGGGATCTGCACCAGCCATACCTGAAATGAAGATATCAACAGTATTTTTAAAAGCATTTTCAAATTGACATCCACGATTCCTAACCCTAAATGTATCTCTATATTCTCAGTCTCATATAGACTTGCTTTACACAACCAGTTTTAGTGATCAGCTGCTGACCTTTGGCTCAACTACTGACCCAGTACTGACAATAACAACTGAACATATGCTGCAACACTCAAGACAGAAAGAAAAAAATGGCTGACTCTCATACAGACAGACACTTTAGACATATCTCAGTGAATTCTTGCCTTCATTCCAGACATTGATTAGCACACATCAAAATAACCTCAGTTCTTGACTAAGACATGGCTGCTACAAATATTGAAAGCAAATCAAATACACACCTCGCTCTCCTCTGAGACCTAAAATAGGAGAAAGTAAAATGTGAGTCACGTGCAAGTGTCATATAACATGAAATGTGTGAAGTTCACCCATAAATTAAAATTCTGTCATTGATAAAGTACAGCATACAGCCAACCTCCAAATGAAGTATAGTAAAATAATGATGGCAAAATATTTCAATTTTTGGGGGTTATTACCTACATAACACAAATGAATAAAAAAAATAAAATAAAAAAAAAGATTTCTCACCAGGAGGTCCTTTTGGCCCTGGTAATCCCTGAATACCTGGTGGTCCGTCGTTACCTGGAGGCCCCTGTGGACCAGCGAACCCTCTTTCTCCTTGAGGACCTGGGGGTCCGGGTAAACCTATTATTAGAAATGAATTTATTTAAAGAGTTTTTCCTCTTTTCATATCCATCAGGGTTGTGCAAAACTCAAGAATTGTCTCACTTTCAAATCATGAGAGTGAAATTTAATTAAATTGGTCACAGGAAGTTGAATTGGAATTTAAATTGGAAAGACAGGAAGAGGAATTTACTGAATTGCAATTCAAAGACATTCAACACAAAGTAATGCATTCTGCGTAAAATGAACTAGAATCCATTCTCATTTCAATTATGAATAATGCACAACCCTGATATCAATTAAAATACAGGAGGTATGTCAGTTACTGGTGCTGGAAATTTAGGATATGTTCTTAGATGCTGTCAAATTGTAGTTAATCTTGACATGACTTTTAAGATGATAGCAAATAAAAAACAGCACTTGAAATCAGACCTGTTAAGTCATTCTCAGTAAAGCTCTGGAACTCCTTGAGGACATGGACCATTGAGGAATTGAGTCTCTTGATCTTGCCGTGGATATCATCCAGATGTGTGTTCTGGAGGATCTCAATGAACCCGCTGTGTGAAATCACTGTGTCATTTAGCCCACTGACACAGTTCCACAGGCTAGACACATGTTTGTTCAGGCCTTCTTTGATCTTCTGGATATTGTCTGAGACAGAGTCAAACCGGCCACAAACCACTTCGAGTTTAGAGAGCCTCTTATCCAGACCATCACCAGTCCTCTTGCAGTCACCCATCTCAACCACAAAGTTGTTCCCAAAGCGGCGTACATCCTGATCAACGTTATCAAAGCGTACCCTACTATCTTCTATATGCTCGGTCATTTCCTGCTGGATCTTGTCGATCTCAGAAATTATTTTGTCTTTGGTGTTCCCAAGGTCGGTGATAACGCTGTCATGTTTCTGCACCACATGCTCCAGACCTTTTAGTGTGTCATTGATGGAGCTGAAGGTTAAGATGACCTCAGACAGTTCTCCCTGGATTGACCTGAGGTCACCGGTATTACTGCTGATGACACTGTGTCCGTCCAGTGGTTTTTGTGGGTCATCCAGATGACCAGTTTCTGATTCCGTTCCGGTAGGAGTATTCAGGGTGATCTTGCATTGACCACTGCATTTCTGTACCTCCTCTCTCAACTGATCCATCTCGTCCTGTAAACCAGAACACACGTCCACACAACCCGTCTGACCAGAGTCAAATTTCCCTTTAATGTGGTTCATTTCCTTCTGCCATCTGTCCATGGCATGGCTTGTGATGTTCTTGAGTTTCTTCAGATCATCTTCCACTGTGCTGCACACGTCACAGTTCTCAATCTCCATAACAATCCTGTTGAAGTGTTCCCCATTGTCTCCAGTAAGAGCTTTGATCTTGCGAACGTCATGGCTGAGGTTGATGACCTTATCCTCAAGAGAGTCACCGGACACAGAGAGATCCTTGAGTCGGGTGTCGAACCTCTTGATCTCATCTTCATTTGCAACGACTCTCCACTCCAAAGACTTCACAGTGTCGCCAGAGCTCGAACCACTACTACTGCCCGGACTTGAACCAGAACTTGAGCCTGAGCACCCAGAGCATTCGCTTAACCTCCTGTCTATAAACAATGTTGTATTCTCGAGCCGAGACAGGCGCTTATCAAGATCAAATACAGTTTCTTTAACGTTTCCTATATCAATGTCCATGTCATTAATTCTGTCGTCCTGGTTAAGAATAAGATTATTGAATTCAGTGCGAAGTTTTCTGAGTTCCTGCTGGAACGAGTCCCGTATGTTAGTCTCCATATAAGCGCAGTTTTCCTCTGCCCTCTGGATAGTGTTGTTGAGCCTTCTCTCCAGGTCTTCTTGCATTTTTGAACCTTGTCCTGGTCCACCTCCAAAATTTCCACCACCTCCATTTCCTCCTTGTTCCCTGTTCAGACGATTATTAAGCTTGTCATAGGCTTCCGATGTGGAGCTTATCTGCCCTTCCATTTTATTTAGTCGTTCTCTGATGTCCGTCACAGTGTCACAGCAGCCTTGAGACCGGCTGAAGTCTCGGCGCAAACTATCAAGAGTCTGGCGGTGACGCTGGTCCATGGCATTAATCTGCTTTTCCAGAGCCAAGATCCTCTCCCGATCTTGTTGCTGTTGCCGTCTTAGGTCTTCCACTCCAGACTGACAGGCAGAACAAGAAAGCGTCACTCGACGTTCAAGCTCTCTGAGGATTTCCTCCTTCAAGGTGTTGAAGTTGTTTCCTCCTACTTCCCCAATGTCTAGATCATTGCCACCACCCTTCCCATTCACAAGGTGGTTATTGATGCTGACTAGGGTCTTATCATGAGCTTGAGTACGGTTATCCAACTGATCAAGCTTGGTCTGAATGTTATGGATGGTCTCTTTCATTTCAGGCTGGGCTGCATCAGCTGGTGTTTTGCCACTATTAAAACCGGGTTTGCGCATTTCCTCCTGGAATTTCTCGTTCATTCCACGCAGAGTTGACTGCAGGTCATTTAGGTCTTTGGTCAACCTCTGGATTTTGTCCTCCAGTTGTTTCATCTTGTCATTGTCACCTCTCCCTAGACAAAGATCAAACACAATGCTTATTTTTAGACAGTGAGTAGTTAGATTACAAATAGTTTGGCAGACCCAGAATTTACAGTTACTGAAAACATTACACTAAAAGTTTTCCTCTGCTCTAATGTTTTATTTCCATAAAGCCTCAGTTATATTTAGATGTTATCAAGTGTTTGAAAGATGCAGAAGATGCAGATACAGAATTAACAAGAACATCTATATGGCCAGACACTAGCCACGTTTACATGGACACTTTTTGTTTCATTCGGCTCACTCTGAATTGAGTTCAGTTTTTAATTGTAGTGTCTGTTCTCTAACTGAACAAAATTATTTTTATAACTATAAAAAAATCAAAACGACGGTGGGGGAGGTGCCGCATTGGGCAAGTGATGTAATCAGTGTGCGGCTAAACACAGTTTAATACTGGTAACACAAACTATCACAGCAAGCCTGATGAACTCTAGATAAAGTGATCGGGTTCATGTGCGTGTTTGTCATAAGCTTCAAAATCGGATTTTATCTTGTGACATGCGCACACTGCACAAATATACAGAGTTTCCCGCTGTTGGCGCATACTAGCCATCCTCCTTGTCTTTGTTTTAAAAAGCAGACTTAATATTGATCTATTTCGGGTCCTAATTAGGAGACAACGAGCATATGAAGCTTTGTGGCATGATGCTTATATTATTTAGGCAGTAAAATCTCCCCTTCCCGCACCTAAAACAAGGTGTCTGCAGATGAGAGTCCGAAAAAAGCACTTGTGTGACGTTTTCCTGCACCACTGCACTGAGTGGAAAGAGAATTTTAGATTTGACTCGACAGTCATTTATTATATTCAACAAAAACATTAGCTTGTTTCCGTGCGTTCAATGCAATTTCTACGTCATTGCACAGGTTTATCCCACTCCTCTCAAACCGATTAAAATTTCAATTGGTTTGGGCATTTTTATCCTGATTGAGGTGTGTGCATGGAGCATTTTCATTCGGATTGGACTTTTAAACAGTTTGTAATCGGAATGCAATACTCCATGTAAATGCACCTATTGTTAGAGAAAACATTGACTTACCATTCCCTCCACCCTGTCCATGACCAGTACCAGTTCCAGTTTGTCCTGGTTGTGAAGGTCTCGGCCAAGGTCTGCTTGTTGAGATCTGAGTATCAGATCCCCCGTTTGGTCCATTATTACAGTCTTCTCCACTGTATCCATGGCAGCACTTCCACTCCATTTCTGTTACCATTTTGTAAGCCACCTTGTATCTGGGCCTCATGTAGGTCCTGTACCTGTAAAACAAATAAAAACCATATAAATAAAAGCTGACATTTTCTAGTTTGGGCACTGTTTTAAAACATTTTGCCATGTCTCAGTATTTCCTGACTTGCAATGTTTAGTTTAAATTGTGAAATACATGGGACCGAGAAAGAAATAAACAAGACAAATTATATGTTAATACGAACCACAAAGAAAGAATACAATCAGTACAATCTAAAACAACAAAAATTATCTAGGCCTAGTACACACATTACCTTACAAGTCACCATTCTGTATATTGTTTAATACATTCCACATTAAACAAACTGATCCCTTCTGGGATGTTGTGTTGCAAGACTCTCTACTCAACAAATTAGTTTCTGCCCATTTCTGTTAGAGCGAAACCAACACATTCAGACATACACTTAAAGAATATAGCCTGGATTGAATTCAATTTTTGGCCTAAGAATGGAGGAAGACATGGCATGTCTGTTTCAGAATTATATCTCCGCACATTCATATGATTTCAGCTAGTTGCTGTACAGACATATGCTGGCCAGCTGTATAAACGCCATATAATCTGTTGTTCAATGAAGGGCTGGGTAGAAATGGTAGCAATGGTAGAAACAGTGTGTGTCCTTAGATATGGCATGGACCACTCCTTTAAGCTATGGGATCTTTTTGTATGTTTTATCATCCAGAAACCATAAATCTACTTGTGGAAGTGTAATAATTATGTCTAGAAACATTTCTAATAGAGAATTGTGGTATAAGACCATCTCATCAGAGACATTTTATTTACGTCATAATTGTGACCAGTTGTCTAGGTCTGAATTCACAGTGTCATTCAAATAAACTAAAATATCAAGTAAAACATTACAGTTAGCCTTGAACCCGAACATCAGCACCATAAAAAGGTGGAATAGGAAACAATTTCAGCATTTCTTTTTTTCCCAGGACTTTTGGTTATAGTTCTTAAGCCACTGAATTCTTGTCTCCACGCTCTGTTTGTTCCATGACCCCCGTGAGAAGAAAAAGAGGAGAAAAAGGGGTCACCCTACTCTACAGAGTGAGTGCAAAAATAAGTGGTGGTATTTTAGTAGGTTTTAAGCCTAATTCCTGTGGTGCACTGGTTGTAGAGTTTGGAATGACATGCCACCTCATTCCATACATATTAGTGTGTGTGTGTGTGTGTGTGTGTGTGTGTGTGTGTGTGTGTGTGTGTGTGTGTGTGTGTGTGTGTGTGTGTGTGTGTGTGTGTGTGTGTGTGTGTGTGTGTGTGTGTGTGTGTGTGTGTGTGTGTGTGTGTACTGAATCTAAAGGAGTTGGATTAAGCTTTTCCAGCTGGAGTTCAGTACGTTGCCAACAACTGGAAACCACCTCGCAACTGCACAAACTTTCTAATCCTGGTGTCCTCAAACCACATTCTGTTTATCTCTCCATTTGTTGACATTAGGTTTACAATGTAAACACAATGTTTTTAGTATTTCTTATGTTTTAATGACTCAGATTTCCAGTAAAATGTGGTGTGTTATATACTGTATGCTAGTGTCTATGAATGTTATGATGATGTGATAGCTTTCAACATCTGTTTCCTGTCTAAAGTTAGCTGATGTAGTACATAATGGTTCCACTTATTTAAAGTGCACTAAATAAAGGGCAGAAAAACCGACTTGCTTTTACTTTAAATCCTCTGACTGATTTGAAGTCCGATAGGTGCATGTCACGTCAAGTCACCTTTATTTATATAGCGCTTTTTACAATACAGATTGTTTCAAAGCAGCTTTACAGTGATAACAGGAAAATAATGCAGCAAAGTTTGTTTTGGCT
The DNA here is from genome assembly GCF_965113295.1 of Leuciscus leuciscus. Classification (NCBI taxonomy): domain Eukaryota; kingdom Metazoa; phylum Chordata; class Actinopteri; order Cypriniformes; family Leuciscidae; genus Leuciscus; species Leuciscus leuciscus. The sequence goes on along the minus strand of NC_138741.1, from coordinate 25,583,257 downwards.
GTACAGCAGATCTAGAAGAAAATAGTGTGTGCATATATATATATATAAATAGAGGGATGAATACCATCTCTTTTCAACTGGTCAGGTCTGCCCCACATTTTTTTCCAATTATTCTGCTGACACCACTTAGACAGCCAGCCATTGAGTGAGGATAGTCTTCTTAGTATCTCAACACTCTGGCGATCAGGAAGGGGGCCAGAGCATATTACTGTGCTGACAGCGTACTTGCAAGTTCACACAACTCTTTAACGTTAATTTTAGTGATCTAGGACTGACGAAGTCAAACATCATTAGTGCCAACGCAAATAATAATCTTAGAGAATTTACGATTAGCATTAGCCAGCACTTTTAAATTTGCTTTGATGTCAGGTGCTCTGGCTCCCGGCAAATGTGTGACTGGTGGCTGGTGTCTCTATTTTCTATTTCTTCTATGTTCCATGTAATAGAATCGGCAATCACTATAGGGCTCTTTCAACAGAATTCTCAGTGGGTGTGTCATGTTCTAATCGGAACAGAAGAGCGGTGTTTTAATTTAAACTTAATTTGATTGCACCATTTGTTCTTAAGGCAGAACAAAGCTAGTAGGTCATAAGCTCTTCGTAAACTAATGCATAGTTGCGTAAAATGACGTTTACCTCTAATGATCCAATAGCAGCCTTCAAATTTGTGAGCAAAAGTTGTATTGAAACTCAGTAAATTTCCGTTTATTCTGTTAAGGTTGATTGTAACTTATTTTGCCTCATGTAACAAAAAAATAGGCTAAGTTTCCACTGAAATACGATACTTAATCATAAAATAACACAAGTATTTTTTTTTTTATAGATAAATAACATTCTGAAACTGTATTTGAAGTTAATAAGAAGAATAGATCAATACTGATACAAAAACATAAGAAATTACATTTATTTATTATTTATTATGATTGATTTTATTTATTACATGCACATGGAAGTGCACTGCTAAGATCAGGTTTATGTTGAAGAGCCACTAACAAGTCATTAATTCACATAATATTCGCTCTCTTAAAATGTAAATGTGAACATCATGTCTAAATAATTTAAGTTTGTCAGGTAAAACATACGTTTATTGATGCAATTAAATCAATCTTATGTTTAATTTCATCTGTTAGTCCTGGTCGAAGGCTTTTGTAAATATTTAGTTTATACTTAGAGTTACTTACAGCTGATGGTGCAACCAGCCAGAGGTGAACAGCAGAAGCATATAGAGACAACAGTTTCACATGGTGTACCAGCTTGACATATTATCATTTTGGACCAGCTAGAAACATGCTACTATGTTCCAAAAAATAGCTAACATGGATTTTCCAGCTATAAGCCTTTTATGAAGCAACATAAAATGGAGCAAATTACTCATTGTTTGGAAAAAGACATATGTTGGGCTTGATGCTCTGACAGGCACACAAACAACACTTTCTATTCAGTAAATCTATACTGAATATACCGATAATCATTTCATCATTTAGGGAAGTTTTTAAAAACGAAACATTAAGAATTCTGGAGAGACGGAAAAAAGTCCAGTACGGGTAAAAGTTGTCAGGCGTGGTAGTTGTATACAAATCGCACCACAAATGAGTGGAATCAAAACAGCCTTTATTAATCCAATAAACAGAAAACACATGAGTTTGCAGGAGAAATAACTTAAAACAACTACTTAACATCGATGAGACCAGACAATGGAACACAGGGAACAGAGGGCTTAAATACACTGGGGATGCTTAACTGAAACAGAACAGGTGTTTACTAATTAAAGGGATAGTACACCCAAAAATGTAAATTACCCCATGATTTACCTCTTCCAAGCTTTATAATGGCAGTGAATGGCCGTTTAAGTTTTGAAGTCCATCAAAGTGCATCCATCCATGATAAAAGTGCTTCACACGGCTCTAGGGAGTTAATAAAGTCCTTCTGAAGTGAAGCGATGCATTCATGTAAGAAAAACATCCATATTTAAAACGTTATCGACTAAAATAACTAGCTTCCCACAGATGGCCGTATGCATCAATTTATGGTGAAGGAGTGACCCTTGAACTTGTCACACAAAGTAATGATGAACGCGGAATCACAGAGGATAGAGCGAAACAAAACACCAGTCATGATTTAGAAGTCTAAAATGACAATTTTTAAAGAGAAATGTCGGAGGAGCTTGAGTTTGTTGCCCAGACCAGTTTGATTGAACCGTGAGAGGCGTCAAAGCTTACGCTACTCCTACATCATACATCGTCAAGTGTTAGTCTTTTGGCGTAAGTCGACTTGTGTAGGCCGTCTGCCGGAATCTAGTTATTTTAGTGGATAAAGTTTTAAATATGGATATTTTTCTTACACGAACACATCGCTTCACTTCAGAAGGACTTTATTAACCACCATGAGCCATTTGGAGGACTTTTATCATGTATGGATGCACTTTGATGGACTTCAAAACTTAAATGGCCATTCATTGCCATTATAAAGCCAGAAGAATAAAGCCAGGAAGAGCCAGGACATTTTTTTTATATAACTCCGATTGTATTCGTCTGAAAGAAGAATGTCTGATACACCAAGGATGACTTGAGGGTGAGTAAATCATGGAGTAATTTTCATTTTTGGGTGAACTATCCCTTTAAGAACCATGGAAACGAACCACCTAAGAAGGCAAGCAAAACGAGAACAGAACACAAAAAAACTAAACCAAAACAAGCTATACGTGACAAAAGGACATACTTACACTACAACACGGGCGCACTGAATGCCCCATGAACATGGCTGATAGTCAGGCTTCACGTAAGTCTCCACTCCATCTTCCACCACACAGCTCACTGTCTTGGTCACCACATACGCACACCAGTTTCTGTAAGAAAAAAAATACACATGTAGTTAGTACAAATGAAAATCGGCCAGCTCGAGGGGCGGCACCAAGCATGCATTTGAAAATCTCACTGCACGCAATTGGATAACACTACGACCAATCACAACAAGGCCCATACGCTTAGCTACCAGCGGAGCTAACTGGTAGATTAGACCAACTTGCCGTATCCGGTCGGCAAAACAGCAAAAACGTCCTTCTTGCAAAGGAACGATTAGAGCGCCGTCTTCTGTTCCTCTTTTAGATTAAAAGCCAAGTCTAACTTATTCATTGTAGCTGCCAAAGCCGTTTCAAACAACTGGTGTTCATCCATAGCCATCTTGCAATGTTTACTAATGACTTCAATGTCACAGCGCTGTCGTCATCTGTTTAGCTCGCCTTTGGCCCGCCTAGATCAGATTGGTGCAGCTCGGATACAAGGGCATATTTAATGAGAATTTCAAATTCAACTTGTGCTCTCGCGAGAACTCTGGATTTCCAGGGTACAACTGTGACTCATAGCACACCAATAAAAACATGAACTAATGGAGGTCTCCAAGGATAGTAGCCATTTTAAAGCACATCTCCCATTATGTGAGCTCAAACTATAGCGCCTGTTTTAGATTTACAATGATTCCCCACAGTCTAAATGTTCCTCATGTCCTCTGGCTTCATAAATTAGTAGAAATCTGCAAAATAAATAGTCTCTCGCTTCTCTTAGTGGACGCTGTTCCTCAAACCAATGTCAACAAGCTCAGGAATCAAGTTGTTACAATCTCTCTGCTGCATGCAATGGGAATTCAAACATCTGTTGAGCTTCACGCTGACTACAGTAAAAGCAGGTTGCATCACTTATCTCATCTTTGGTTTCACCCCTGTTTTGTTTTAGTCTACTAGTAACGGCAACAAACTACGTGATTGTCTGCTGTGTGTAATGCAGAAGCAGTTTGTCTTCTGTGGTTATTCGCTAAGCCCTCATGAATTAAGTTTAAGTTACACCTCAGACCGTTGCAATAAAGATTGGACTCGTGTTGTGTCTCTAAAGAAAAAAACAAAACAAAAATATCTTCTCAGAGGCCACCTAAACGTGATTTACAATGCATCTGAATCATGTTAAACCAGACAACCATGAGTGCAGCTGCAATGAATACCATTTCTTCTCATTAGGATTAAACTCAGTATGGATTTCACCAAATGTGGCCACATGCAAATGTTTTGGTGTCTCTCTCTACAAGGAAAAGAAAAAATATAATGCATTAAAGTATAACTGTCGCCAAAATGCAACCTGGGGTCTTTTTGCTAATCTACCTGAGGCAAACTTTCGTTTAGAAAGTTTGATTAGAATGGAAACGGCACTTTTAAGTTTGACCGTATTTTCGTTTTCGGGTCAAATTGCCTTTTGAATGGGAGTGCTTGGGGAACTTCTATGATAGCATCAAAAATCGCTATTTTTAAAACACTAAGACGGCTCGACACAGCATGAAACTTTGCTCGAAGTATCACCAGGGGCTCTACACATGAACTCGAGCATTGAGAACATTGTTTGTGTACACAGAGTTTACTAAAAAGAAAGATTTTGAACAACTCACTGTAGCTGTGTCCGCCGGCATTTAGACAGTCAAAAATAGTTGATCTCCGAATGGGAATGAACCGACTCTGAATTTTAGTATTGCTTCTTATATGATTCTTTTTCAAATACAAGGTCAATATTGATTTTCACTAACGAAAAAACAACAAATTATCTGTGAATTTATATGGAACTAAGCTTTAGGAGCTTTCCATCTTTACTCTCCTCCCTGTTACGTTGCATTCAGAGATCGGCTATTTTTGACTGTCAAAATGCCGGCGGACACAGCTACAGTGAGTTGTTCAAAATCATTCTTTTTAGTAAACTTTGTGTACACAAATAATGTTCTCAATGCTCGAGTTCATGTGTAGAGCCCCTGGTGACATTTCGAGCAAAATTTCATGTTGTGTCGAGCCTTCTTAGTGTTTTAAAAATAGTGATTTTTGATGCTATCAAAGAAGTGCCCCAAGCACTCCCATTCAAAAGGCAATTTGACCGCAAACGAAAATACGGTCAAACTTAAAAGTGACGTTTCCATTCTAATTGTGCTTTTAAACGAAAGTTTGCCTCGGGTGGATTAACAAAAAGACCCTAGGTTGCATTTTGACTACAGTTATCCTTTAAATATATATACATCAAATAAATATATACATCAAATATATTTGTCGTGATTTGTCGCAAACAAATATGTCTGGTGAGGACGCTGCATATATATAAAATCAATCCTACTCTTTAGCTGTTTGACAGTTGATCCTAACAGGTCATTGTAAAGCAGTATTTAACACATGACCACATTCTGTTTGCAAACACATTATGTAATAAAAGGAAGTTACCCAATAAATGGCTTGTCATGGAAAAAGCACTTAATTTTCCCAAGACATTTGGACACATTTGACCATTACCACCTGACTCCTGCTTTGATTGCGCATGGCTCATCAATGACCTATGGTGGATTTCCTGCCTCCACAGCTGCTCGAGACACTCGCACATATTGCCAGCACAATTTCATGTTTTGGCCTTCGATTTTAAACACAGATGGTGCTAGATCAGAGTAATGACATCACAATATAATCTGTGCTGGCTAAATGAAAGGATGTTTAGAATGAATTACAAGAGAAAATGCAATGTTTTGACCAACAAGTACAAATCTGAACCACGTTTCAAAGATTAAAATAATAGTTTTGTGCCTTTGAGGTCATCTATGTATGCTAGTGTGCTCCTAAACATTGACACAATTAACTTTTATTAGATATACACAAGGAAAACAGATCATAAATATTCATGACTCATGTTGAACTACACAGATTTTTGTCCAATCAAATGCCCTCTACAGTAAGAAAGCTCCTCCCCTAATAGCATCTGCAAATAACTAAGTAGCTAATCCTAAAAGCCTATTGGCTTTTTCTTAAAGGGAAAGATCCCTTTAATATGTCCCAGCCAAACAACGTTTCAACAGATTTCTCATTGTCTTTTATATCTCAATTATTGCTAATATCCTTTTTCCCAAAAATCTTTTTCCCCCAAAAAAATCTTCTTCCATCCTTAATCGTAACACGACAAGGTTTTGATTTCAGTGACCCGTATGTAATTTATGGTGTTAAGCGGTGGCCAATCCATTACTCAATATAATAATATCACATGTAATGCTTGCTGTTTATGGGAGGAGCTTTCTAGGTTTAAAGATTTTGCAAGAAGTTGTCATGCTGCTTCAGCCCACCAGTATTTGTTTTTCAACTGTTGATTGGAGTTAACCCGACCACAGAATTTCCAGGCTGCTACGGCCAGCCGTGAATGATCCACATTCTTAGCAGATTTGTCATGCAGAATTTTCATTTCAGGCTCGCTTTCATCAAACACTCATGCAGCTCATGACTTTACAGAGACTCTCAACATGTTTCAGCTCCAAAAAGAATGGAAAATATGAGAGAAGACAAGAAAAGCGGACAAAATAAAGTTCATTTGGCAGTGTGTGTAGCCTCCCTTTGAACCAATGAGAGCGTATTCCAATATACAAAATTGATATTAATCCCCGTCATGAGGATGTTTTCATATTTTTCCATTACATCATTTCTGTTTTCTAAAAATAAATGACTTTACAGTCACAAGTGACTGAAATGAATGGGTGTAGTAAGAATAAATTAAAAATGTAGTCATGTAGAAACGTCATGGCTTTAAAACTAACAAAATAAATGAAATAGCTTAAACAGAAGCACATTTCAGAGTAAGAAAGTAATGTTATCCTGATATTATGTCACCTACTTGGATCGAAAAACGCATTGCAGAACAGTGAAAGATTAAAAAGTGAAATTTAAGACTGTGAAGAAATCTTGAAGAAGATAAAACTGAATAATGGACAAACATTGTTGCACATGAAGGAAAGCAAAGTTAGCATTGATTGTGCTGTTTAATTCAAATTGGTTACTGTCTCTCTGTGTGATGTTTCCATAAAAAGCATTAAAAATAAGGACCACGTAAGGTCTAACATAAGTGTGATTCGATTTTGCCCCAGTAGTAAAAAACACGGTTTGGACAATGGATTCATTATGTACTCGCTTATTAAACCAGTTCAGCGGAAATCCCGCCCTGCAGCTAATTTCATTGGTTAAGGTTACAGTGACGGGTAGGTTTAGGGATCAGTGTTTGGTGTAGGCAATCAGTACAGTGATTGACATGACCAATGAAATCTTTAGAATCGGCTGCAGTGCGGGATTTCTGCTGAACTGGTTGGGGTATATAATAAGCGAATACATCATGAATCCATTTTCCAAACTGTGTTTTTGTCTTATCCCGAATCACTACGATCATTACTAGCTCCGGCTACAATGTTCTTCCGCAAGAAGCATGCAGTTCTGTTTATTAACCGCTAGAGTGCCAAAAATTACGGACTGCAGTTTTAAAGTGACTATATAATCTGTAATCCCACACTTTTCTGTAACGCTGTTAGTGAGCATTCCTGTAGCTCAAACAGCAGAGAATGGCGCTAGCAATGCCAAGGTCATGGGTTAGATTCCCAGGGTATACAGGAACAGATCAAATTTAAGTCACTTTGTCTCTGCCAAATGCTTAAAAGTAAACATAAAAACTTATTTTCTTCTTGCAGAGCCCTTCAACATTGTATAAATGGCATTTGGATCTTACTATCTCTCTGTTTCTGTCCCCACACACACACTATTATTTTCACACTCACACACTATTAATAATCTGTCATAAAAGTGACATAATCCATGTAGGGTATCTGGCATAAAAATACAGTCTTCTCTTTGTTTCTCAGCACTGCTGAAAAAAGTTCACTCCGATCCTTCCCTCAATAAAGGCCGTAATTGCTTCTCCCAGGACAGAAATTACGTCAGATGAATGTAGCGTTTCGGAGGAACATTCATTCGAAGAATATCCGCCTTCTTACTCTTTCAATTGATGAACCTCCCAAGGGATTCACAATATGGACATATCAATTTGTCCAACTGCACATTTGGCACATTAGTACATGAATATTCATGTGTGCAACAGGCTCCAGAATCCTATGATATCACTATCTGGACCTTCTCCAATAAACCTAAAACAATGGAGCAGAATGGACTGCAGAAATTGTCTGTTACCTAGGGAGTAGGGCTGCACGATTTGGGGAAAATGTCATATTGCGATAATTGAGGTCAATATTGCGATTGCGATATGCAATATAATAAACAAATGATTTCATGAGTCAACTTGCTTGGTTCTCAATGCACACACAGATTAGTGAAAAAAGTTCTTTAGTCAAGAGCAGTGAGTGTTTTTCTCTGTTCCCTTTGTTCTTTGATTAACTTTAGCGACAGATACAATTAGTGGCTAGTGTGTTCTGTCCCTTTAAGACCAGCCGCTGCTGTCAGAGATGCGGATATCACACGAGCCTCATTCTCTCACGAGTCACAACTCTTCACGTTCATCATAAGACTACTCTTATGTTATGAAGATACTCGACAAAAATACATTTTGGCATAATTGTGTGTTATTGTTCGTTCAAGCTTGAAAGAGAACTGTATTCTGGCATGCTGTTTTGTGCGCACGCACGATATTAGCGCGAGTCTTTATGTGTGTCAGTCAGGACATTCACTGGCAGCGCGTTCATTTTGGCATACATGTTGTTCGTTCTACCGCGAAAGAGCACTTGATACTGGCGCGCGTCTATCTGTGGGTCGTGTGTGTGTGTGTGTGTGTGTGTCAGGAGGACGACATTCACTGACAGCGCGTTCCTTTTTGTCTTATCGCGCATGAATGGTTTAAAAGCATTTGCATGAATAAGAGCGGGATCATGTAACACTAGCCAAAGGATGCCCAAAATTAACAGATGCTGCGTTAATTGCGTTAACAGCGCTAATTTGTTTATTTAATATAAAATCGCAGCATTTTGCGTCATATAATCGCGTAGGCTTGACATCGCGATTGCGATTGCGATACGATTAATCGTGCAGCACTACTAGGGAGCAATTTAACCAGGAAGAAACTCATTTAAGCCATTTAAAATGCATTTAACTGTTCCAAAACCAATAAGTATACTCATATGTATGATAATATGGATCTTGCATTATGTACACTGATGGATATCTCGTTCATGTCTTTGTTACTAAAGTTTATTCATAAGTCATAATATGCAATCTGTTAAACTGACACTTTATGCCTGTGACAAAGCTAAATGATTACATTATCGTTTTTGAAAGAAGTATCTTATGCTCACCAAAATCATTCTAATATGTTGATTAGAAACATTTCTTATTATCAATGTTGAAAACAGTTGTGCGCCTGAATAAGATTGATGATTTTTTCAGGATTCTTTAATGAATAGAAAGTTCAAAAGAACAGCATTTATTTGAAATAGAAATCTTTTGTAACATTAACCTTTATCTTTACCATCACTTTTGATCAATTTAACACATCCTTGTGGAAATTGTGAAATAAATATATATATATATATATATATATATATATATATATATATATATATCTTACTGACACCAAACTTTTGAACGGTAGTGTAAACAAGTATGCAATAACTTTCCAAACTCTCTTTGAGTGCTGCTCTATATGAACACCTTCAGTTTTGGCTTGTTTCACGGAAAGTTTTATATACTCATGTCACCTCAGATATTCCTCAATTCAGGGTCTTAACGGTTCTTATATGAACTGTAATCCTGGATCTAGTGCCAAGACGATGTCCCCCACCCATTTAGAAACCATGAGGCCTCCTCTCCCACCCGGCCTACTGATTGATACTGATATGTTTACACAGAGTCACAGAGCAAAACGACAATGATTAACACGTGTAGAGGCTAGGCTACTAACAGAGGCTGGACGGTTCTTATTCCCATGGTGTGTGAGATGGACATCATGCAAAGTTCAGCTTCTGATTGTCCTCACATGCTTGGAGTCTGTCCACCAGACCACCTTTTGGCTTCATGGGAAAATCCCAAGAACAACAACAACAATGGCCTCTAGAAACAGTCTTTACATGAGACTCCAAATTTAAAGAATTAGTTTACCCAATCATTTACTCACTCTCATGTCTTGCCGAACTTGCATGATTTCTCTTCTGAGGAAAACACAAGGGGGAAAAGGCTGAAGAATATCTACATAGCTCTTTTTAATACAAGAACAGTTTAGTGAGCATTCATGTTAAGCTCCAAAAAAGAAAAAGAAAAAGAAAAAGAAAAAACACCATAGAAACACCTTAAGTCCTTACGGCTTATGTGCAATACTTCATGTCTTCTTATGCTGCATGCTAGCTTTGTGTGAAGATCAGACCTCAAGACCTCACAGAAGCAGTTTTTCCAACATAGGCTCATTGGAAAAACGTGTCTCTACTACATTTTTCCAAAACTCCAAAAACCTTTACATCCATTTCACTGCAGTTTATAGCTGAAATGAATTCTAGTGGTAGTAAAACACCAACAACTTTTATTCCTTTCACACAAATTATGATTACGGTGACAGATTATTGAATAATAAAGATTTATTTTCATGAGGTTCCAAGCACAATACTATGTTATGACCGTAAACACTTTTACCATAGTGCATGGTTTGTAAACTAATACATGTTGACATTTGCATCTCATAATCAGCTCAAACGGCATGTTTGTTGTTAACACTATCGGTTATGGTTTAGGGTTGGGTTTAGTGTAGGTGGTACGTTATTTTCTTACACGGTAGCATTAACCTTTTAGCGACACTCATCGGACATTTCATTTCGGAGCTTCCGCGATACATACAACAACCATCATAATAAAACATTGCCAGATTCTTGTGTTTTGGATAAAACTGAACATGCTTTCAGCGCCACTCACTGCACATTTCACTTTGAAAGTGTTGAGAAACGTGCAATAAGCAATGTCATTTGGCAAAAATATCGCCACAGGCGCATTTTTCCAATGAACCGGGGTTTGGTTTTTCTGATAATCTTCCCTTCTGCTGTAGCTCTGAAATCATTTGTGTCTTTATTCATAAAAGCAGATTAGAAGATTTTCAGTAAAAAACGACTTAAATTTCCATCCGTTTTTCTCACGAAGCTATGATATGACTTCAGAGGATGTATACTGTATATAGCACACAAGACATATAAACTACTTGGTAACACTTTCGTTTAGGGTCGAATTCTCACTATTAGCTAGTTGCTTATTAGCATGCATATAACTAGGATATTGGCTGTTTATTAGTGCTTATAATGCCTTATTCTGCATGACCATATTCTATATCCCTGATTCTACTCAATACCTAAACTTACTTTACTAACTATTAATAAGCAGTAATTAGGAGTTTACCGAGGTGAAGGTTGTAGTTAATAGTTAGTTAATAGTGAGAATTGGACCCTAAACTAAAGTGTGACCAACTACTTTTATAGTGTTTTATTTTTGTCCTTTTTGGAACCATAGATACGAGTTAAGCCTGACATGAGGACGAGTAAATGGTTACAGAATTTTTCATCTGTGGGTGAACTACTCCTTTAAGAAATGATAATTGCGGTTTTTGAGATTATGCAATGCAACTGCACATCCATCAGTATCGTGCCTCTGCATACTTGAGATTGAATGTATAATGAAACACACTGTCAAGTTACACAAATAAAGAAAGAGACAGTGTATGTGTAACACAGATGAGCGGGAAAATACGATTCTCAGCGAAGGAATTCTTTTGATATTGAACTCCAAAAAAAAAAAAACAATGACATAAAACTCCCTCTTGTTTCACTTAATAGCCTGACCATTTCCACTTCCTGTGCTCCAGCGCTTCACACAAAGGCTCAATCATCATGCGCTTTGCTTTTCTTCAGCTCTTGCTTCTTTTCTGTCTCTACCCACACATCTTCCCCTCCGAGCGAGCGACCCTGCGTGCAGCCAGGGCAGTGCACCGCACACCGTGACCTTTGACCTTTGCAACAGGAAGTGGTCAGAGCAGCTGTGGCTGCAGGGTCTGCCTGTTTTTACAGCCTTGCTTATTTGTCTCTCCCTAGGAGAGGACACATGCTCGTCTGACTGTCCGAGAGGGCACCGGCGGGCTGAAACGCGTGTCCACTCCCAGTTCCACCCCAACTGTGTCCACACAAAAACACTGATACAGAGATACAATATCAAGACTGACCCACAGGCACAATACTGATATTGTTAGGCATAGCATGAATTTGCACCATGCAGTTGTTGCCAATGGTTTCCACCTCCGTTTATAAACATCACCAAAATGCAATCATGCCGTATCATGTGGAAAAAGCCCTCATTATAGCTGTTTTTGCAAACGGTGAAGTAGTTCTTTCCAACACAGCAATTTAAGATTAGACTGATGCCTGAACACAAACCAACTCATCTGTTAGCTAACACTACGCTTATGCAACATTAAAAACTAAATTATTTTATACTTTCTTGGACGTATATACTACACATAGAGCATAAAATCAGACTATACGTATAAACATTAATGTAAAAAAAAAAAAAGTATACTGTTTTTAAAGAATTAGCTTGTGCTTGCCAAGGCTGCATTTACTTAATTAAAAATACAGTGAAAACAGTAATATTTTAAAATATTATTACAATTTAAAATAACAGTTTTCTATTTTGATATATATTATAAATGTAATTTATTCCATTCATGTAAAGCTGAAATTCCAGCATCATTACTCCAGTCTTCAGTGTCACATGATCCTACAGAAATCATTCTAATATGCTGATTTGCTGCTCAAGAAACATTTATTATTATTATTAATGTTAAAAACAGTTGAGCTAATTAATATTTTTTGTGGAAAACTTGATATTTATTTTGCTTAAGAAATATTTTAAACTTTTACCAATGTTGAAACTGGTTGTGCTGCTTAAAGGGATACTTCACCTCTGGAAAGATGAATGTGTATTTAAAATAGGTCATTTATGTAGAAGAAATGTGAAATTATTTTTGAATTTGGAGCTTTCTAGACTGAGAAAAGCCAGAAAATTTATTTTTGGCTTATGTGGATGAAAGACAACAACTCCCAGAATGCACTTGCTTCGCTGCCCTAGGAGGCCACTCCCAAGCCACGCCTACCGGTAAGAGAGCGCAGTTGAAAACAACAAGGCTAGGCTACTAGTGAGTCTCTGTGACGAGTTTGCCCGGTATTTTCGAGATCGCCCAAAATGTCCGGGATTCTGCTTTTGCGTTCTACAGTCGCCATTCATTATGTTTACTGTGGCGAGCAGGACGAGGCTGAGGGCCGCGGGAGAACGGCACGAGGCCGGTGGCGTGATTACTGAGACGCACAGGTCTCGTATCTCTCACGGAGGAGCGGGAATTTTCTTAGCAATGTTAAAACGCACATCAACCAATCACTTGTTTAGCGTTCATGTAAAAACTACATTCAGATTCACCAATCGGAATGAATTCAGTTAGATTGAAACAAAAGGTGTGCATGTAAATAATGAATGGCGACTGCAGAAACCAAAAGCCGAATCCCGGACATTTTGGACGATCTCGACGGCCGGACATGTCCAGGAAAAAGAGGATAGTAACCCCTAATACTCAGCTTTCTCCTACTACTCAGCTTTCTCCTACTACTCAGCTTTCTCCTACTACTCAGCTTTCTCCACAGAACAAGAGCCTGCTAGCTTAGCTTCCAAAGAAAGACGGCTGATACTATGTGCACATTCTGTGAGTGAGATCCCTCTATGGGCGGGCTGAAAACATGCGGGACAGCCCCTCCTACTGGTTGTAGTCTTTAGCCTCTGGCCAAAAAATCCTCCGATGACACAAAATGACGATTTTTGCGTCATCGGAGGATTTTTTTCAGACAAAAAATACATAAATCTCTCGTCTCAGGGGGATATGAGGGTAGAAAGCACGGTAATTCGAAAATACTACAGGTTTTCTACTAATACAAAGCTTAATGCTAAATCCTGAAGTATCCCTTTAATATTTGAGTGGAATCTGTAATACATAATTTTCAGGGTTTGACGAATTACAAATTAAAAGTGAAAAATTATAGCTTTTATTTGAAATATAAATATTTTGTAACATTATAAATGTCTTTGCTATAACTTTTAATGTACATGCGGAATAAAAAAGACTCTTCAAAAAAAGGAGTCTTACTGACACCAAACATATGAATGATAGTGTAGGTACATCAAAATAATAAAGTAAAATCCAATAAAATCTGTCTTAAGATAAGATTTAAATATACTGTCCTGTAAGGCCACAGGAAATCGTTATTATCTTCGTTAATAGCACATACCACTGATGCGGCTTGTATAGTAGGTCACATGACAATGCCACTTTTAATTGTGTCTTGAAGAGCAGAGTCTGCACATATTAAACTGGTATAAAGAAAGCATGAGAAGTTACAAAAAAGCACTTTATCTTTATAAAACAGCTATAATAGCCATAATTGTGTGCTAGGAAGGAAAGAAAAGTCAGGCTTTGATCCGGAGTACACAAAGAAGACGGATGTCTACAAGATCCTTTTGCGACTCAAATCTTCCAGAACGTATTAAATATCTGGAGCTAAATGCTTTTTTCATGACCTCCTGAAATAAAGCAGAGGTCGGAAAAAATCACGAACTGTGCCAGAATAAGCAACGAGATTTCAGCCTCCACAACATTCAACACCACCACTAACAGATGTCCTATTAACCCCACTCTTATCTGCTCAGGACAATATTTAGATATTCTCGGTGTTCACATCCAATTTTATTTCTCATTCTGATTTCCAGATAAGCCGCACTGTTATGATTACCCTTATAAGTAGGCTAATGCACTAGTAAATGTCAGAGCACTCTTTTAGCGAACGAGCCACATATTTGATGCTGGAAGGGCAAGCTCGTGGGAAAAATGTTTCCTTGTGGTTATACTGTAACTTGCTCCCGTTACAGGAAAGCGGTTTCTGCAGGGGTTTGACCGCAGCAGCACATCTGTGGCATCTCAGCTTGGAACTACACTAAAGCAAGATGAGAAATAACATGCCTTACGAGCAGACGTACCACAGATGTGGCTTACACAAGCCAGGAGAGATTCTTTATCTAAAGACATTTAGACATTCATGCCATTCTTGGATTGGATCTATCCTCTGGGCACTCAAACCTATGAGATACATTCACATTTCAGGGCTCGCTAAACTAACTTCATCATTATTGACACACTTCTCATTTAAGATCTTATTGAACTCAATGTTTTCAAACAGCAAGTTTGACCTTTCATTCTTCTTTGTCATAATTGACTCTGCAGTCAGATGCTCACTTCTAAACGAATTCTACTGAGGATATGAATGGATTTAACATCCATCTCATCACCATAAAAACACGTATCTGTGTGGTTTCTCAGGAATTACATGATATCAGATGAATCAAATCTGCTAATGGAATTGACTCCAAAGGGCCCGTTTTAGTTATTTGACAAACCTCTACACTGCAGAAACTTCTTGAGACTCCTTCTTGAGTTTTTAATTAGCATTTATTTGACTTGTTTTTGACTAGTCCTTTAAACAAATGTTAAATTTACTCAATAAGCAAAACTGTTAAAGTCCCCCTGTAGTCAATAATTGTATCCCTTTAAAGGGTTAGTTCACTCAAAATTCTGTTCGTCGCTTGATAAACTTAAGGTTGAGCCACTGTAGTCACTTGGACTATTTTAACAATGTCTTTACTAACTTTTCTGGGATGGCAGATCGATTACATGAATGTAATGTAACATGCCTATGAAGCAGTGAGCCAGCTCTCAGATTTCATCAAAAATATCTTCATTTGTGTTCCGAATATGAACAAAAGTCTTACGAGGTTGGAGAAACATGAGGGTGAGTAATTACTGACAGAATTTTCATTTTTGGGTGAACTAACCCTTTAAAACACATCACCAAAATGACATATTTAAAAGTTTTTTCCTTGAAAGAAATTCTTCATGCCTTAAAATAACTTGAATGTAACTCTACACCCTTGCCTCGCTTAGTATACGCGGTCTATGAATATGCAAATTATCCCCACCTCCACTCACTCACACCAGCTCAGAGATCCACTCGTTTGATGATCACACGTTGACCTGATTGGTTACAAGGTAGTTTGTGACGTCAGAAACCTTCTTTTAAGAGTCTCTTTGCTATTGAAAACAAAGTGTGAGAGGAAATGCAAAGTTTGTGAGGGAACGCAAAACTTTTGCCAGAGAAGGCAAAAGCATTGAAATATATTTTTTCCCTCCCATGTCAATTTTTTTTCATCACAAGGTCCCTTTAGAGGCTCCGTAGTATTCAGTGTCACATGATCCTTCAGAAATAATTCAGGTGTTGTTTAATTTTTATTGTGGAAACACTGACACAATTCTTCAGGATTCTTTGGTCAACAGAAATGTATCTTTATTTGAAATAAAATCAGAAATTTTGTGACAAATATCTTTACTGTCACTTTTAATGCACCCCTGCTGAATGAAAGTTACATTTGTTTAAAAAAAAAAAAATCTTACTGACCCAAAACTTTTGAACAGTACTGCATCTTTAATAAGTATAACTTGTTTGCACTTAAAACATGTGATGTTGTTTCAAGGATTTTTAGATATTTAAAAAAAATCTCTAGAACTGGAACATAAGACTAAAATATACTAGATAAAAGAAAAAAATTTAAGTTTTTTTTTTCTGCAGTGTAGTATTAAACTTCGATGCATATCCCATCCGCACCGTCCCGCAATGAACATATATCTCAATTTGAGCAGCTTGAGTAGAGGTGCTTTATCACATTTCTTTGCAGATTTACTATTTTTACCTGGCACACTATAAAAAAAATATTCCCCCATATTCCTGAAGCTGACGAAAGTTATAACTAGGGACCAGAATATCATATATTCCGTGTTTTACAGTCAAGGCTTGAGCCTATCCCAGACTAAAAGGCATGTTTGAGCTGTCTTAACTGAAAGCAACTTGCACTGATACATCTTAAAATATTTCAGTGCCATTGTTTTGTCTCAAGATGCACACCAATAATGTTGTTTCTATAAGCACGTTTATAAAAGCTACTTAAATGTCCTAATCAGTGGCATAGCGCAAATCCGCGTTCCTAATTTAACCAAAACCTACTCCTGGCTTAATCTAAGCTCTCTCTGTGAAACCAGCTAGGCCAGACTTATATGTGGGCTTTTTTGACTTGGGCAAGTAAGCAACCACCAAGCACCATGGTTTAAAGGGGACCTATTATGCCACTTTTTACAAGATGTAATATAAGTCTCAGGCTTTCTAGAAGAGGGCGAAGCCTTCACAGCTTATGCCTCCGATACTCTGCCAAAAACCAAAACATCTGTTTGATTTTGATTATCATCTCTATCACGGTCACGCTCACGTGACATTGCAGTTCTTCATCATCATGAAAGTTGATTGTCTGCATGTGTTTTAAAGCCATACCAGTCTAAACTTCTGAAATGGTTTTCTGAGCGCACACATCCAGTGCACACGCACAGAAAACTGGCTGTCAGACGAAGCGTCCCGTGGGTATTAAACTCAATTCTCTTTTATGAGTTATTGCTCTTAAACTGTCAAATACACACAAGGTTATGTCAAAAACACACAAAGTTCACATAAACACAGTCAGTTCTGTCTGCGAATGTAAACAGAAAGTAAAGAAATAACATGTGTATATTAGAACTGTGTATTAAAGTGAAAGTGGCGTAATATACAGCACCTACTGCTACACTGTAAAAAATGTCTAATCCTCCCAAATAAAAAAATTCAAGTGACCGATAACATCTACATTTTTCAATTGGCCCAAGTGAAATTCTTGTTGCAATAGTCTGTTAACATTGGCTCAATGAGAAATAATACGTCAGACAAATTGAAAAATTTAGATGTTATCGGTCACTTGAAATTTTTGACTTGGGGATGTAATTTTTCTTTTACAGTGTATATATGCTATTAATACGAATCAAACAACAAAAGAAAAACAGAAAATAACTCACTGCCCTTGATTGAATAACTAACTTTAATAAGAATACATTTCTTACTTGAATGCTGCTGTTAAATGCTCTGGCGAGGAGATAAACATGGCGGACTGTGTAAAGCTCACTCGGGGCGGGGTCTATGCTAATAGGGCAGAGTCCGTCAGCAGTCGTGGGCGCCCGGGGCCTAAGCATATGCGATGTCACAAAAGCTACAATCTGCAAACGACTTGTTCTGAGACACTGCTTATGATTTATGGGGATTAAAAAAGAGGAGTGGGTGGATACACACATTTATGTTCAAACACCATGTAAAAGGGAAGTTTGCATAATTGGTAGCCTTAAATGTATCATTCATGTCCATGGCAAAAACAGTACATTGCAACATGCTAAGAACCAATCGAAACACCTCAGCAACATAGCAACTGGTTACCACCCTGGTAACTACCCATAACACCCTGGCATCATGATACATATTTCTATCCTCTCTTGATCACAAAAGACTGTGTGTCTGATACTGCTTGTGTTAAGCTGCTGTAATCACAAGTCAGCTATATAATAAGCTATTAAATAATGTTTAGATAGGCTATGCATTTGTAGCCTACCAGTACTGCTCCATCATCCCAGCTAACTGGGAACATTCTAAAAAGATTCTCTCATAGTTATGAATAAATGTTCCTCCAGTAATAGAATGTTTGTTCAAAATTTACACGTCTTTAATAATGTTTGCAAAATGTTAGCTCAAAACATTATTTATACATCATTAAGGGAATTTTGTTTTGAAATATTTCAGCCATTTTTTAAACGTTCTTATTACGGTTTCCTATAATTTTCCCTTGCAAATGATCCAATTAAATCTTCCTTTTATGTTTTCTGTAACATTCGCCCAACCAAGAAATACGTTTTTAAAACATTTCAAATACTGGACATTCTGGTTTTGAATGTTGAACGAATATTCAAAAATCATGAGTTCATAACTTAACATTAGCAAAACATTTGTATAACATATTTTTTTTTAGATCTAATAGTTAGAAACAAGACGTTAATAAAGATAGCTTAACTGGAATCATTGCTTTAAACCGAACCACTCACAGAAAGCAAAGCTAATGATACAATCCCATTCAAGCTTTGTTTTCCAGAAGCAATCATTCATGACAGACATTTTGGCATGTCTGAACATCCATTAATATTCACTAACTGCTTCCCTTGTCAAACACATACTTGTTCACAGGAAGCACTTTGCATATCAGAGGTGTTTTTTCAGAACGAGGCCAGAGTCCTGATCATCCACTACAGGAAGTTCCTCTTGGTGTGAAGGGGCCGCTGTGTGAGCGAGGGCTTCCTGTCAGTGTGTGACGGCGTGGGGTGGTCTGGATGAGACCCGAGACTGACAGGCACCGTCACAGGCAGCTCTTGGCTTCACAACCACTGCCACATCTTCAAAAAAAGCCCAGGTCAAGGGCCAAGAACTTTCCTTTCACAGAGGGCTTTGCTTAAACCCTCTTTACATGCCAGGACAAAAGGCAAAAAGAAACAGCTACAAAATACTAAGGATGAAACAGCATCAAATAAGACTTGGCCGAATAAAAAGAGAGAAACGATGGGCACTTCAACAATGAATTTTGAAGTACACATGAAGAACACATTCAAAGGCAATTGGGTTGCAAGAGAAATGCTTCTGAAATGTAGATGGGTGGCAAAGTTAAATTGGATCTTACAATATAAGCCCAAATGTTGAAACTCATAAAATGGCTAATGAACAGTCTTTCATTTAAAGCCCCCATTAGTCTGCTATGTTGCAAAAATAGATCAAACGAAAACCACTTTTCCATTATCCTGTTGAGAGGGATCTTTACTTCTGTCTGTATCTAATCAGCCATTTGAGAATAGTGGTATCAACAGAGCTTTGAACACCGTCTCTTTACATAGGGCAAACTGATAACTGGACCTGACTGACCACAGTACCATCTTTAGACGGGACGCCTACAGAATGTATGATGTAGATTGCATGGTGCAACTTCCATTAGGTAGTGTGCAAAGGCTTTTGGAATATGAGAAATGTCCAGGTTAAGAAATTACATGTCATATAAAGAAAGCAAAGCCTATTTTTTAAAGGAACACACCGACTCTTTGGGACTTTAGCTTATTCGCCGTATCCCCCAGAGTTAGATAAGTCCATACCCTTCTCATCTCTGTGCGTGCCGTAACTCTGTCTGACGCACCCACCGCTAGCCTAGCTTAGCACAAAGACTGGAGGTAAATGGCTCCAGCTAGCATACTGCTCCCAATAAGTGACAAAATAACGCCAACATTTTCCTATTTACATGTTGTGATTTGTATAGTCACAGCGTGTACAAATAACAAGGTCACATGAGACACAGCCATCTTCTAACTGTATACATACTGGGAACTATATTCTCAGAAGGCGAAGCACTGCTACTTCTGCGGAGTCCCAAAAAGTCGGTGTGTTCCTTTAAGATAAATAAGACTTTTTGCATTGACATTTTCATTATAATTAAGCACACTTCCTCCTCCAAATTCTCATTAATACAAATCTAAAAAATAAAATAACATACATTTTTTTTTTTTTTTTTTAAGTTCATCATGCCCTTTTTTCCCTTTTTATTTTGCGGTGACTATCGTGAAATTCAGCCTTTTAATACGTCTAGTACTCTAAATGAACCTGCAGAGGGTGTAGACATTTATGAATGATGGCTGGTCCAATTTTTCGCAAATCTGTGGATTTTTCTGCCAAGTTCTTTGGGCACAGATTGCGTGAGGGCCTGCTATTGAAGAATTACCATTCACTGGACTTTACCCTCAGTAGAAGTAAACTATTCCTAATAAGTCACATATAATGGAGCCAATCCAAGACTATGCCATTTCTATTATTCTGACAACATCCAGTTTAATAGTCACCCTCTGAAGAACTGCATGCCAGCACTGTCTGTTTGTCTGTCAGCATAAATGTTTTCAAGAAATAAATGAAAGATGGCAACATGAACATGGGCGTCCAGTCTTCAGGGCATTCATCAAAGCTTGTCCAGCATGATTCCCTGAATAGCAGTCGACATAACATTTAGGCTTGGACTTTTGACTTCTGGTTTGGCAGAAAGGGGCTCAATTTTATAGCTGTATGTGACACCACAGCACAACCCAAAGCATTTTATGTCTCTGTCTACAGACATTATTTCTTCTTACACAAGAAATACTTTTTATTCAGTTCTCTTAAGCTCACAGGTTGATAGAACAAGTTCAAAGTTCATGTCTCACAACACTCACTATAGCATACATTCAGCACTGCAAGATAACATTCTCACACTTGAAAAATAAATAATTGGAGGTAAAATGTGAGATTTGACGTAAGATAATTCACTTAAAGTATATGCTACTTAAATGTTAGTATGCAAAATACGAGTTGAAAATTAGATTACGTTCAAAGCTGATTAGCTTCTGCCATTCCCTTTTAGATGCAGTGCAAAGTTCAAGTCTGATTTCACAAAGCTGGATTATGTGAGGGAGTTGTGAGTAGTTATAAAATATGGATAATTTTTGGAACTGTGATTTTTGTGAAATTACAACTTAAGTTGAATTTAGTTATAATAAGCAGTACTTTTAACAAATTATAAGATACGTATCCAGTAGCCATGTTAGCTAAGCTAGCTGGCTAAACAGCAAATAGCATGCCCAAATAATGATGTACACATGAATCAGAGATGCTAAAATCCACAATGGATAAAAATAACTATACAAGATCACCTGAAGACCATAGTTGGAGTCAAGACCGCACCCTCCATGATCCAGACCAAGACTAGATCGCTCAAGGCCTCCAGATCAAAACTTTGCTGAAAAGGCGAGCTAATCCATGGCTACAATAAGATGACACACTAACTTACACTGGAGCATTTCAGTATCATATTTTCTGAATATGAACCAGCGTTTCCATTTTATATGTTCACATTTTGCTAGATTTTCAAAGACGCTTAAAGTGCTGGATTTTGTAGATAAACCCACCACAAAAAAAATCATATTAGGACAGGTATTCCAACACACAAAAAACTGGCAGCGTTTCTTACCAAATGCCTACAATTTAGAGGAAATAGGTGATTTAGGTGCTAGCATATTTGGCAGCTGCAGATCCAGTTCTTGCGAAGTTCATCTTTCAGAATCTGTCAGCATAAAATTGCTGCTAAATTTGAGGCACACATTCCTTGATAAATTTGATTAGGGGCTGCGGTTTTCCCTGGAAATGCGCATTTGATGCAAAGCAACACGTGTCAAAATCTATCAATCCGTTCATTTAGAAGACTAAAGGAGAAAAAGCCACAAGAGAGAAGATGAGTTCTCCACACTAAGCGAAAAAGAACAACTTCTTCCCTTGATTCCAGTCTCACACTTCCCCTCTCCCTACTACTTTTTCACTTTCCATAAAATAAATACACAAAACGGAGAATGCTTTTTACATCTGTTGTGACTAAAAGTTCAAACAGGCTGCTAATCCCCAGTAACTCGACTCAGATTTCTCAAGCAGGCAGTGCATACTTCACTACACACTTCATCCCGCTGGCACTGAGCGTTCTCACATCATAGACATCACCCTTCTCTACCTCACTTCTCTGACTCTGAGAGCTATTCATAAGTACAAACTTGTTTAGATGGACTAAAATAGCTGTAAACTAATAAGTTCTATGACTGTTCTTTATTAGATGGATTTCAGGCCATAATTGCCTCCTAGCTCTGCGTATTCATCCACCCTTAAGAAAGCGTTGCGTCAGATGAAGGGGGAAGCCCCGGTCTGCACGTCAGAGCTGGGACAACCTCTCCCGTTCACACCCCAACAATCACAGACAAAACAACAATGTCAGAGTGGGTGTGTGTGGCTGAGAGTGAGCATTGCATTGTAGAACCACATGATTGACAGATAAAGAAGTAAAGGAAGGTGCTTTTAGTGTAATTATTACCAGGGTGGTGACATGTATAATCATATTCTGAAAAGCTTTGGAAATCACAGGGGTCCCACAAAACGTCCTTTTAAGCCGAACCTTGCGTTCAGTAAGTGATAATTAGCTGTTCGGATGGATAGCAATGCACCTCCTGTCGTTTCACTGTAGGATAAAGGGAGGCTTTTCCTTTCATGTAGTCATCTGTGCCACACATTTAAAAGCACATTCGCTTTTTTAAAGTCCCCTCAGGTTATGTTTCCCCTCAATAAATGAATTACAGAAAAATGCATAACATATGTAACTGTCCTGAAAGGGACTTATAAAACATTTTGTCTGTCTTTTTGTTTGTCTGTCTATGAACTGTCATCATCTCTGTGCAATGCAAAGTTTGATTTGTCTGAAAATGTCTTATCTGATTAAACAAAAAATGGATTTTGCTAAATTAGATCTATCTATCTAAAGGTGATGATCTTGATGGTATGATGGGTATCATCATAAGGTAATACCATGCCGGTAAAATTTTTAGGGTCCAATTCACACCATTAACTAGTTGCTTATTAGCATGCATAATACTAGGATATTAGCTGTTTATTAGTGCTTACAAAGCATATATTAATGCCTTATTCTACATGACCATATTCCACATCCCTTAATCCAACCTAATACCTAAACTTAACTACATTACAAACTATTAATAAGCTGAGGCAAAAGTCATAATTAATAGTTAGTTACAATAGTGAGAATTGGACCCTACTGTAAAGTGTGACCATATTTATACTTACAACCATGGCACATAACTATATAACATCTATCTATCTATCTATCTATCTATCTATCTATCTATCTATCTATCTATCTATCTATCTATCTATCTATCTATCTATCTATCTATCTATCTATCTATCGTATATTTCATTATTTTTCACTATTACTTTCTTTCATCATATTAGTGTCTGAAATGAAAGTGTCATACCTGTGTCTGCTCGATGCTCTCGCCCCGTTTAAAGGCTGAGTCTGAGTCTGGGTCCCTGCGTACAGGTTATACCGCTGAGGATACGACGCGCTCCGAACATCTCCAGAGAAAACCAACACCAGCATCGATATCAAAAGAACTGCTCCATCCATCACAGCGCACGTCGGTCTGCAACAGTGTCTAACACTATATAACTAATTAATGATCTCGAACGAGCTTTTATTCCACCAAAAATAGCGCTTTCGCGGTGTCTAGAGGAGCTTCTTTACACTCCCAGAAGTTCGTAGCTACTATCGATCCATTACGCGCGTCCAGAGCGCTGCTTCCAGAAGTGTCGGATAAATCTCTCAAATCGACGCGTAACGGCGCTTTACCTCCTTGTGCGCTGATAAAACAACCTAAACTCCCTCTATCCTTCTTTTGAATGGTTTGTAATATTTGTCGGTACATCCAAACAAAGCAATCCGGAGGCTTCCTGAAATCTGGAGGAGTTTTCTTGGAAAGGAGATGCAGTGAGTTTGGATTGAGGGGAGCCAGTGCGCTCTGACGCACTCCAACGTCCCCAACACACACACACACATACACACTCTCTCTCTTTCTCTCTTCACCTCCCTCCCCTCTTGAAACCCTCCCTCCAGTGCACTGATGACAGAATCACAGCCATCTATGCTTAAAAACCAACAGGACCACGTGTGTGAATACTAGGGCTGATTATGAAATCTCAGTGACTTGGTGAACAGCAGTGATTGAAACCATATGGCCTCTTGATAGTATGGCTGATGTCCCACATTTGATCCTTCTTGTGGTTACCTTAGGTGAAGAGAGCAGCTTTTGTGCTTTTGAGAGCCCACTACAGAAAGTTTAACTTCTTTTGTTCTAATAATTCTTAGTTTTATTGACGTTCAGTTACATGATTACAATCTCACTCAAATCTATCAGCAACATTCCCACACTAAAAAAAAAATATATATTTTCATGATTTCATGAACTTTTTTTTCTTTCGTCAAATCAAATTAAGACAATTGATATGGTTCAGATAATATAACATTTTGAATTTCTGTTGATTAAATCACCTTCATTGCATTAATTATTTTATTTTATTTTAATGAACTCAAAATTAAGGCAACAAGGTAACTTATTTTTTTTTTTTAAGTTAAACCAACAATATATTTTTTATATTTCACCCAAAAGTTAAAAGTAAGAAAAATAAGAAATTATGTTAATTATTTTCATGACAATTAAGCACTTTCTTATTACTATAATGCAGGGGAAACACTTACATTGTAAACTATTTATACATGCAGTTGGTATTGTTGTACTGTAATTTATGGTGATAAAATTGGTAAAATATTGAATTACACTAATCAGGAATGCTTAAAATATTAAACAATGGTAATTTGTGCAAAAATGTGCTTGATAGCCATGAAAATATACATTACAACGCTGTTACAAAAGGCACTATTTTCTTAAACTAAAATATAATGTATTGTTTGCGTGAAATATTAACAAACAATTGGATTACCCATGTATGCAGCTCTTAAGTTTTAAGACAGACTATGTGGAAATGTGAAGTTTTTATTATTATTATTTTACCCCCTTTTTCTGACTTATCTGTAATGTTTATGCTGATTAGAGGATTTTCATAGACAAATCAAAAATAGTTCTCATTTGCCGTAAATGTCAGCCAACTGTGTGCTATTTAAAAAAATGTTAATGGCCTCTATTTTAAAACAGATCTCAGATGAATGTTTAAAGAATGTTTCTCACTGGTTTATCTCTGAAAGATCTATCTTTTCCACTCCTTTGAAGCCCTACAGCTGTGAAAAACTATTTGTTACACTTTCCAAAAGTGGGATGGCTTTGGGGCCAAAAAAAGCGAGAGAAAATAGCAAAGCAGCCTGCTGTTCTTCAATAGAAGAATGCAAACCAAACATCTGTGGTTTTGAAGACAATGGTAAACTGCATTAAAAATGAGGAAACTGAATATGCCCACACAGAGGAGTGAACCATAACGTCTGTAACCGAATGTGTGAAAGGAAAAAGACATACAGACAGAAGTAAGGGGCAGCGCAGCAGGCTGTAAGAAGAGCTTTTCTGCTGTCACTCACAGATCGTGCAGACAGTATAAGGCGGAGATGTGAAGCATTTCAGTAATGCTCTCTGTTCTACCACAACCACCTGTACTGGTGCCCTGATTTGACCTCAGGCACCAAACAGACCCCCAACTCGCCTTATTTACCACCACCCAGATATGTCATGCATGTTCAGGCATGCAGAGCTAACAGATCTAGTCTAATTTGATAAATAAATTGATAAATTAAAATGCATTTAGGAAATCCTGACTGTCTTTGTACCAGCGTTACATCCGCTTCAGCATGAATCCACAGTCAGTCTTTTGTGCTCCTCTGTCAGAATAATTCGACAGGCTTCTCACCAATAAAAAGAAGCCCTGCCTCAGGCTGGATAGTGGCAGTGAGGGTCATTGAAGTGTCAATAAGAAAAGGCTCAGCTGATGATACAGCCGGTTAAACTTAGTCAGGGAGATCTGGTGAGCGGGAGATTCTGTGTGGTGGCAGCTCACAGTTAAAGACTGCAATCATTAAACAGAAAAACATGTTTCTTAAAGAGCAAAGAAATACTTGCAGAGCTCTTTTATTTTCCCAATAAAAGTATACAATTGCAGGCTGTTCAATTACAAAATAAATACCTTGCTCCAAAAGATCACCACCTCCAGCAGCAGTACTGAAGTTTATTATGGCAATTAAAATATTCTTATGCAAATAAGATAACATGTACAATATATATATAAAAACTTTAAAATGTACAAAAAAGTATATACACAATTTAAATTAAAATAAAATGTAAATGTAAATTAAATTGTTAAAATTTTGTATTATTGTAATATTTCATGTTAATTTAATGTAATATATATATATATATATATATATATATATATATATAAAAAACATAACACATAATAATGCAATACATAAAATAATACATAAGATAGATCACTGTTATATTTTATACATATATTATTGTATTATTCAATGTAAATGTAATGTGTGTGTGTGTGTATGTATATATGTATATAGCATAAAAGCCATGTGCTGTAGACCTTAGTCAGGGTAGCATTATTGATTTTAATACAAATAAAACATTTCTTTCTAAAAACTTTCCAAAAATTTTCAGTAGACAAAAAAACTTTCATCAGATGTGCTTTAGGAACTTGATACAGTGCATGCTGTGGCAAAATGACGCCAACCCTGACTAAAGTCTATAAACAAGCTACAAACAACCTGCCAGTTACATGCAGTTATTGATTGCACTTCAAGTTAAATGCCACTAAAAACCTCAAGTATGCCCATAACTGCAGAGAATTCATACAATTTTTAGTCCACGGTGAAACTGCGTCACACCAAAACACTTGACCAAAACATTTTTGAGCGCAACCAGCTGTATTAGACAACCAGGCACATGTGGAAAACGATCGCTGCCCTACACTTACAGTCACATCAACAGCTGTGTTTACAGTGTAATTAGGGGGTCTCCCTCCACCATCATCCCCTGCACCCTACCATTCCCTCTGTTTCCCCCAGTCCTTAACCACTGTGGGCTATTCATCTGGCTGCTGCCTCTGGTCTCCTCCACAGCCAGTCACCGCACAACCCAGCATCGGTTGATACGCTAAACCACAGATGGGGACGAGTGCCTGCTGTACTGTAATCGCTATCACATATGATTCTCAGTTCTGCTGTTTCAATCAGAAAATAACTGGCAACTGTTGGAGCAATGGCCTCAGTGCACTGCTGAGATATTGAACAGTGATGCTTTAGTGAAAGATCTCAAAATTAATTTCATCTAGCCAAAGACAATACATCAATTTCATTTATCAGAATAAAATGATGTAAAAATGAAAAAAAAGATGTTATTGTGTAAAATCCCCATAAACTACAATATGTCACGAACACTGAGTTGTTTTTTCCCTCTTGTGAATCACCCATCACTCTGAAAAGTAATATTATAGAGTGATTTCCAAGAATTTTAATATGCAGAAGTGCGTATGGAAACTGTATCCTGTGTATGTGGGGTTGCCACACCACAAAATCACCACAGCAACAACCCACAAAGAGAACCGTAAAAGCGAAAATACAAAACAGATCATTTGCGCAAAATAATGCCAATGAGCTTTTTTTCTCCTTAGACAATTGGAACCAAATGACCGTACTTCCTCAGAACTTCCTAACATAGATAAGCTTACAAGGCAAAACTGAGAAGATTCTTCCTTCTGGGCTTCTGTTTTATCTCAGTTTAGTCCACAAACTCACAACCTGTATATTGGAGTGCATATGCTATATGGATATATGGTATGTGTTGTAGATAATAATAATAATAATCTTTATCTTATAGTGCCTTTATAAGAAGCTTCTCAAAGAGCTTTACATAGTAAAAAACAACCTTTGCAATACAAACAAATAAAAATACATAAATGTACCCTAAATCAACTAAAAGCAAACCTTTACATTTTTTTAGACAAGCGCTGTCTAAAGGTTAACTGTTTCAAGACACACACAAACACTATACGAATGTTATAATGCAGCTAGAGCAGGAATCAAGGCTTCATCGGGATTCGGGACAGCATTCTCGCACGGAGAAGCGCAATTTTAACTTTCACACCTCAACCGAACCGCCCCGGAGTTATTTTGCAATCGGTCCAAGACCAACTCATTCAGGCGTTCACATTTGCCTAAACGAACCAAACCAAGGGAGAACACGCACCAGGTTCTGAAACAAACGCTCAGGTGTGAAAGCACCCTAAAAAGACATCTAATAGCCATCCAAACACAGCCCTGACATCTAGGCAAAAACAAGGCAAAATTTGGGCGGTCAGTGACAATTTAATAGACGTCTAACCATAGCCCAAGAATAGGCGCATAGGCTATGCATAGAACATGTCAAAGAAATGAAACCAAACACCTTGTAATCACTGCTGACTTTGCTTACACAATGGAATATCATACTCATCTCGCAAGTTATTTTGGCAAAAACAACATGTAACCAAATTATAACCAAGTTATTTTGGCGTGGATTACTCATAGCCGGACTATATCGGGTCTATAGTTAACCTAGACAGTGAAATTACGGCTATTGCTTTCTGGGTACTAAGTGCCTCACAAATCTCAACTGGAGGAAAATCCCACAACTTAGGGATACTGAAAGCCCATGGAGTGTAAACGTGTTGGATAGTCATGATAGAAGGAGCAACGTTTATGCTTCAGAGTATAGCGTTAAAAGATAAGATACCCGAATATCAAACCCACATGTGATTGTTGAACATTTAATTATGAGCATTAATAAGCAGTCACTCCTCCCTAACAGTTTCCACACGTCTAAGTTTTCCGCTAGATGTTGGAACATGTCTGCGCAGATTTGATCCCATTCAGTGTGTAATTTCTGCCATAATATCACGAAATAGAAATGCAAAAATAATGACTCGTTCTACAGGTTTCCTGGAAAAATATCAACCTAGATTACTTATAGTTGTCTCTGCACATTAAGTTGGAACTGGAGACAGTATTGTAAAAAAATAAATAAATGACATACTTTACCTTTATGTCACATGAATACCTTTATGATCTGCTCATTCACACTTCATTTACAAGCTGCTACATATTTTTTTCATCCTTTCGAATAACACTTAGATCAGATACTTCCTTCTAAATTTCTACAACAGCAAAACACAGGATGAAAGATCCCAAAAACAGCAGCGTCAACAAGTCACAGTCAGTGTGGACTGGAGTTTAGAGACGCACAAAAATGTGCTCCAGAGCAGCTGGGAATGCTAAAGGTTCAGATATAGGCTGTGTTTTTAGTATACAGACAGCAAGATATTTGCAAACAGTTAGCCATGTACTCGCTTGCTCTCTCAAATATCTCTGTAACAGCTTGTGCATTTGTGAATGTATAATGAAGGCCCACCCATGCACTGCAATTAAAGCTAAACATTGTTTTATAGCTGCGCCTCTAGGATCGGGCTACACATTTAACAGAGTGTGTCACTTCCACATGGGCTGTGCCCAGGTAAATAAAAGACTAAATGCTTGGAAACTGATTATAGAGCACAAATTACAGACAATAAGCAGCACTGCAGTAGCCAAGACATACTGTGGATCCCAGTGGAAAATGGGTTTTATTGAAGCATCAACATCGTCTTAGATGTAGTTCCTAAAATGGAGACATAAATATAGATACAAAAGAGGCAATTGTTGACATACAGTAAGATTATAGAGCTACAAAGTTAAAGTGGGTGACATAGTCCACATATTTATTTATTTTTTTGTAAGAATTGGTTTATATTGAATCTCTGATGAATTTCTGTTGATTTTGTGGTGAACTGTGAGTTGGATATGTTTTCGTGTATATACATATAAGGCTATCCCGTCTGGTCCAAACCAACAGAAGGTCTACTGTGGCACAAGTTTTAATGATGGTTATGGGAGGAATGTGTCACAACACACAGTGAGTCACACTATGATTCTTATGGGGCAACAGCCGCAGACAAATCAGAGTGCCTATGATGACCCCTGTCCACTGTCGAAAGCTCCTACAATGGGCACGTGGACATCAGAACTGGAACTTGGGGCACTGGGAGAAGGTCGTCATCTGATGACTCCCATTTTCTTTTACATTATGTGGATGGCCTTGTAAGTGTGCACCACTTGGGGAAGTGATGGCACCAGGATCACTATGGGACGACGATGTGGGGCAGTGGAGGCAGTGTGATGCTCTGGGAAGTGTTCTGCTGGGAAACCCCATTCATGTGGACGCAAATTTGACAAGTTCTACCTACCTAAACATTGCTGACCAGGTAAACCCCTTCATGACAGTAGTGTTCCCTGGTGGAAGTGGTATCTTTCAGCAGGATAATGCATGATGAACATGATGAAGAGTTCATGGTGTTGCTCTGGCCACCAAATTCCCCAGATCTCAATCCAGTTGAGCATCTGTTGGATGTGCTGGACCAACATGTTCAAGTTCAGCTCCACATCGCAACCTACAGGATTTGCTGCTAACGTCTTGGTACCAGATACCACAGGATACCTTCAGGGGTCTTGTGGAGTCCATGCCTTGGCGGGTCGGCACTGTTTTGATAGCACACGGAAGACCAGAACATCACAATATCTACCAGTCTCCTACATCGCTGGGTTTTTCTGGGGGTTTTTTCGTGCTGTAGTCATGGCCGAAATCATTGGACATACAGTTTGAATACTGTATGAATACTTCTGCCATTTTTGTCACTGGTTTTAACGTTACCATTGTGTGACACGTTAAGAGTGACGATTTGAGTTGCCAGAGTGTCCAAACTGAGACACATCTTTAAAAATCTGATTGGAGTCGCATTTCAAACCACCTCTAAATGTGGTTTGAATCAGATTGGGAAAAATCCAATCTGGATAAACAATCTGATTTCTGCTGACAGTCTGAGCATAGCCTTCAACTAGTTGTAATTATGTTTTTTTTCTTTTTTTTTTTGCATACCAGATTTTTTTTTTTATTCCATCTTCTGTCTAATACAATTTGGTCTGTGATGAAATCTAACAACATCAGCTTGAGTTGCCAAGAATTTTACGACTTCCAAATACAGGTTTATGCCACACTCAATAGTTTGACCTGTGATTTTCCCAAAGACTTCCTTACTCCAATTACAGGGAAGTGTTTTTTACCCTGAGGCCTCAGTGATAAAATCCTTGGAGGACTGGACACCGTGACCTCACGGTCACAGGTCACGTGTGTGTCAGACTTAGGGTGAACAGCTCAAGTTTATATGTTCCTCATGAGAACCAACAAAACTTCTGGCAATTCGACTAAATTCTCAACTTTATTATCGCTATATGATACACGTTCACCTGATGCCAAAGAAATTATACTAGAAAATTTCCATTTTCAGTTTTTTGAATCCCACCAATAAACCACTTAAACATGATCACTGGAATTTGCTCCGTTTGTTTCCCACATTCCTCAAAACTTCCTTTTTCCAGGTATACAATAATCTTGGCTATATTTAATCGCTGACAAACTGCATTTCACTCGGGAGTAGAAACTCTGAGAGCAATTTGGTGCATGTAACATGATCACAGGACTGGAAGATCAAGATTTGTGTGGCGATTATTCAGATACCACATTCAGAAGTGTGCTATGTTTCAGTAATTATCATGGTGTAAATATAATACTCTTGATGAACAACAGATGTCTTAAATTATAACGGAATGTTTTGGTCGACGGTATGGAAAAATAGAGGCATTAGTTGAATGTTTCATCAGTACTATTTTGCGACCAGAGGTGTTGGGTATTAATGTGTACAGTATATGATGATAAAGGATATAATTGTATGCCAAAAATGTATTTTTCTTTTGTGCAAGTGAACACAAGTATGTTTAAAATATGATAAGTTAAAATAAAACCACATGCTAACAGCACAAATCATATAAAACAAAGACATACACAACTATAGCCTTTGATGTTGGTGCTGCAATCCTCATTTTCTAGTCTCCATTTTTATGAATTCCCAGTGACGCTACCTCTACTATGTCAACCGTGTAACCGAAGAGTAATGGGACCACTGTTGCACGTTCCAAAAACCTAAAACAAATATAGTTAATCAATCCAATCTGACAAGCTAGACCTTATGCATAATATTACCCAGTCTTATTATTCAACATTTCTTGAAGTCCATCCCATATTAGGGTTAACCCATTGTTGTTTTAGGCTTGCTGACAGCACATATGAATTTCAGTGGAGCGGCTTGCTGGGATTAAATGATTGAACTTATACGTGCGTGTCATATTCAGTGGCGCGTTGTTAGAAGTTATCAGTGGAAAACGTGCAACCAGAGAGGGCAGTGGATTTATGGAGCTGTGATTTATAGGTCTCTCACCTGCTCCCTGTCACAAGCCTTCAGGGAGATGGAGGTAGGTTAACAATGTAGAGGCAGGGAAAGGAAATTCATTACATTCTTCAACAAGTTACTCCCAATGGACTTTTGGAGAAAAAGGCTGAAACGTCCCATTAAATGGCAGGGAAGGTCCTCATTTCCCCTTTAGATTCACAGATCAGTGCCATCCTCTAATTTCCTAATTGATTGGGTCACTTCACTAACTACATCTACATCTGACATGGAACAAGATAGCCTAGGCCTTAAATGAAACCGATTGAACAAATTCATCTGTTGAAAGCCTAGAGCATTCTTACTGCCAGTACAATACATCAAAGAAAAGAGAAAGGAAGCAAAAGCCCAGAAAGTCACCATGTCTTCTGATAGTTGAATGTTTCAGCTCTCTGGATGTTTATTTTCCTGTCTCTGATGGTCTGCCCAGTGGATTCAGTCAGTCAGAGCGGTTGTGAAGGATGAGGAACAAGTCTCTTTTTCTGCTTACATGTGAAATTCGAAGGTACAGCTTTCAGTGTTGGCTGACCTTCCTTTGTGCCGAACAGCTGTGGACTTAAGTCGATCCCTGGAATGGGCAGAAAGAGAATTAAATAGAAAGTCATAGGTGCTGATTTGAGTTGTATTGTCTGAGGAGGCCCATTTCTAAGATTTTGTTTTCTACTAAGTATAACTTTGCTGCTTCTTTTGTGTTTATACAGGCTGTGGGTCAGTTGCTGAACCAGTTGTTTCTGTAGGAGAATCATTCCTTTTATACAGTACACACATTTACACTATACCGTTCAAAACTTTATTTTTTTAATTAAGTTATACTTTTATTAAAGTGACAGTAAAGACATTTATAATATTACAGAGATTTCATTTTCAAATAAATGCTGTTCTTTTGAACGTTCTATTGAAAGAATCCTGTTAAAAAAAAGTCAAGTTTTCCACAAAAATATTAATCAGCAGAACTGTTTTTAACATTAATAATAAGAATAAATGTTTCTTGAGCAGCAAATCAGCATATTAGAATGATATCTGAAGGATGTGACACTGAAGACTGGGGTAATGATGCTGAAAATTCAGATTTGCCATCACAAAATAATACAGTTTAACTAAAATATATTCAAAAAGAAAACAGTTATTTTAAATTGTAAACATATTTCACAATATTACTTGTTTTTACTGTATTTTGATCAAATAAACGCAGCCATGATGAGACTTTTCAAAAACATGAAAAAAATCTTATGAATCCATAACCTTTGAAAAAATGATTGATTTTTTTTTTCCTACATTGGAATTTAATGGATATATTTCTATCACAGAGTAAACCAGATATTCAGAAATATGCTCTGATCATATTTCAGCCAGACCTTTTATTTTTTGTGTGTAACATAATACAGTCAGTGAATGGACTGTGGGTGGTCTGTGATAGAAGCTGAGACTGTTTATTGCCAATAATATCAATAATTATGTAGATTTATCAAGGACTTTGAGGTATTACATTAGCTGATGCCCCAACAAAGGTGAATTAAACAAATGCATTATGATTCATTATCCACCTAATTCGATGAGATTCAAACACTCAATGACAGCATTAATTTCCACAAACAAACTTCTCTACCTCATCTGTTTGTTTTATCAATATCAGGATAACATCATGACGATGGGACCTAGATCTAGATAAATATACAAGGGCACAAGAGCCTGGCCTTTCATGAGTGACGGCGCATACCGTGGCATGTTTTAATAAAGGCTTTCTTTATATGCCCATTACAGAGGACCACAGCTGGAGTTCTGGAGGCAGTGCCGTTTTATTGGACATCTCTAAGCATGTTTCAACTCAGCGGCCCTGCTTCAACATGCTGCAGTTCTTTTAAAAAGACGCTGGTCTCATTCAGTAGGACAATTTTCTGCAGCGCATTATACCAGCAATCTGCTGTGTGGCTTGTTTTTATGACACACTTTAATACTAAGGTTTCTGTGCAGTAGGTGGCCCTCATCACTTTCTGGGTTTGTAGAGGCACAGTATGAGGAAAAGTAAATGAAAACACAGATTAATAACCCTTAAAACTGGAACATACAGAGCAGCCCTAGATGTTTAACTTCAAAGTAAAACACGCCAAAGTTTTTGCCATGTCAGTGTACTGTATTTCAAAATCAAGTTGTCAAACATCTCTGCCCTTGCATATCCAGGTACCTTCCTTCCTTCCTTCCTTTCTTCCTTCCTTCCTCTTCTTCCTTCCTTCCTCTTCCTTCCTTCCTTCCTTCCTATAAAAAAAATGATAGAACATAAAATAAAGTATACACAAAATAAAGAAATAATAAACAATGCATCTTTTAACAAAATAAACATTTATTAACAAAAATAAATAATACATTTATTAACTATATATATTATATATATAGTATTTGATACACTGCCGATTTTGTAGGTTTTCCCACTTACAAAGCATGTAGAGGTCTGTAATTTTTTATCATAGGTACACTTTAACTGTGAGAAACACATTATATGATTTTTAAATAATTAATTTGCATTTTATTGCATTACTTAAGTACTTGATCACCTACCAACCAGTAAGAATTCCGGCTCTCACAGACCTGTTAATTTTTCTTTAAGAAGCCCTCCTGTTCTCCACTCATTACCTGTATTAACTGCACCTGTTAGAACTCTACCTGTATAAAAGACACCTGTCCACACACTCAATCAAACAGACTCCAACCTCTCCACAATGGCCAAGACCAGAGAGCTGTGTAAGGACATCAGGGATAAAATTGTAGACCTGCACAAGACTGGGATGGGCTACAGGACAATAGGCAAACAGCTTGGTGAGAGGGCAACAACTGTTGGCGCATTTATCAGAAAATGGAAGAAGTTCAAGATGACGGTCAATCTCCCTCGGTCTGGGGCACCATGCAAGATCTCACCTCGTGGGGCATCAATCATCATGAGGAAGGTCAGAACTACACGGCAGGAGCTGGTCAATGACCTGAAGAGAGCTGGGACCACAGTCTCAAAGAAAACATTAGTAACACACTACGCCGTCATGGATTAAAATCCTGAAGCGCACGCAAGGTCCCCCTGCTCAAGCCAGCGCATGTGCAGGCCCGTCTGAAGTTTGCCAATGACCATCTGGATGATCCAGAGGAGGAATGGGAGAAGGTCATGTGGTCTGATGAGACAAAAATAGAGCTTTTTGGTCTAAACTCCACTCGCCGTGTTTGGAGGAAGAAGAAGGATGAGTACAACCCCAAGAACACCATCCAAACCGTGAAGCATGGAGGTGGAAACATCATTCTTTGGGGATGCTTTTCTGCAAAGGGGACAGGGCGACTGCACAGTATTGAGGGGAGGATGGATGGGGCCATGTATCGCAAGATCTTGGCCAACAACCTCCTTCCCTCAGTAAGAGCATTGAAGATTGGTCGTGGCTGGGTCTTCCAGCATGACAACGACCCGAAACACACAGCCAGGGCAACTAAGGAGTGGCTCCGTAAGAAGCATCTCAAGGTCCTGGAGTGGCCTAGCCAGTCTCCAGACCTGAACCCAATAGAAAATCTTTGGAGGGAGCTGAAAGTCCGTATTCCCAAGCGACAGCCCCGAAACCTGAAGGATCTGGAGAAGGTCTGTATGGAGGAGTGGGCCAAAATCCCTGCTGCAGTGTGTGCAAACCTGGTCAAGAACTACAGGAAACGTATGATCTCTGTAATTGCAAACAAAGGTTTCTGTACCAAATATTAAGTTCTGCTTTTCTGATGTATCAAATATGTACTGTATGTCATACAATAAAATGCAAATTAATTACTTCAAAATCATACGATGTGGTTTTCTGGATTTTTGTTTTAGATTCCGTCACTCACAGTTGAAGAGTACCTATGATAAAAATGACAGACTTCTACATGCTTTGTAAGTGGGAAAACCTGCAAAATCGGCAGTGTATCAAATACTTGTTCTCCCCACTGTATATATGTGTGTGTGAGATATATATATATATCTCACACACACATATATAGAGAGTGGGGAGAACAAGTATTTGATACACTGCCGATTTTGCATATATATATATATATATAATGTTTAAAGTATTTAGAGATTGTGTTTGAATTTGTAGTACTTACATTTTACAAATTGTTTTAACTTGTTCAATGAGAATTGATTGCCCAACTTTGCCCTTTAATACAATGCATCCGCCTTGTGTCAGCAGAATAAATATATTATTAAATAATTTATTTGGGTAAAGATGACCTACAAACTGCCCCTTTAATCCTGTGATTAATTACAGGATGTATTTCCAAGGTAATTGATATCTAGAGCAAACAAGCAAACACGGCGGCCGTGGCCAGTGGCCAGTGACCAGCGACCAGCGCAGAATCAGAGCATGTTTCTTGGCCTGACTCAGCGGATCTGACAAAGATGAGAGGACTATCTTACCCCGGCCCTGACATGGATACGGAATCAACAAAACAAGCACGTTCTCTGGTTTTTCACTACCCAGAATACCCACAAACATGTATTTCCTGTCGGTTGCCTGCACCCAGAGGGGGTCCATGTCCTTACTGCAAGTGTTACAACACACTGTTGTGAAAATGAGAGTAGCAGACCCTCACTGTATCCTCCAGGGAACTTTCCATGTTGACTGCTCTGCTATTCAGCTCTGATCTGCTCCAACAGGAACATCTCTGGAGTTATTGCAATTTCAGATGAAGTAAAAAAAAACTATTTGAGCCACCTCGGCCGTGTCTGTGAACTACGCCGTCCGTCAATCTCAGCTTCTATTGCAACCACCTGGTTTGCAAGTGGAGTGAATTATGATTTTCAAGACTATCACAAAATGTTCCCATGGTATTTGAAAGCAACAGGCAAACAAGTGCTCCCAATGGACTGTGCCTCAATTAAACTAAAATATAGCCAGCATGAGAAGTTCCACTTGATGTTTTCTGGGAGTTTATGGTGACTCTCACTCACTAAAACTCCCGGGTTATCGAGTCCAAGCAGTCAGTCAGTCATTGATGCCTCTTTTGCTCTTTTGGTTACTGCAAATACCATTAGTTTGGTTTTGACGTGCTATATTCATACCCACATGGTATATGAACAAATTAATGAGGTTTTAACATGGAAAAACAGAACACGTGCTTAGATCTAATTTGTTGTATGACCATATTGCAGTGTGTAATGTTTCCCAGCTGTGTTCTGCTGGAGTCTCTCATAGAGCAGGAAAGTGTAATGGCCATGTTGGTTGGTCTGGTGGTTTTAACTCTGGTTTGAGTTGTGGTCCTGTGGGATACTGAACAAAGACATTTGAGAAAAAATGCCTATAGTTCAAAATAAGTGTTTTATTTTGTTTGATGTTAAAGGATGATAAATGGTATAGTGTACTGATTTAAATGGTATTTTGAAGAATAACAACAATAAAGAAGTATTTTGTCATGCTTTCATATAGGAAGTATGTATGCTGTCAAGATGTAGCCTACTGTACTGTACATGTTTTTTTATTATTATCATTTTATTTTGCCTTAATTTCACTTCTGAATCTGTGAACTTAAATAAAGGAATCAATTCATAAGTAAATAAAAATCACAAAAATGAATGAATGAATGAATAAATAAAGTAAAACAAAAGAAAACAAAGCAAAGCAAAATCTACATGAACAATAAATTAATAAATAAAGAATCAATAATAAAAAATAAATAAATAATATAATATAATAAAATAAAAAAGCTTAGCATTTTTTAAAAAGCACAGAATGAATGAATGAATGAATAAATAAATAAAGTAAAACATAAGTAAGCAAAGCAAAATCTAAATTAATTATATATACAGTATATACATTGAATAAATAAAAATAATATTTAAAATAAAGAAATAAAGAATAAAGAAATAAATAAAAAAAGAATGCATAAAAATAAATAATACACAAATACATTACAGTTTTTCTCAGTCGCTTTGGTGCATTTCTCACATCACTATTTACATTTGCACAACAGTTAATGCGGTTCTCAAAACAGTTAGTACAAACTGAAAAACCTAGTTGATAACCTGCAAAAGCGTGTCACTTGCTCAAAATGGATAGCTCATTCCTCAAAAGCAAGTATTCATGTTAATGAAAGTGTCAGTGTCATCAAGATGAAAAGTCCTGACACCATTGTTTATGAACAAGATAGTCAAATGGCTTTGTCATGTTTTCATTATGACAGTTTACTCTGTAAATGTTTTCCAATGCAAAAAAGTCAGATCTTGGTGACACTACCTGAAAATGCTCAAGACAGCACTATATACTATTTGCACAGCCATTTGAAAAATACAGTAAAGTTACACATTACTGTATTTAGTGAGGTAACTGAGTACAAGACACTGAATATTTATGTTTCACATTTTTACTGCATATGCTCTTTGCAATTCTAATTTGTTCACAGCATTGTGCCAAAGAAAAAATACACCCTTATTTACAACAGACATAAACTCCCTTTGGGTAGAGCTGTGCACAACTGTAAACAATATTGCAGTACATATTGGAACTGAACATAGAACATACATAGTACTGTAATCATTCATGCACATCCAGACGTTCCTCTCTGTCTCAAAGCTGAAATTCACCTGAGAGAAATTTTTCAATTTAGGAGACATTTTCAGAAAAGAAAAAAAAAGAATTTTTTTTTTTTTTTTGCTTGACAGATTTTGACAACTAGTTCAACATTTTTATATGGAATGACTATTCAGCATTCACAAGTATAGTTAATTTTGACTGACATAACATAAGCAAATGATAATGTTATAAAACAGCAGAGAGTTGTTTGAAAGCAATTGATGTATGTCCAAAAGCATTTGCAATTTGTTGGGAGGAATGAGAAACTGCTACTATGATGTGCAAAAATGACTAAATGTTGTGGAGGTTGAACTAACTGTTGTGCAAATGTAAACAGTGATGTGAGAAATGCACCAAAGCGACTGAGAAAAACTGAAATACATAAATAAAATAAATAAATACGAATAGATAGATAGATATATACACAGATAGATAGATATATACACAGATAGATAGATATATACACAGATAGTTAGATATATACACAGATAGATAGATATATACACAGATAGATAGATAGATAGATATATACACAGATAGATAGATAGATAGATAGATAGATAGATAGATAGATAGATAGATAGATAGATAGATAGATAGATAGATAGATAGATAGATAGATAGATAGATTGATAAATAGATATATACACAGATAGATAGATAGATAGATAGATAGATTGATAAATAGATATATACACAGATAGATAGATAGATATATACACAGATAGATATAGATAGATAGATAGATAGATAGATAGATAGATAGATAGATAGATAGATAGATAGATAGAGATAAATAAATAAACAAATACACAAATAAATATAAATCAATCAATCCCTTAAATAGGCCTTCTTTTCCCCGTTTTATAATCAACCAGGCAAAAGGTGATTGTATAAATAACTGTTCCTGTTATCCACCATCGCAGAAATCTCTCGTCTTCAGAACTGGTCTGACATCTTTAATGACCCATCACAAAGCAGTCGAGAGGTCTGACTCGACAGAAACAGAAATGCAGAGACGGGTATAAACTACGTGTTTGAGAGAGCTCATGCTTTGCAGACCGTGAAAAAGTTTACAGAAAAACATTGCGATGTCCATAAATAGCAGCGAGGTGCAGATTTACCACATAAAATACAACACAGCTGAAGCTTTTATGCAGAAACAAGGCCGAGTGTTTATATAAAAATCTAATTTACTGCTTTTTTTTTTTTTAAACGTGCATGTGGATCTGGACTAAAACACCATGATAAATACATCTATAGCTTGTGACTGATTACGCTCCAGCACTGTTATAAGTCTGTCATCTGTAGATGTTGCTGACACAGCATTCGTTTATGTCAGATTAATCTTGCGAGCGTGCGGCAAACTCCCTCTGCAGTAGCTTCGCCTCCTGACCGACTCCAAGGGCCCTCGCTGATTTGTGCCGTGGAGGAGAGAGTCAGTTTAATGGGTGAAAGAGCAAAGAAAGCAAAGGGTTGGAAGAAAGCTTTTCTTTGTGTTTGAGAGTGCGTTTGGCCTCAATGATTCCCCATCCACCTCCTCCTCTACAACTCAGCTCCTGACCACAGGGTCCACTGGGACACCAGCACTGTAATTCCATACAAGTCAAACATGCTCAACTTCTGTTTCCATTTTGAGGCAAAGGTAAAAGCACCCCTCCCCCATGAAAAAGGCTTTGTTTGACAAGCATCTCTCTCAGTATTACTGAAAAGGGGCACTAGTCTCGGCCGTCCATGTTTGTATCTTTTCAGTGGTTCATTTGTAACTCGCTGCAGGGGGTGCGTTCTTGAAACCGTTTCAGCAAAGATGTTATTCATTTAGGAGTGATGGGGGCGAGTTATCGGGTGAATCTCACGAAAACCTGTCAAGAACTTGTCCAGGTCACATTTCACCCCCAAAACCGAAGGAAAATCCAAAGAAATTGTGAAATGGGTCTTTTTCCCCCCACAGTCTCACCATTTTAATCACATCTAGAGTTCATTTAAAATGTTCTTGTGGTATGACAAATTATTTTCTGACAAAAAGTAGCATTATTTTTTATGACAATTAAGCATATTTTCTTTTAAAAATCGAATTACTCTAATTTGGGCTGGCATTCATGCTGACATTCTTTGAGGTTTCTCAACATAATTCTCTGTCAGTGTCAATGATCATTTTCTCAATATTCTCATTACTGTATCAAATACTATATTTATATACATATATGATATATACAGCTGTAGACTATTTGATCCAGTACTGAGAATATATACAGTCATGATAATATTACA
Source organism: Leuciscus leuciscus (assembly GCF_965113295.1). Lineage (NCBI taxonomy): Eukaryota > Metazoa > Chordata > Actinopteri > Cypriniformes > Leuciscidae > Leuciscus > Leuciscus leuciscus. The sequence goes on along the minus strand of NC_138741.1, from coordinate 25,541,769 downwards.
CACATTACCGGTCAAAAGTTTGGATTAATTGAGAACATACATATTGTGAATTTTCAGCCACCATTATTCCAGTCTTGAGTGTCACATGATGACACACACACACACACGCACGCACACACGCACACACACACACACACACACACACACACACACACACACACACACACACACACACACACACACACACACACACACACACACACACACACACACACACACACACACACACACACACACACACACACTGCCAGGTATACCACTACCATATAGAAGTCCACTGCCAAAACTCAGAGAACTTGTGTCACTCACAACAAAAACTGTCCACAGAAAATCAATCATTTGCAGTCAGCATCCGGTTAATTACTAGTCCACATACCAAAGTCCTGACAGAATGGATACAAGGAGGTCTGAAACCATTATACAGCTCACTAACCAAGCCAAAACCCAGTTTCACTGTGTAAATAAACTTTGATTGTTTATGCGTTTACTCAACAGTTAAGAGTTTGTTGCTGCATGTGTTGTATTTCAACCCATTGTGTTTTATATTTATTTTTGCATTCAGTAGATGTGTCATCTAAAATACTACAATTAGTGTCGCTTTCTAGGTGTGCTATCATTTTTGTGATCAGACTTGGCAGAATAAAAAGCTGGTGAAAAAAAAAACATAGACTTACTTTGAAGGAGAGACCTGAGACATATGTAGATATTTAGGCAACCACCAAGAAAACACCCTAGCAAAATCCCAGAAAATGTGCTCAAAAGCTAAAACCACTCAGAGCACCTTAGCAACCATATGGCAACCAACCACAACATCTTCAAATTGTATACAGTAGTCCACTATAAGTAGTCCACAATAAGCAGCATTTGATCCCCATACATTGATTAATGAACTCCCTGCTATCTGGCACTGGATCATGACTGATTACAACAGATTCCAGACACTTCTGGCATATCTTTTCTTTGGCATCCACATGAAAATGAAAAGAAAAAGTAGGTAGATCACAAGCCAAGATACACAGACTACATGTATGAAAGAATTGTGATGTCTGTTTGCTCAGATGAACATCAATTTAGAATTTTTACATCAGACCTATATTGTTCTCAATACAATAGGGGAATTGATAAAAAAAATTCATGATATATTTTGAATAAAACAAATAAAACAAATCAGTCTATCATCCATCCATCCATCCATCCACCTACCTACCTACTCATCCATCAATCTATCTATCTATCTATCCACCTACCCATCCATCCACCTACCTACATACCTACCCATTCATCCATCCATCCACCTACCCATCCATCCATCTATCCACCCATCCATCCATCCACCTACCTACCCATCCATCGTCCATCCACCTACCCATCCATCAACCTACCTACATATCTACCCATCCATTCATCCATCTATCCATCACTCCATCTACCTACCTAAATTTCCATCCATTCACCTACTTACACATCCATCCATCCAGCCATCCATCTACCCACCTACCCATCCATCCACCTACCTACCCATCCATCCATCCATCCATCAATCCATCTACCTACCTGTGCATCCTTTCATCCATCCACCTATATACCCATCCATCCATCTATCCACCTACCTACCATCCATTCATTAACCTACCTACATATCCATCCATCCATCCATCCATCCATCCATCCATCCATCCATCCATCCATCCATATCCATCCACCTACCTATATCCATCCAACCATTAACCTACCTATCCATCCATCCATCCATCCATCCATCCATCCATCCATCCATCCATCCACCTACACATCCACCCGTCCACCTTTTTCTGTTTGTATTCTATGCATCTGAAATGTAATATATTGGATTAAAATCCTATATATTGAACAACAACTTTTTATTGTATGTTGTTGAAATCTTCCTTCTGCTTTTTTATCATTACAAAAAACCCCACTATTTTATTAGGAAATCTTTGTAACTTGCTAAAGCAAACTTTGCAAGCACCCCCAAAAAACTGCAACCTAGCTACTCATATACTTCAAATATAAATCTTGTAAATGTTGATGTTCTCTTTGAATGGTAAAAAAAAAAAAAAAAAAAAAAAAAAAAATCCTTCTGGACAAATACAGCAGTACACATCCAGATCCCCCCCAAAATAAAATAAAGTATCCATGCCAAGCCTGAGTAAACTAACCTGAATAAAGTAAACTGTCATTTCTGATGTTCCCCTGTTTAGTCCTGACCACTAAACATACACCTGTGGGAGTTTATGCCTGAGTTACATTGCTGTCAACAAGTTAATAAGTAACACGAATAAGCAAACAGAGAATTTTGCATCGGAATTCAACAACAACAGTGTAAAAAACAGTAGGCCTATTGCCCAACTTTTAATCTTGGTAATCAGCTTATAATCAAGCCCCATAAGGAACAAATCTTGACCTCTCCAAAAAGCACCCTCAATGATGGGATTGTTTGATTCTAAATCGACAAGATGTGAAAAAATGTTAATAAAAAATAATACATTTTAAAATACTGTCCTGAATGTGGCACATGCACGTCATGATCTGCCTGAAACTGTGTAGTTTTCCTGTCTAAAATGCACATGCTTACAATTGTCTCCACAATGAAATTAAACATTGTGTTAAAGGGGCCATTTGTTTCTATCAGCAGGTTTTCTATCCCAGTCCACCAGTCACCACTGTGAATCCAGCTGAATGTAAACAGAGCAAAGGTTCTGGTGCTTAAAAACGTCCAGACACAGACTAAGACTCAAGCATTATTCTCCCATTTGTCCAAATCATAGTGTTTAAGAGATAAGTCAATGCTTTAAGCTGTTGCCATTGTACTTTACAGCTACTATTCAACTAATGCAATCATTAATGAGATATTTCAATACAATAATTATCTTAAAGTCTTCTCATTTCAGTTTCACATATTTTACATTGAGTAGTTACATCTAGGGATGGAAATCATACCATTTATATTCCATTTAACAGTTCTGTTTCCATTAAAAAATATTGTATTACTTTAAAGCAGTAACTCATGAGTTTGAGAAGGATTCATTAATAAGAACCATCTCAAAACAAGTCATTTGTGAATCGAACTACTCATGCTGGATTTTTGTTGTTACGTGCAACTAGTTAGGGCAGCAAATAAATTACAGGCGGCTCTTCCACACCTGCTGTATAGACTTCTCTTCTACAACTCTTGAAGCTAAAAAGAAAAAAAAAACATCTGTGAATAGTTAGGTCTGTTCACCTTGAGGTGAAAAGTAAGTCTAAGACTAAACATTGAGGGGAAAAAATATACAGTTCCATCTCAAAGTTTCAAATGTCTTTAAAAAACTGTAGCACAAATAGTAGGCCACACTGCCAACGGTTCAAGAATCTGGGTCAAAATGCAAAAGTATTGCTAAGGATGAGCAATCTGTCCCAAGGTGACATATGCACGATTTTGTCTTTCATTTGCACTATTTTATTATTGAGTGGCCAACACAACCGATCACAAACTGTTGCTTTACTAAGCAGACAGTGTATACTAATAATATGTTAAAAGACTTCAGCCGCTCTAAAAAATAAAGGCTCTTTTTTAGCATCTGCGCTTCCATGAAGAACCTTTCATATGGAAACTTTTTCCATTGCACATTAGGTTCTTTATTGTGGAAAAGTGTTCTATTGAATGCTGTTGAATGCTTGAATCTGATTAGATGGCGAACGCTGTAAGGTGTGCAATTATTTTCTGGGAAAATAACGCACGGCTAAAGTATACTGTAGTTCCAGGCAGGTCTTGACCGCATTACAGTTCCATATCACAAATTAAGTTTTATTTTGTACGGAACGTGCTCTCTCTATTACTCAAATGCACACACATACAGTACGGACACCCACTCGCACAGAAACGTGTTGTCAGCGCTGCTCTGATGATTTTTTCAGTAAAATAGTTTAGCAACTTAAAAGCTACATGACATTTCTCACTAGCAAGGTAATAACGGCGCTGTTTTTGAAGCAGATAAACTTACAGTTTCACTATATCCTGCTCCCAAACACTGTTGAAAGATGCACAGACTCAGGTAATTCACACACCTTAATCTCTCTCTCTCTCTCTCTCTCTCTCTCTCTCTCTCTCTCTAATAACTGTATTAGTCTGCTATCAATGGCTCAAGCATCCGTTACTAGCTCTTAAATGACGTTTTGGAATTAGCAACAGAGGCGTGGTATGAATAAGTAAGAAATTAGTCCTACACGCAAGAGCGTTTTAAGGACAAAAACCTTACACGTCTCTAAAAACATCTGAACAATGTATTGAGGTGTGGTAACCGTAGTATAAGCAGTTACCATAGAAGAACCATTTTAGGGTTCCCCAAAAAAACCTTTAAGTAAACAATTCTTAAAATAACCTTTTTTTTCTTAGTGTGAAGAACGTAAGGAATAATTGACGATGGTCGTTTGAAATATTAGAAAATAATGCACACCTGAGGTGGTAATGCGGCCTCAACCAAGGTGGTACTATATAAGTGAGCCGTACCATGCAGTGGAAAAGCGCTATAAGACGCCATTGTAACTTGTAATGGAGTCATTTTCACTAAGGTATCTGTACTTTTACTCAAGTATGGTTTCAGGTATTCTTTACACCTCTGACCCAAAATGGTTCTTCTATGGCTCCATTGCAAAAACCTCCTTTTGGAAGCTTTATTTTTTTAAAGAGCGTGATGCTAAAATCTAAACAGAAATTTGCCAGGTTTCCCATATTTGGAGAGAGATTCTTAGACTTCGCTCATTAGGGAAAAAGAACTGCTACTAAGAAGACCTTCAGTAAACCAGCAGGGACCGCGCCAAACAGTTTCCACGTGCACAAGACTGGAAACCAGACCCCCATTGCTTCCGGACCTCAGTCACACTCAAAGTTAATAATGCAGTCGTTCGTTTGATCCAAGCACATGATTAAAGCTGACAAAAAGCTTTGCTCATGGGGAGCCAATTCTCCACCTTAATTATTAGAAACACAGGAGAGCACCACCCTTCAGCCTACAACCATGTTGGGTGGTTGGCAGGTGATCGTAAACTAATTAGTGTATGTTTAAAACAAATCATGCCTCTTCCTTTTCTTTCCCTATTTACTCCATGGAGGAAAAGGGTGGAAGAGATCTGGCGTCCAAGACCATTTCACATCGAGTCACGTGATCTACAGACCTGAAAAGAGGCTTTGTCGACTTCCTCCAGCATTAAAGCAGATGTTTGGCTTGGGTTTGGACCAGAGTGGCAAAGTCGTACAGTGGGAAAACTGAGGCAAGAATGCAGGATAGAGAGAATCACTGTATAATATGCAAACACAAAGTAAAAATGGTTAACATAGATATACCAGATACAAGTTTTGTTAGCACGTTCTCCAAAACAGTTCATGTTAATGTTAGCAGCATCAGAACTCGTTGTTTGAGAACTACCTTAAAACCAAGCTATCATTTTGCCTTCTTTCTCAAACCACAGCTTAAACGCATGCCGTCTCCAAGAGCTATTTTCCAGTTAGGCTAAAATAAGAGCCCTGGCCCTAATCTTGAACAAAACCTTATCTGGTTTTATCAGCTATATGGGCTTCACGCCAAAACCTGGCACACACCTCCAGAAGGCTTTGCATTGGAGGCACCTCGGGGCTACGATTGGATCCAGATGGAATTTCTGCTGCCTTGTGAAAACAAGTTGGCCTAAATTTGGCAAAGAGCATCAGCAAAGAGTCTGTCGTGTCCTGAGAAGATACACTGAAAGCATACAGATCCAACACAACAAAACAGAATGAAACTAAATAACAGAGATCATTTACATTTATTTATTTACCAGCTTTTATCCAAAACGACTTTTAAGAAAATATCAAATTGTGACTCAAACCCAGGGCAATGCTATGCGTTAGCAAGGGAGTTCTGGGTAGTTACCAGGGTGTTGCTTGCTATTTGTTTGCTAGGTTGTTCAGGGTAGTTGCTAGGGTGTTCTGGGTGGTTGCCAGGGGATTGTTATGTGGTTGTTGGGTGTTCTGGGTAATTGCCAGGGTGTTGCTATTTGTTTGCTAGGGTGTTCTATGTGGTTGCCAGGGTGTTGTTATGTGGTTGTTGGGTGTTCTGGGTAATTGCAAGGGTGTTGCTATTTGTTTGCTAGGGTGTTGTATGTGGTTGCCAGGGTGTTGTTATTTGGTTGTTGGGTGTTCTGGGTAATTGCCAGGGTGTTGCTATTTGTTTGCTAGGGTGTTCTATGTGGTTGCCAGGGTGTTGTTATGTGGTTGCTTGGGAGTTCTGGGTAGTTGCCAGGGCGTTGCTATTTGTTTGCTAGGGTGTTCTATGTGGTTGCCAGGGTGTTGCTATGTGGTTACTTGTGTGTTCAGTGTGGTTAAAACTACAACTAAAACCTAAATAAAATCCCCCCCAAAAAATTTGCTAGTTAACAAAGACTTCTCATTTCATATAGTTTAACGTGATGTGCTGAATTAACTAAAACTTAATAAAAATGAAAAAACACAACAAGATCACTAACTCTAATTAAAATTACATTGAAATGGAATATATAAATATAAAAACTAATTCAAACTATTAACAAAAACTATAAAAGTATCTCTGTGATACTAAAAAAAACTCTGTTGAGCGCTGAATTTCATACTTGGAGTTAGGAGTTTGTTCAATCTTATTTGATCAATGATCAATTTGATCAATGCCACCCTGAAATGATGATGTATTGTAAGCTTGTATGGTATTCATCGCCTGCTTATAAAAGTATATCCGCCTGTTAAACAAACGTGAATCCATGCATGCTACCTACTACATCCTTGAATGGAGATGCCCATAAAAAAACCTGGGGCTCCCGAATCCTGGAGGTGGAGTCGTGTTTCACCGCTCTAATGTAATCTCCTATTATTCTGTCCTGTCACAGCTAATTGACTCAGGATGTTGGCTGATGATTACCTTTAGAGGTTTTTCTCTTCTGTCCACAAGAGACATCATACAGGCTGTACTAATGAAAGAAAGATGGCATAAACACAGAACTTCTTAGTTATGAATTGGAAAGACATGGTTAGTAATTGACAAGGCGCTGTTTAGTAGTGAAGTAAGGGATAAGATAAAGTCAGCAGGGTTTTGAGTCACCCTGAAGGCACCCTATTTTGTGATAATGGTCACTGACTCCCACTTATTGCATGACTACTTACACAAATAATAATAATAATTAATTGGACATTAAATATACATTTTTAGCTAAACTCATTTTAGTTTTTGAAGAGAGACGGGACAACTGGAAAACAACAGTTTCATTATATAAATATATCTGGCTGTAGTTTTCTAATATTGATCATTCAGAATCCAGTATTCCAGAGAGCCATGTGATAACTTTGGGATTGTGTTCTATAGATGCACAATCCACTCCTTTCTGACTAGGTGAAGAGGTTCACAGGAAGGACTTTACAATGAAACCTGATACCCATATTGACATTCAAGTCCTACAAAAGGAACCAGCACCCCTTAAAAAACATTTACTGACTCAACGGATGTTTTCTTTTTCTGCTGATTCTTGAATTGTGCAGGAGCACAGTAGAATTAAAGGTCCTATAGGCCAGTGAAATAACTTAGATAACTGTGAACAATAGTCATCTTACCAGGAATTATTCAGTTAAAAAAGGAATGTAAGAACTTGAAATGACTAGGCTATAGGAAATGAAAGAGTAGTTCATCAGATGTTTTATATGATGATCAGTTGGACAAATGAAACAGGATGTGATGTGATTCATTCTTGCTAAACATTTCTTCTGAAATTCACAATGTGATTGCCAGATGCTGTCAGAGTTTGGCCAGAAACCACTTTTGTTGTGCACATAATTACATATTTAACAGCTGTTACAACACTGTACAATTTGGTGTCAGAAGGCGCATACTAGGACTTAGGCAACGTTCACACTGTCAGTCCAAATCCGATTATTTGTGTATATCCGATTGGAATCTGATCTAAAAAGATTGACTGGCCACACTTTGTGAATCGCGACTGTTCAGATCCGATTTGTGTCTCATGCCGCTCTTTTATTTTCCGGAATATCTGCATTGGTTTCTATGGTAGGCTAATGATGTTGCTTTGGTAGGCATACAGCAACCGCACCATAGAGGGGTTTGCAGTACAGATGTTGTCTTATTTACAACATGACAATTTGTAACCGTCGTGCTGGACTACTGCATCTTCTGAGGTAGCGGTAGAATAGGAGGCTGGTATGAGTGGCTTTATTCCGTGCTGTCGTCTCTGCCGTTTTTCAAACATTTCTCTGTTATATTATATTTTCTGTCAAACCCCATATGGATGTAGCTTGAAACGGATTTTGTAAAAATCGCATTTCATGTGATATTTTTTTTTGCCGTTCACACTTGCTGATCGGATTTCAAAAGGATATGCACAAAAATCGTATTTGAACTGACAGTTTGAACGTAGCCTTTGAAGCTCGAAACGGATTTGTAAAAAAAAAAAAAAAAAAAATCGCATTTCATTAGATTTTTTGCTGTTCACACTAGCGAAATCTGATTTCAGGCCTATTTGGTCTGACCAGACCCCCCCCAAAAAAAAAAAAAAAAAAAAAACAATGATACATTTACTTTGTCGTTTGTCATCATCTGTCAGTGTCACACTGTCATTTATAACTCTGTACCTAAATATACAAAACAAAACTAAAACAGCTTTTATGACGTATATTTTGCGACGGAACTTGACGAACATCCAAAACAATGCTGTGTGCTTAGCAAAATGTGCTCATTGTATTTGTATTTTATAACAGTTTATAAAATGTGTAAATGATTCAAAACAGCAGCAGGAATTCCTCCGTCACACACACGAATATCTGCTGCAAGTAGACGGTGATTCTGACGCCTGTACTGAACTGTAATGGGCATCGTAGCTCCTGACGAGAGGAACCAGGTATGCTTGAGTATTCAAGACTCTTTAGGGTTGCGTCTTGTGACATCACGTCCTGTTTTGGTTCATTTAGATCTCTTTGGTCCATGTTAAATTTGTATTTTCGATCTACACCAGATTTAATTTGGGAAGCAGACCATGTGGGTCACAGTCCGCTTGTTTAGTGCGCACCAGGGTTCAGATGGCAGCGTTCACACTTATTCAAATCAACCGCACTAACAGAGTAATCGCACCAGGGTTCGTTTAATAGAACCAAACATGCCAAGTGTAAACACTCCCTTAAACACACTGCATGCAATTGTACAATATGAGAAGGCTTTTTTCTAATCAACACAATACATTTTTTATATAAATGCAAAGAATATAAACATAAATACTATAGATATTATAGATATTATACTAAGGCCTATGCAAGAAAACATGAGTTTCACAAATGATAATGCATTAAAATATGTAGTATAATATTCATAGATCAACAAAAGTGCCAGAACTTTTCTTTAGATGCTTAAACACTATACAGCCCAACTCTGATTTAATCTAAAGAGACCATGAGGCAGTCCTCTGAGGATGCATTAACGTCACCCTGGGTAACCACCAAAACACAGGCGCATGTTCATCAGGCCACAGCTGCTCCTTATTGACCAAAAGCAGAACCAGCACTTCAGTTGGGTGACTGCTCCACTGCGGCACTTATGTGATTTCATTTCCTCCATACTACTGGCAGGCTAGAACCTCGACAACACCACTTGACAACCCCCCAGCTAAACCCTGGACTGACACTTCACACACGCACACCGGCGCAGCATCAATCACCACAGCAAACCTTCCCCAGGACTGCACCTGCACTCCATGAGCACACTCACCTACCCCTAGACCCTCCGGAAAACATTCTCACATTTAAAACTGTCCACACCTCATTCGTTCCACCACAGAGACAAACAAGCAGTGAATGAGCAATGTTTTTTCAAAGATTTAATGGGAAGCAGCTATTTGTCAGGATGATTTAGCAAATGGAATGAAAAATAATATTATATATTATTTCATAATAATAAACCACATAACTATATGTGTTGTGGGGAATATAATACAGTAATTATATTAAATGTTATATAAAACATAAAAATACAGTTTTTACTTACAAAAAGTAAATTTTTATATTCATAAAATGAAAAAGAAACAAATCTTAAAATAATTGTATAATATAATATAATATAATATAATATAATATAATATAATATAATATAATATAATATAATTGATATAATTTTACTCATCTTTTTGTTAACAGCAAAAAAAAACCCCAGAAAATAAACAAATATTAAATTGCATATATGTAATATATTATATATAAAATACACATAATGTGTGTATATAGAGAGAGTATGATATAATATATTAAATTAATATGATCATATAAATACTTAATATATAAATATATATTTTAGCTTTTGTTAAACAGAAAAATTGTTTAAAAAAATAAATAAATTAAAAAAAAATCCAGAAAAGTAAAATGAACATATCTTAAATATTTATAAGTATATAAAAATAGGTTGTATTTAATTATAAATAATAATATATGTGTGTATATATAGGGAGTATAATATAATAATATATTATATACTTTTTTTGTTAACAGCACAAAACAAAAGGTTTATTACAATTTTAAAAAAGTATGCCTAACATTAATAATCAATTAACAATTTTTTTTAAATTATTATTAAATAACTTCCTCAAACTTTTAAAACTTTGTTTTAATCAGACTATCTGTACATTGCATTTCCTTTTCCCAAGATCAGATAGAGTATGCATACATTTCAATTTTTATAATAATCTCATAGAGTCACTCAGGTCATAACAGATTTTTCAAGCCTGCCCTTACTGGAGCTGAGCAACATGTTCCATTATCTTGGCTGCTTTTCTGGAATAAAGCCTATCCAAAACACTCTGTTAGAATCGGATAGGCATAGCATTAGTTATTCTAGCCGGGATGGTTAAACCACTCCAAATGTTTGGCATCCATCACAAGGACGCCCATTGGTGTTAGAACGACCGAGACCTTAAACGCTGGAGCTTCTCTTTGGAGGAAATGAGTTTTAGGTCAGACAGTGGTGTAAACGTGCCTAAATGTATTCCACATATGCTGATCAGATTCAAAGATATTCATTAAAAAATGCTTCATTAAGCTCTATTTGTAGAAGACCAGTAGATAAGTATGAACTCAAGAGCTGAGATAATGAACTGACTCGGGTCCAACACTCCTAAAGATTTGTGTTTGGTTTGGGAAGTTTTGCTGGTTACACATTAGAATTTCTGAACACTGTCCAGATGGCTACTATCTTTATTCCATATCCACGGTTGCTCGGAGTGTTTTCGTCTGGAAAAGTTGGCCCACGTCAGTTATTTAACTGAGGGGCAGTTACACCGCTCTGAATTTATCACCCACACCAAGACAGATGTTTAGACTGGATAAATTCCCTTTCTTTTCACTGACAGACGGAATTTATTTTTCTGGACGTTCAGATAAAGATGACTCGGAGAACTTCACTTTAAAACTAAGGGTTCTGTTAACATACAAGTGATTTAAATGCCCATCCAAAAATGTATAGTAACACTAAGAGTGAATTGCGCCTCCGATATTTAATTGTACTGGCTGCACTGTTTAAGCACCATGAAATCATAATTTCATTCTTTTTTTAATGGAATATTGCAATATTTTTTTATAAATGATTTATCTGTGCACTTCATGCGCCCTCATAATCTTTAAACATAACTTTCCTCCCTCTTGCAGCGACTTCTCTTGTCTCTGATGACGTTTACTGGTGTGGCAACCTGTCACTCACATGAGATCGACCAATAGCAAATCAGAACCATCCAACAATCCAATCAATTCCTGATGGATAAAAAAAAGACACGCCCTACATTTTTTCTTGTTCAAGAAGCAGTTTCACTCAGATATACATCACAATAGGGAAGAAAACTTTGCAACTTCAGTTTCATGCTGAAATGCTGAAGTAGTCTATACCGCACATACTATGTATAGTGTGCGACTTTTTATGATTTATGATTTTTACTCCATCGTTTTATGAATAACTGGTGCCATGAACATTATATTGTGCACACAAACAATATTTCATTTCTATAAAACACACTATGGTATTTGCCATGAAAAATTGCATGAATAAGCTGCTTTGAAACAATCTGTATTATATTGTCACGATCACGCCATGCTCTCCCTCACTCACTCAGTCTTCGCAGTCACCAGAGTACTAACTAATCACAGCTGCCACTCATCATCACACACACACACACACACACACACACACACACACACACCATCACAAGTTGTCTGGCCTCATCTAGAGAACACAGACTCTCTTAACTAGAGATATAATCATATTTGATGTTTCATGCAGGGAATTCTGTGACTGTCGTTTTCTGTAAACTGTAAACAACTATTTTTTCTTCACTATTTCCTCAGTATTTTTGTGGTTTTCCAGTACAAATATCTAAACATTCTTAAATGAAGGTACGTTTACTTGATTTACTTGAGAAGTAAAATGACTTTATTAAGATATTAAGTTTTGTTTTCTGAAAAGAGAAATCATCATAATTAAGTGAGTTTATGCATACAATTTTTTTTTTTAAATGGCAGTGGGGCCAGAAAAATAAAATGAATTCAAAGGGAAAATGTTTAGATATTTGTACAGGAAAACAAGACAAAAAAAAAAAAGAGTGAGAAAATCATGTTTTGCAGTGTAAATGTTTTTCACTGTACATTATATAATAATTCATAATTTTTACTTCCAAAAACCATGAATTTAACAGTATTTTTCAGTAAAATTAAACATTTTACAGTTTTTTACTGTAGCCTATACGCAAAAAAAATTTCACGCATTTTCTTTTTTTCCCACCTTCAAAAGGTGATAGATGATCAAAAATGAATCGTACGCTTCCACACCAATCAGCAAATGTATCTCCTGTTCTCCGCTACAACTGTGTCAGCGAGCGTTAGCAACATGAAAGCTGACAGATATGTGCCAAAAACGGCCAGTGACGACTTGCTAAGTCTCATCTCCCGGTCCTTTATCATTCAACGACGCTCACCATCCCAGCGACGTGACATGGGCGCCTGGAACATTAACCTGAAATCCTGTCACATTCCCAGCTGTCATCAGGCCTAGCTAATAACACAAGCATGCCAGCGCTATAACTCAGAGAGGAGGATTAGCTACACAACATGTTTCAGCTCAACGGTGGGCCCAAGCCGCAATCAGAGGGCTGTTGTATTTATGTGCGCTTACACTGGCGTCTCTCGAGTACGGTGAAGAGTGCAAAGCCAGAACAGAGGGGGCCGCTATGTGTCGAGGGGGGCAGGCTCTATTAGCAACTGTCCTGCCAAGGTATGTTTAAATTCCAGCATGAAGCAGAACTTGTGTGTGGTTTCTCCTCTGGCAAGAGAGTGTCATTTTTCTGGTTTCTTTCGTTCTGCTTTTTTCAAAAGTTTATGAATGTGGATTTATAGTACCTGGCGCACAGAACGTTTAAGGACACCAAAGTCTGGATTAGTATCACCTGGGAAAATCGCTTGCTCTTGACGATCTCATCTCATCTTCTCGTGTGGATGCTTGTTTTAGAGCAAAAGACAGAAATGGAAAAGAAACACCTAACCTAGATTGAAAAAAGCTGAAAGTAGTACAGAAGATATTTATTTTAAAGACAGAAAATATATCATCGCTATCTTAATCAGTCAATTTTGCCTCAAGGGGGCTGTTGAAAAAACATTTCATTTATGCAATGAATGTGACTTTGTTGCCAAGAAGAGCCTGCAATGTTGTTACTTCAAATGAAATCTGTTGAGCAATGGTGGATGCATTTCATTTCTTCAGATAACAGAAAAAACAACAACAAAAAAAACTATATTTTTCATATGTTTACAGCTCTGTTTAGCAAGCACTCGTTCTAAATGCAAAACAAGGACCACATCTAGATAACAAACTGTTCTAATAAGCACACTGTAACGGTCACCAGCTGGAGTGCCCTTAAAAGCCACCAGAGGGCACTCCACATCAGACTATTGGCATTCCCTCACAAACTACATCTCCCATAATTCTCTGCCTGGACTCATCGGCACTCATTGTTTTCACCTGTGTCTCATCTTCTTGTTTGCTCACCGTATATAAGCCTGGTTCTTTCTGTCATTCCCTGCAAAGTCTTGTTTAGTGTTTATACTGCATTTCTGAGCAATTCCATTGTTTTCTATGTTCCTGGTTCTTGATATCTGCCTGTGTCCTGGTTTTCCCGTTCCTGTCTCGCCCTCTGGATTTGTTTGTTTGATTTGACTGATTTACTGTGTTCTGACCTCTTGCCTGTTTTCGACTACGATTGTGAATTACCCTTTCAATAAAACTGTATTTGGATCCTCAACCTTCTTGTCTCAGAGCAGTACGTGACACATACCTAGAGTGATATGCAACTGTAAAAAGCATAACAGATTAAACAAATATTGGATTCCTTTCAAACGGTGCCAGTGCTAATGTTTAAATGGAAAACACTGCTCCCATGCACTGCTTCTACACAAACACTGAATATTGTTCTTTTTTTCTTCCAGGGACTATGTAAGGCCAGAGCACTGAATAATATGATATTTTGTTTGAGAGAGCGGTAATGAGAATTTCATGAATCTTTCATTAAGGCAGAGTATGTGATTTGTTCCAGATTTTTTATTTTTTATATACTGGTTGAAAGTCCCACATCCTGATAGCAATCACTATAAGCAGTCTAGATGTATTTATATATACACATATATGGTCTGTGGAAGGTGTAGGACAAAAAAATGTTTGTTCACTGTATTTACGATGTCCTACCTGCCTGTCAGCATATGTATTTTCACACCTCCGCACACCTGCTCGCACAGACATCACACGTCATCAGCACGTTTCATGCTATGCAGAGTTAGACAGACGTCAGTCACCGAGCACCGCAACAGAAAAACCACAGCCACCTTTTACAGTTCCTTCTGAACCAAAACAACGAGCTTATGCTGCGTTCACGCCATAACTACTGTAGTTTTGAAGAGATGGAAACCCGTGATGTTATACTCGGAGCGGTTTGTGACTCTAATTTATGTGTTTCAATGGAAACACTATCAACGCCGAAATGAATCTGCAGCAGTCAGATGGTACAGGTCAGAGCTCTTTAAGTTGTTTATGTTCATTAATATTGTAATGTTATGTGGTTTGAGACAGTAGTTTAACGCCGTTTCTCGTGATGCTTTTGTTTGCTCCCTGCTGTACGTGTTCATATGTTTTAAAGGAGATGTGGCTTTGGAGACGCTCTGAAGGGAGGGTGAGATCTTATGCTTTCAAAGCTAGTTTGCTTCAAAAATTGCCTGACTTACCTTTACCTTAGCTTAGACTGACTATTAGTAGAACTCTAATCATCAAATAATACATAAATACTATTTTGAAACCAGTTTGATTGGATATTCTCAACTGGTAGGACCTAAAAATGGGTGCTAAATGTGAATAATAACATACAACAACCATATGCATAAATGGCAAAAATAAATAGAAAATTGGAGGTTAACTTGGGCAGGTTGCATGGCATGCCCTCATCCTCAAAAACAAATAAAACTAAGCAAACTAAAATAAAATTTGACCTAGATTACACTAAATAATATGGGTTCACTTCAGCAAGGATAAGCATGGTTTGGGCCGACCACAATATGTTGAATTATTGACTGCTGAGAACATTAAAACTTGAGTTTGAGTTCAGTTTCAGTTTTTAAATAGACATTTAGAGACTGAAATTTTCTTACACAGTGGCCTATGTAATTTTGCACATTGTCGGGTCTAGAGAGTTCATGCAGGTTCAAATTAATTTCAGTGTTTGATTTTAAGGATATTTTGTTTACTTTGCATGATCTGTATGAATAATCTGAAGCAAAACTAACCCAGTAGTTTTTAACTGGTGAGACACAGCCCAAATGCTAAATGTGAAAAATAAATTGATGGAAAAAAATCAAATAGGCTATAGAGAAAACACTTCCCATACTTTATACTTGTTGTTGATGTCAAACGCCAATCAATCTCTATATTTTTTGGTGCAAATTCATCTGACATGCCCTTATCCTCTAAAATCATTAGCAAAACTACTCAAAATAAAATATAACCCAGACTACATTAAATAGGGCTTCACTTCGCCAGGATAAACATGGTTTGTGCCAACCACAATATGTTTTGTGTAGTGAATTATTGACTTATTTTGAGAGTATAATACGTTCAAGAGACACTTAGAAACCGAAATGTCTTACTTAGCCTATGCCATGTTAATGACTCTGCATATTGTTGGGCCTATGGAGTTCATAATATATATATAAAATAAAAATAAACATTTCTTTACTCTAAACAATCTTGGTTTTGTTTTGTGCCACTTTGATATCCAATGTAAAATCTGGGTTCTAAAACAAAGCCAACTGAGAACTACTGATCTACACTATTCACAATGTTGTCATTTCACTGTGATGATACATCCCATTATTGTTACATTTCAACTACCGTACAAAACCAACCTGAAAAAAAAAAATGTAGGTGTGAATTCTCACATCCTTTCAAGCAACAGACTTTAACCTAGAGAAGAAGCCTATAAAACTGTTCTGCTGGCAGGAGACTTCAGACTGTTTCTGTTGGCACAAATGCTCACAGTTTTACAGAAAAAGGTTTATGCCTGCCCCGCTTAGAGCTTCAGATATGAAACTCACCCCAGTCTGTCATGCTTTACCCAAGATTCTTCTGAACAGGCAGCCTGAGTTGATGTATCATGCATGTCTTTAGTAAGACAATTGTACAGGCCAAGCACATTGTCATACATTGTTTTGCTGAACACCTTAAGTATACATGCAGCATATTGCATTCATAATACTTCTTAAACTGAGCGGGTCCAGCAAACAGACTTTTAATATTACGAAACTTCTAGAACACACCCCTGGGAATGAGGGAGTGAAAAATCATCCAGAGAGGAAATGAATGACTCATCGCTTTGATCCGTTTCATAAGTCGTCATGGGAGGGTTAGCTCAATTCAGACCCTATTTCATCCCAGTCTCTTTAAAAACGATCCCTCCGCCACGACTCATCACTAAACTGCCCCACTGGCTGCCCGTTCAAATGCAAAACCACAGTTTTTGAGTTAATCCAACATAACCCCCCAGTAAAAACCCAATAACGGGCAGCTAGCCTAGAACAAAGTTTCACAACATTTACTTGAGTGATTTGCCAGAAAAATGGCAATACAACTGGGTATTGTGCACTTCGCCTCAGGACTGTGTCTTATGCTGTCCACTAGTAACATATACGGACAAATGAGAAACAGCTACAACCCATAAAAATGACATCCACATTCACATATGTCTACAGCACCTCTATCAACTCCAAGACAGCTCAAAATGAGGGTTATACTAAAATGCAACACTACCATGCTTCTTAGTGCTTACTGTACTATTTCCATCCAATATAAAAATAATAGAATGTGAAACAGTATGCACTTGTTTAAACTGTTATCGTCTGAAAAAATAAATAAATCCAGTTCTTAATTCAACTTCCCAAAAACATCAAATTGTTAAAAATGCATTTTTTCTGTTGCATTTGTCACAGTCAAGCACATTGCATGTTGAGTGCATTTTATTATGGGAAGGAGTTGGCCATTCTAATAACAAGGATTATATTGAAAATGGAACCATAGCATGTTGTGAAACAGTTCAACAGTTATCATCTCAGAAATAAAATCTTCAACTTTTGGTAAATAATGCAGCAAAAAGAAGTAAAAAAATAGCGGCTGATAACACTTTGCATTTATCAAAATTGAAACATTCTGAACTTACTCAACTGCTAAATCCAGGGAGAAATGATGTATACTGACCTACTGTGCATGAAGAGTATAAAGTGGCAAAACCACAGTCCTCGTATTGCTAGATCTCAGTGCTGCTTTTGACACGGTCGACCACGACATACTACTAAACCGATTGGAAAACTGGATAGGCCTTTCCGGCTCAGTACTAAAGTGGTTTGAATCCTACTTAAAGAATAGAAACTACTATGTGTCCATAGGTAGTTTTGCATCTGAGCACATAAGTATGACGTGTGGAGTTCCCCAAGGTTCCATCCTGGGACCTCTACTGTTCAATATCTACATGCCTCCGCTAGCTAAAGTTATGAAAAACAACAACATCAGCTATCACAGCTATGCGGACGACACGCAAGTCTACATAACTTTGTCACCTGGAGACAATACAAGAACTGGCTAGGTGCATTGAACAAATTAATTATTGGATGTGCCAGAATTTTCTTAAATTAAATGGGGAAAAAACTGAGGTGGTTGTTTTTGGAGCAAAAGACGAATGCTTAAAAGTCAGCACTTATCTCCAAACAACAACAATGCTAAAAACAACTGACAAAGCCAGAAATCTTGGTGTAATTATGGACCCAGACCTGAATTTTAACAATCACGTTAAGGCTGTAACAAAGTCTGCTTACTACCACCTCAAAAATATATCAAGGGTTATCAAGGACTTATGTGCCAACAGGATTTGGAAAAACTTGTCCATGCCTTTATTTTCAGTAGACTTGACTACTGTAATAGTGTCTTTACAGGCCTCCCGAAAAAATCTATCAGACAGTTGCAGCTGATTCAAAATGCTGCTGCTCGGGTCCTCACAGGGACCAGGAGGATGGATCACATCACTTCGGTTTTGAGGTCTTTACACTGGCTTCCTGTGCCACAAAGAATTGATTTTAAAGTACTTCTGCTGGTTTACAAATCACTAAACGGCTTAGGACCTAGATACATTTCGGATCTGCTTGTAAGCTATGAACCACCTAGACCTCTCAGATCATCTGGGATAGGTCTGCTTGCTGTCCCCAGAATCAGAACCAAAAAGGGGGAAGCAGCATTCAGTTTTTATGCTCCACATATCTGGAACAAACTCCCAGATAGCTGTAAGTCAGCAACAACTCTCAGTTCTTTTAAATCAAGGCTGAAGACCTATCTTTTTAATGTTGCTTTTTCTTAATTAATTCACCGTACTGTACTGTAACTTTTATTCCTGTATTTAATCTGTTTTTAAACGTTGATCTTATTTTTTAAACAGCATTCTAATGTTTTTGTTTTGTTTTGTAAAGCACCTTGAATTGCACTCTGCTGAAATGTGCTATATAAATAAAGTTACCTTACCTACCATACCTAAAGAAATTCAGTTGAAGTCAAATGGGCTGTAGATTTGCCAAGCAGGTTTGTGCCAAGGCACAATTTCTCTGAGAGAAAAAGAATGAAGAGGTTTAAATGTGAAAAGCATAAAGGTTTGCGGCTTTTAGAACCCTCAGTTGTAGAGTAAATGTCTGTTGGCGCTGAGGTCATCTATATGCTAGCATACTCCTAAATCACACACAAAATGTGTCAACACAGGACAGAAAAATTAGCTTTTTAAGCCATTTCATTTTTTTTTTTTTTTAATCATCATAATGAATGTGTCAAGGAATCTGTAAAGGAACAAATTCACCTTTAAGACCATAACGTCTTATTTTTCTAACTTTTCTAATGGATTTGTTCCAGTACAAAGCTACAATATCCCAGCCTGCCAAACCTCTCTGCCAAATAGTAAAGGGTTTTTTTATTCATTTCCAAGACTTTATTTAGAATGCCCTTCAAAAGGGATCAGCTATAGTTCAGTTCTGATAAACAATGGTAAAATATTAGGAGCCAATGTGGGAATTTGGAACTGGACTCCAGAAAATAATTCACTGAGAGCCTAAATGTGACTCTGGGGGTCAGGCCAGCTTTCCTTTTTTTACAGTGTGGTCCGTTTCACTGCACTACGTCCAGGAAACTCTTCAGTCCATTAGTCAGTTTTTCACACTCCATTCTCCATGGCACTCATGCCGTTCTCCATGTGGCATCCTCAGGTCTGTTAATGGTTAGGGATAGTAAACAACTCTAAAGCCAGACTTTAATGAAGAACATTGTGAAGATATAAAAAATATCCCATTTGTATTCCACAAAATACTAAAATAAAAAGTTTTAGTGACTAAGGACCTAGTTAGACCTATTTTTTTGTTTGTTTTTTTGTTTTGGAATAATGAAAGTGAAAGACACTGCAGACAGTCCGTTCAATGTGTAAGGTTTTTAACTTTGCTGTGTTGAAATGGCACAAAACTGAAAATATGTCATTCCAAAACAATTCTTGGTGACCAAAAACTTTTAAAGGGTTATTTCACCCCAAAATGAAAATGATCCCATAATTTACTCACCCTCAAGCCATCCTAGGTTTATATGACATTCTTCTCTCAGACGAATACAATCGGAGTTTTATTAAAAAATGTCCTGGCTCTTCCAAGCTTTATAATAGGAGTGAATGGTAACTGAGCGCATCCATCCATCATAAAAGTGCTCCATACGGCTCCAGGAGGGTAATAAAGGCCTTCTGAAGCAAAGCGATGCATTTTTGTACGAAAAATATCCATATTTATACCTTAATAAACTATAATCACTGGCTTCCAGTAACAGCCATGACCTCTGACCCGACGTTTGATGTAGGCGTAGTGTAAGCTTAGGTGAAAGTAGTCACCTCTCGCGGTTCAAACAAATATAGCTGGGCAATTATTCTCCTCTGACATTCTCGTTTTCGTGACCGGTGTTTTGTTTTGCTCTATCCTCTGAGCTTCCGCGTTCGTCAGTATGTCATACGTCCGGTCAGGGGTCACTCTTCTGCCGGAACTAGACTCGCTCTTTTCATTTTTGGGTGAACCAACCCTTTAAAAACCATGTGTTTTGAAAATTGGATATGACATGACAACCCGTTCTCATAAGAAAACATAAATTTGGTGCCAATTTCGTATGAATTTGTACGATGTGCAAGAAAGCATATGATTGTTTTTCAGAGGCAAGCATGAAGGTTCATCCCTAAACTTAACTGTCAGTGAGGCATAAGCAGATCATATGAAAGTGTACAAACCAGATTTTACGAATTCATTAGAATTAGCTACCAATTCACCAAAATGTAAAATAGTTGTGAATTGCCGTGAGAGTGTGTAGGACCTCAAGACAGTACAACAGACCGCGCATCGATCCTTCATAGTCTTGTTTTCATTTGTAAAAACAAATTATATATGGTGTCTACCTTGGCCAAAGTCTATTTAAATAAAGTTTTCTGAAGATGAGAGTTTTGAAGGTACATACTTTTTTAGGTTTTTTTTAACCAGCAATGGTGAAAAGTGTCCAGCCACAGTCAATAATGTGAATGTCTAACTGAAAATCTGGCCAAGGATAGGAACCGGGCCTTTAGTAATGGCATTTCTCGCCTCATATTCGAGAGATTCCTACAGGCTCAAACTAAATCTGTCACACATGTGGGTGGCCGCCAGCCCTCACCATGAGACGATCCAGAATAAACAGAAACTGATCTGAGGTCATCTCAGAGCTACCTTAAATCACACTACAAACATCTCAACCATCTCTTCCCTCTCCAATCCTTACTTTTCAACCAAGTAGAGGCTAGATTTAACTCGTTTCATGATAAAACACTGGACTGAAGAAAAATGGATGGACAGCAAAGTCAATTTTAAACAGACTGTTATTTAACAAACTTTATGGCAATAAAAGCCTCAAAACAAAACAAAAATAATAAAATTCTTGCTTTTGCACAAAGTGACTGTTGGGGTAGCATTGTACTTTTATCCCACTGTGATTCCTTTCTTATGTTTGCAAAAAATATTGCATTTTTTTAAATCCAGGGGGTTGGTAATGATATATTGTATCAAAATGCTTGGGATAAAACTCAAGCTATATGAATTCCCCTATACCTACAGCTTTTGATTTATACAGTCAGTTTATGATCATCTCAAGCATAGACGCCAAGTGCATACCCTTAATCGCAAAAATACAGAACATATGGCCCCTAGATATGAAGCTGACTCGTATTTCTTACACTGTGTTCTTCAGGAATTAAGAAGACCAGAAGAAGCACATGTGGAACATATAATAAAAGATCACTTTCTAGATTCTTAGATTATCAAATGAAAATGTGAGGGGTGTTTGCTCTTGCATAAGTTACTGCTACAATGCTATGGTTTTATGCTAACTTTAGGGATGTTTCACAGACATTATACCCAAAGTAAGCAGTTCTCTGAGGAACGACATGTGGATATCCGTGGAACTGACTGGAACAATGTGATGAGACGCATTTCAAAAGCGCAACACTACTTGGCAGAATGGTGGCATTACAGACACACACTACCCGTTGGCCTTTCATAGATGACGTCATGGGAACTGTTGGTCACTTTAAGCTGACAGGCTGGAGATGAATGAAAAATAATCGTAAAAGTGTTGAACACTTAAGGGATGTTTTCCACGCTAAAAATAGCCACTTGAGACTTGAGTTTCAGAGCTCAGAGTAATGAGAACAGTAGCAGCTTTGTGCAGTTAAAAAAAATGCAGAGCTTTAAAAATTTGCAGCTGTTCATGAAAGATTTACACATTTAACAGGTGGTGAATAATTCCAAATATTATTCTGCCCAAATGTATTACTTTTATCCATAATGCTCTCCCAGATTTGTGACCTTGAAGTGTGCTAAAATAGTATTCGAAAAGCGCGGAGATTTTGTTTGAGTGGTTCAACGTCAAATTCTAGCTCAAACGCAAACTATTTGTAAGAGCGATGAAAGACAGATGGGGTTGGAGTTTTTGAAACCTGTTTGAAAACAATGATAATTTGTTTAGTTCCATTCAGTCCAATTACTTCACTTAAAGGGGTCATATAACGGTACATGCACTTTTACAAGTTGATTGTACTGAAATGTGTGTTGGCAGTGCCTGTACACAACCATCATAAAATTATAGAAATCCATCCAGTGTTTTTTTTTTAAATCTTCTTATATGTTTCCCCCTCTCTCAAATCAAGCTGTTCGATTTTATGACGTCACAAAATCGACGCCCCTCCCACAATTGTTGATTGACAGGAGCGTTTCAACACAGACCCGCCCTTGCTCGTGAGCGAGCTGTCAATCATAGCCAGTGCGGACCGGCGCGGTCATTGTTGATAGCTGGAGCACTGTCTATGAGCAGAATGGCGTCTAAGTGATTGTGGTGTTCTGTTCTTCGGTGTAATAACGAACACAGCAGTCATATTGATGTTCCTAAATCCGAACCGCTGAAGACACAGTGGCTGAGTTTGTTTTCGAAGGGAATATTCCTCACGATCAACGTCAATGCTTTAATGTTTGCGCGAATCATTTTACACACCAGACTGTTTTACAAACGAGGTCAGTAAAAAGCTGTTTTTGCTAAGAAGCTGCTCCTGAAAAAAGGATCGGTACCAACTATTCGTGTTCCTGCTGCACCTCCAGAAGAAGTGAAGTGAGTGTAACGTTTTATTAACCTTTATATTAATATTTATATTAATCTTTGTAAATCGCTTGCACGCTTCACGATGAATGTGGCTATTTTTACATTCAGGGTACATTATGGCATGTTTTCTATGTACGACGTTCTCAATATAATTCATAATCCCACGTTTATAATGAACAACGCGTTATGGTTATTGTGTTATTGTGTTACAAACAGTGTGCGCACAGAACAGAGGGGTGGGGTGAGCAAAGCTCATTATCATTTAAAGACGCATGCACTTAAACGGCGTGCTGAAAACAGAGCTGTTTTTGACCAGGTAAAATAAGTGTTTCTTACAATACTAATGAGAATTTTTAATTAAAGTATATTACAAACTTTTAATTTAGACCCTAAAGAATCATATTAGCTTGTACAAAAATGGCATTATATGACCCCTTTAAAAACCTTTGGAAAAATCATGCACTAGTACATCGGTAGCACTTTATTTTACAGTCCTGTTCTGTATGTACAAACTTGTATACAATAACTGGGTTATAACAAAGACTATATAGGTAATAGCTAGGTACTAACCCTGAACCTACCCCTAAACCTAACCTTAAGTCATGTAGTTACTTTTATTAAGTACTTTCTTGGGTAAGTACACATACTGTAAAATAAAGTGTAACCAGTAAATCAATAAATAGACAAATCAATCAGTTAATAAATATAAATGACAAATAAATAAACAAATACACTCATATATAGACAAATAAATAAAAATGTGCATACATACATAAATTAAATACATATAGACACTAAATAAATAAAACCATAAATTGACAAATAAATAGACAAACTTTAAAAAATGTAAGCCAATCAGTTGTTAGTTGTTAGTCTTTGAAATACAAACCAGGCAGCACTAATCCAAGTATGATTTGATATTTTCTGTTTGACATTCATGTTGTATTAGTTCAGGCATCTTGTGTGCGGTGAGTTTGATAGTCTCTCCCCAATGCAGTCGATGTGCGTCACTCTTGGCTGCTGTGTGCATTGCCTCCACAGCGGGGAATGCTAAAGCTCTGCCCACTTTATTCCCCAGCCACGCCTGACAAACAAGATGCTGAGCAGCAGCCACCCCCCACCACACACACACACACGGAGCACACGTGAAAACATCAGCACACGCGTGTCAGAAAGGACTGAGGCACAGTCTCTTTGTCTTTACTTCTCTCTCTCTCTCGATGTTTAAACATCACTTTGCAACCAAATATGTGGTTTGTGTGGTTTTGCTAGGAATATAAGAGCAATTAGATGTAAAATAGTTAGCAAGAGTAAAGAGAAAATAAGATCATTTTCAAAGTATGCTACAGAGAGGAGAGGGTCAAGTTAAACGTTGGCAGATGTTTTATCGAGCATTTGTATAAAAAAACCTTGCTGGGTAATTTCAAATAAACATGTACCCAATGACCCCCTGCAAAATCACTGTAAGTATTTGATAAATACATACAAGTATAACTTCCATACCATGCATTACAGAACTAAACATTTTAAGTGCTTGTACTTTATATATATAAAACAAACATCCTTGATTAATTTAGAAAAAAATTAAATGTGCCATGTATTCCTAAAAATATGAATACACACATAAGCTACCGCTAAAAAGTTAGGGGTTAGTACGATTTTTTAAAGGGGTGGTATAATGCCCTTTTTACAATATGTAAAATACGTCTCTGTTGTCCCCAGAGTGTGTATGTGAAGTTTTAGCTCAAAATACCCCACAGATAATTTTTTTGAGGGTCCTTAAAAACGCGTTGTTTTGTGTGTGTCCCTTTAAATGAAAATGAGCTGCTGCTCCCGGCACAGAGGGCGGAGCTTCAAGAGCTCCTGTGTGTAATTGGTGCGTTCAAGTCCTCCTGGGAAGTTCGTATTTATGAGGTGGGAAGTCGTATTTACGACTGCAGGTGCGTTCAAGTCACTTTCATCGGAGTAAGATGGCGGCGTACTTTCTCTTAATTAATTACACAAAAATACAGGTTCTTAAACTCTAGTTCTGGAAAATGAAGAACAAAGAAATGTGCATAAGGTGTGCTATGCTTTTTTAAGTTTTTAACATTAATGAAGCCACCGCAAACTTAATCGTTACATATTTACATTGTTATATTAGGCTATAATGACATATTCTGTTTAGGCAATTAGCTTACTTCACTGTAAATAGAAAAGCCTGACAATATCACTGCTAAACACCTTTAAGTATTGTGGTATTCTGCCATGTTTCTCACTGACAGGCCCACAACTCGTAAAGATCGGGGCTTAAAGAAAATCCAGAGCTTCCCACTCGTATTTAGGCTATGACATTGTGGTGGCGTTCATGCACGTTCAACTCGTAAATACGATCTTTACGAGATGACTTGAACGTGTGTGTGTGTGTGTGTGTGTGTGTGTGTGTGTGTGTGTGTGTGTGTGTGTGTGTGTGTGTGTGTGTGTGTGTGTGTGTGTGTGTGTGTGTGTGTGTTAGCAGCTCCGATTACCTCACACACTAAAATGTCAGAAACTGTTCTGCCTTTTATGTTTAAACTGGAGTCGGACAATGATGGGGAGACTCAAGAAGAAGTGACAACATGTAGAATGCAAAAGGACATTTCTGAATGGTTAGTTGATTAATTTATGTTGCTGATGTGGAGTTAACTATCTTCAAGTCTTTGATTAGCATATTCTGTCATGATAATCTCTAAAATCGCTCATGTGGGAACTGTTGTAAGATGCCTACAGAGTGACATGCTATTGCATTTGTGTTACATGCATTGTATTGCATGTTAAAAGACGGATGCGACTCACAAATGTGCTCGACTACAACAACTCTTGCTCTTCTCAACATGGACTGCATAGTCCCGGGGGCGGGGTTTATGTACATTTTAGGTTTTGTGATATCACTAACCCCGGAGGAATGTCGTGTAGTCCCTACCAGCCGTTTGCTGTCCTTAAAAAAATGATTTCTTTAAAAGCAAATATCTTCCTTTGCTTTGAACTTTGAGCGTTGTAACTTTGCAGATGTTGTTTATGCTCAAACAGCAACATTACACACAAACTAAAGTTAGAAAAGTGAAATCATAATCAACCACCCCTTTAAGAAATTAATACTTTTAGTCCATCTGTCCTTCTGTCCGTCCGTCCGTCAGTCAGTCAGTCCCACCACTTGTTGGTCTATTGCAGTAAATCTGAATGCAAGGGATTCCAGATTCTAATCTGCCATAATATAACATTTAGGCTAATTTAAAAAAACTAACTTAATTTCTTTATAAAGTGGTGGGGACAAAACCTGCCATTCATTAAGTAGTGAGGACACGTCTTAACAGCAAACAACACTTATGACCTTGTGTATTTAGTAAAACTTTATTTCAATAGACCACTTTAGACATTTTATAACTTTGCAGCTACATAACTACCAGTCATTAGAGTATTATTAGACTGTAGTAGACTGTTAGGTTAGGGTTAGGTTTAGTTGACTTACTTGGGGGTGTAAGGGGGGTGTAAGGGGGGTGGTGGGGGTGTAAGGGGTGTAAGGGGGGTGGTGGGGGTGTAAGGGGTGTAAGCGGTGGTGGGGGTGGCGCAATGGATAAGACACATGCCTTTGGTGTGAGAGACCCGGGTTCGAATCCACTGTGAGACACCAATGTGTCCCTGAGCAAGACACTTAACCCCTAGTTGCTCCAGAGGCGTGCGACCTCTGACATATAAAGCAATTGTAAGTCGCTTTGGATAAAAGCGTCAGCTAAATGAATAAATGTAAATGTAAATGTACTTGCAAAGCTAAAGTCAGTTGAATGTCTGTTTGGGGAGCATCAAAATAAAATGTCAGCAGATATTAAGCAGACAGTGCTAATACTCTAATGAAAGTTAGTTGGCATGTAGTTGCTACTCCTTCCAAACCAGCATGACTGTCTTTCGTCCATGAGACAAAAGAAGATGGATGTTTTCGCTGGATGTTCGAGTCATTCCCATTTATCAAAAATGGAAGGTGATTCACACAGCTGAGTCACAATTCCCTGAAAATCTTCCCCGACTTGTGTTTCATGGAAGAAAGAAAATCATACCGGTTTTGAAAGACATGAAGGCGAGTAAACGATTAAAGCAATCTTGTGTTGTCTTGTTGCATTGCCAGATTTTTCGCCCCATTGGTTTTAAGCATAAACGTCTCCTAACCCATTCTTATTTTCTTACATCCATTTTTGTACAGTGCAGAAAACATGCTGAAGTAAATTCAGCCAGTAAATTCTCTTTGAGGCTGACAAATCATTTGTGTTTATTTATTCCAAGTGTTCTCAGCTGGAAGACAGACGTTTTTTCTCACTTCAAATAGGACCAGTGGCGGTTCTAGAGGGGGGGCCGGGGGGGCCAGTGCCCCCGTGTCACCAAGCTTGGCCCCCCCTCTGGCCCCCCTAAATTTGGAATCGTAAAATCACACCAAACAACTGCGCATTTTATCAGTTGCGGCGCCTTCATCTATAGGCTACACTGCAGCACGACGTATATTCACATCAAATGTTAACGCAGAGGAACGGGACACTGCAGTTCACAAAAGTTCATTATTTGCATGTGCTTTAAAGCCTTGCCGGTTAAACATGTCATTCGCTGCTGATGCGCTGTTCAAATATGCGCTTTACTGAGCGCGTACACTCGACGCGCACATGCACTAAAAGCCTGTTACTGGACTAAGTTATCTTTTGAGTCTTATATTGCGCTAATACTGTCAAATACAGACAATGTTTACATAAACAAAGTTGGTTATGTCTAAAGTGAAAGCAAACAGAGAAAATTAATTAAAATCTGCTTGTCATATGCGCAGGGCCGGTTCTAGACATTAGGAGGCCCTGGGCAAAATTCATGTTGGAGGCCCCCCACCCCCAATAAAAAAAACACTTGAAACAAATATGATTCCTAACCTTTTTATTTATACAACATTTCATTTTAAAAGCAGTATATTTTTACTTACACAGTACATAAGTTTGGACACATTACTATTTTTAATGTTTTTGAAAGAAGTCTCTTATGCTCATCAAGCCTGGATTTTGATCAAAAATACAGAAAAATAATATAGTGAAATATTATTAAAATTTAAAATAATGGTTTTCTATTTTACTATACTTTATATTTCTTTGATGCAAAGCTGAATTTAGTGTCACGTGATCCTTCAGAAAACTTTATAATATTCTGATTTATTATCAAATGTTAGAAATGGTGCTTAAAGGAATAGTTCACTTTTAAAATATAAATTCTGTCATCATATACTCACCCTCATGTTGTTTCAAACCTGTATGAATTTCTTTCTTCTGCTGAACACAAAGGAAGATATTTAGAAGAATGTCAGTAACCAGACAGTTTTTGGGTCCCATTGACTTCCATAGTAGGAAAAAAATATATACTATGGAAGTCAATGGTATCTAAAACTGTCTGGTTACTGACATTCTTCTAAATATCTTCCTTTGTGTTCAGCAGAAGAAAGAAATTTATACAGGTTTGAAACAACATGACGGTGAGTATATGATGACAGAATTTTCATTTTAAAAGTGAACTTCTCCTTTAATATTTATTTTATAACCTGTGATACTTTTTTTCAGGATTTTTGATTATTAAAAAGTTGTTTTAAAAAAGTCTTCACTATCACTTTTTATATATTTAACACATCCTTGCTGAATATTCCTGTTTTTTTCTGTATTTTTGATCAAATAAATGCAGGCTTGTAGAGCATAATAATAAACTTCTTTCAAAAACATTAAAAATAGTAATGGGTCCAGACTTTTACCGGTACTGTATGTACATATTAATCAAACTTTATCTAAGGTAATCTCTTTTTTGTTTAATGAAGATGTTATTGTTGTTTTTGTTATTTTGCTGTTTTATTCAATTTATTCACAGTTCCAGAATCCCACTTCAGTAGATGAGCATAAGTGCTTTTATATTGCATTGCTATATGCTATACACAAATCAAGTGGAAGAGAAAGACACGATCGCTACTGAGCAGAAAAAAATATATAAACTGATATTATTGGCGTAATGTCAGGGTATAAAATCATCAGCAGAATTTAGAAGATAGACCCATAGATATGAGATCCTTTATTTGAAACATTTAAAAATGTTGTAGTGTGTTGGCTTTTTAACTTAGAATACAGACGTCTTGTCTTTTAATTTTGTAGCTTTTTTACTAGTCAGCTCCCGACGCGATGTTATTCATTGTACGCGCAAATTCAAAGCGTCGCGTCTGGGCACGTTAATGACGCTCGCGCTCTTTTAAACTCGTAATAAAGCGGTGAATGATTTTTCCAGAAATGACGCTGATCTACAGTACAAGTTTATATTTAGAATACATTGCAATCACTCCAAAATAGATGACGACAACTCACACACCTGCATTATGAGCTGTGCTTCTTTGTGTGCTTATTAGGCTTTTGCCTCGCAGCACCTGATGGATGCGTTCGTTACACATACTTTCAGAAGCCGGCACCCGCTTTGTAACGGACACATTCATTGGTTTAACTGCAGTAATGTAACAGTCTATGGTTAAGATAAACATCGTCACTATTTTTAGTTAATTAATAAATATTGAAATAAATTGTAGATGGGACATTTGTAATATTTTTTTTTTTTTCTGTCTGGGCCCCATCCCGCCAATCGGGCCCTAGGCACGTGCCTAGTTTGCCTTTGCGTTAATCCGGCTCTGCATATGCGTGTATATTAGACGCGTCGCGTGCAGTTCTTAAAGAGACAGTAGCCCTAATAATAAACATGCTGCCGCTTGTCCTTAAAGAGATAGTTCACCCAAAACCAAACAGTTGCTGGTCCCCATTGACTTCCATACATAGTAGGAAAAAATACACTATGGAAGTCACAGGGGTACATCAACTGTTTGGTTACTCACATTCTTTCAAATAACGTTTATTTTCAACAGAAGAAAGAAACTTATTCAGGTTTAAAACAACTTAAGAGAGTAAATTATGACTTTTTGGGGGGAGAACTATCCCTTTAATGTTAATAAAACAACAAAACACACAGAGGAAATCATTCACTGCTCTTGACTGAGAACTTTAAGTCTGTTGTGTTTTATTTTCATATGTGTTCATTTAATTACTTTCTTCAATTCTACTGTTAAATACACCTATAGCTGATAAAATAAAGCACTGTTTATTTCATTTGTATATTAAGTTGTGTATGTGTAATATGTATCTCTGTTCTTAATTTTTATAACAAAGAAAATAGTGACAAAGATTTTTATTTTCGCCACTTTGGCCTAAATGTCTGCCATTCTTTTTTATTTTATATTTTGTTACCTAGGCTATAAGGCTTTGCTTTTAAAATAGGGACATTAGTTTGGCTGTAATGCTCAATCACATGCAAAATAGTAAAACCAGCATGAAATAAGAATCGTGATAAAATCGTGATTTTCCTGAAAAAAAAAATTGTGATATGACATTATTGCCATATCGCCCACCCCAGGTGTAAAAAAAGTGCCTAGATGTGCTTAGATGCTAAAAATGTGTTATTATTGATCATTATATCACACTACAATTAAACATAATGAAACATTCATTTGAATTGAAATTGTTTTATTAGCTTAGCTAATATAATTTATTAGCTTTTTCTAGAGATTGCAGTCATGCATGACATGGTGAAAAATGATTTGAAATAATACTGAAAATAGGTTAAGATGAATGTTAAAGGTGTGCCCCCTAAAAGCACAAGTGGCCCCTGCCTGGCCCCCCCAGTTACTGTGGTCTAGAACCGCCACTGACTGCAGTAATGTAACAGTCTATGGTTAAGATAAACATCGTCACTATTTTTAGTTAATTAATAAATATTGAAATAAATTGTAGATGGGACATTTGTAATATTTTTTTTTTTTTTTTTTTTTTTTTTTTCTGTCTGGGCCCCATCCCGCCAATCGGGCCCTAGGCACGTGCCTAGTTTGCCTTTGCGTTAATCCGGCTCTGCATATGCGTGTATATTAGACGCGTCGCGTGCAGTTCTTAAAGAGACAGTAGCCCTAATAATAAACATGCTGCCGCTTGTCCTTAAAGAGATAGTTCACCCAAAACCAAACAGTTGCTGGTCCCCATTGACTTCCATACATAGTAGGAAAAAATACACTATGGAAGTCACAGGGGTACATCAACTGTTTGGTTACTCACATTCTTTCAAATAACGTTTATTTTCAACAGAAGAAAGAAACTTATTCAGGTTTAAAACAACTTAAGAGAGTAAATTATGACTTTTTGGGGGGAGAACTATCCCTTTAATGTTAATAAAACAACAAAACACACAGAGGAAATCATTCACTGCTCTTGACTGAGAACTTTAAGTCTGTTGTGTTTTATTTTCATATGTGTTCATTTAATTACTTTCTTCAATTCTACTGTTAAATACACCTATAGCTGATAAAATAAAGCACTGTTTATTTCATTTGTATATTAAGTTGTGTATGTGTAATATGTATCTCTGTTCTTAATTTTTATAACAAAGAAAATAGTGACAAAGATTTTTATTTTCGCCACTTTGGCCTAAATGTCTGCCATTCTTTTTTATTTTATATTTTGTTACCTAGGCTATAAGGCTTTGCTTTTAAAATAGGGACATTAGTTTGGCTGTAATGCTCAATCACATGCAAAATAGTAAAACCAGCATGAAATAAGAATCGTGATAAAATCGTGATTTTCCTGAAAAAAAAAATTGTGATATGACATTATTGCCATATCGCCCACCCCAGGTGTAAAAAAGTGCCTAGATGTGCTTAGATGCTAAAAATGTGTTATTATTGATCATTATATCACACTACAATTAAACATAATGAAACATTCATTTGAATTGAAATTGTTTTATTAGCTTAGCTAATATAATTTATTAGCTTTTTCTAGAGATTGCAGTCATGCATGACATGGTGAAAAATGATTTGAAATAATACTGAAAATAGGTTAAGATGAATGTTAAAGGTGTGCCCCCTAAAAGCACAAGTGGCCCCTGCCTGGCCCCCCCAGTTACTGTGGTCTAGAACCGCCACTGAATAGGACAGAAAAAAAGTTTTATGCTCTGCACTCCATTTGCATTGAGTGCATGTGTGTAATTCTGCCTACATGCGTTGAAGAAGCAGATTATTTCTAAACGGCATCTCACACATCTGTTTGTCATATGGAGAATCTGGAATGTGGCCCGCTGTCTTAGGTAGAGCAATCGCAACCTCCCTGCTTTTACAATGCCATCAGTCCCATTAAAGACAAGCAGCAAAGCAGGTCAAGGAAACAATTATTCGGAAGGCAACACCTCTTGTTTCTCCTGATAGTGCTTGCGGTTAAGAGCTATAAGAATGCTGGATGCAGATAAATGGAGCTTGGAAATAAACCAAGTCATATACAGCAGGGTCAAATCCCAGGTCAGTACTGGGTGAAATATAAGTCTAAGTTCTGGAACAGAGCAACATTATGGAAGTTCCGTTTGTCAAGTCACCATTATGTATTTATATATATAGCGCTTTCCAATACCGATTGTTTCAAAGCAGCTTTACAGTGATAACAGGAAAATTATGCATTTCGGCTGTTGTTTAGCTGAAGTCAGTTCAGTGTGATTCAGTTCCGTAGTAAAGATCATCAATTATTAAATTAGTTTCATTAAATTTCATCTATGAAGCAGTTCTGCAAAAAAATATGTCATCATCCAGCTCAGTTCAGTTCTCATACAACAGCATCAGTACGGTCAGATCAATAATATTGTTGAATATTAAAGACAAAGGTCAAGGTAAGCATTCTATTTTATTTTTAAGTGCTTGTACTTTATGTACAGTACTGTGCAAAAGTCTTAGGCATGTTAATTTTTTAAAGCATTTTTAACACAAGAGCCAGTACTTTTCACAGTACTGTAGCTTTGCAGGAAGGTTTCTTCAAGCATCTTGGAGACGTTCCCGCAGTTCTTCTGGATTTAGTTTGTCTCAGTTTTTTCTGTTTCTTCATGTAATCACAGACGGACTCGATGATGGTGAGATCAGATCATACTGTATCTATAGAACAAACATCCTTGATTAATTTAGGAAAAAATAAGATGTGTCATATATTACTAAAAATATTAATTCGCACAAACTACTGCTCAAAAGTTTAGGGTCAGTAAAATATTTTTTAAAGCAATTAGTAGTTTTATTCAGCAAGGATGCATTAAATTTATAAAAAGTGACAGTAAAACGTTACATAATGTTACAAAAATATATGTATTTTTTAAAGATTTTTATTTATTTTTTATGTATCAGTTTCGACAAAATATTAAGCAGCAACATAACAATAAGAAATGTTTCTTGAGCAGCAAATCAGCATATTAGAAGGATTTCTGAAGGACCATGTAACACTGAAGACTAATTCAGCTTTGCCATCACAACATTAAATAACCTTTAAGATAACAGGTCTTTTAAATTGTAATAATATTTCACTCAATATGACTGTTTTTACTGTATGCATTAATAAAGCCTTGGTCTGATCTTACGGACCCTAAACTTTTAAATGGTAAGTGCTGTAAGTAACTGAACACTAAACTCCATAAGGTACCCAAATAATTAATGATTAAAAGCATTAATCAAAAACCTGTGAATTATGTTCGTATGAGCTTACCCTAAGAGAACTACTAAAACCATCATTTTGTTCAGATTGCGGGTGTGAGTCTCCAATTTGACCTTTTTCATTTATAAAATAATTGATCAAGGTAACAAAAAAAGTGCCATTCATGCAATTCCTTTAGTCTCAGGTTTCTTTATGGTTACTAATGGACAAGAGACTGACATGACCACTATAAGTTTTATAGAGGACCACTAAACTTCACATTCGAAAGAGAGACAAAGTGACCTGACAAATTTTACGGCGGCAATTGTGGCAGGTCGTGGTTTATTAGAAACATGTTTAGACGAGTCAACTGGCAGTAAATTCATATAACTGCTGAGCATTTCAAGATTGCACTCCATGACATCAGCCACTTTTCCCAAGGTTATGCACTTTTACCACACACACGCGCAGAAGCCGATAATTTATGGCGGCGTTTGGTCAGACAGTGACTCCTCTGGCTTTGCTAAAGGAAGTGACCTTACAAATCTCACAGCGCGGGATGACCACGAGGTCTGAGACTCACGTTAATCATTCCAAAAAAAGGCCAGTTCTGATCGGTCGACGGATGATATAAACTATTGCCGTCAATCTGTGGTTCAGACAAATCCCATCTCAATCAGCCACACCATCCTCTTAGCTGTTTTGACTCTATGTTGGTTTGCCTCTACCAGTGTTTTTGTCATTTTCAGCTCTCTTCCTCCCCACAATATCCTTGGCTACGTTCCTCACAGGGTTCAGATCATAACATTGACATACACACCAGCGCTTGTGTTTAAATATCAGCGGAAATATGCAAGTATACTCATACCCATTGGCAAACAACACTCAGCCGCAGGGAAAACCCATACATTCTTCAAAGCTTGTGAAAAAATACGAGTTTGGGTGTTTCAACTAAATGCCACTGTGTATACATTAACATTTTCACTCAAAAGTGAGACGAAACAACTATAAATATCATGATCGGTTTCTAAAAAAACATTTTATTTTATAATCGAGATTCTGACTTGTAGGATTTTAAAGACAAAAGCCATACAACATTTTGATGCAAAATAAAAACAAACAAATTGATAAATGTCTAAAATGCTACTTTAAGAGTTGCTACGTCACTATAAACTACAATTCACGCAAAGGGGGAAAAATGTATAAATATCATGATCTGTCTATAAAATTCTAGCATGTTGATTACTGAGGCTTGACTTAAAGGGATAGTTCACCCAAAAATTTACATTTTGTCATCACTTACTCACTTCTCAAACCTGTATGAGTTTCTGTTGAACACAAAAGAAGATATTTTGATGTTGGTAATCAAACAGTTGACGGTATCCATTGACTTTCATATTGTTTTTCTTCCCTATGGAAGTCAATGGGTACGGCAACTGTTTGATTACCAACATTCTTTAGAATATCTTCTTTTGTGTTCAACACAACAAACAAAAAAGCATGGCAGAAGTCATTTTTAGTTTGAGTTAGCATGAAACTGCAGTTTCACAATACATGAATTATGGATTACAGTAAAATGCTGTAAATCTAAATTTAATTCACGCTTGCAATCTCATGTACACTTTCACAAATCTTACCCTGTGCATGCAAATCTTTTAGGCATTTATTACCTTCATACAACCAAGACAGACACAAAAACATTCTCTACTGAGTGCATACAGGAAATTACAGATGTTTTGTTTTAAAATTGCCTTTTACATGGTAGAGTGGGCAGAGTCAATTCACCAGTGACTTCCACCCATGAAGGAAATACACGTCCATTGCTGGAAATGTACATCCCATGTTCTTTGTTAGAGTCACTTATACTGTTGCTAATGGACATGAGGGGTCTGTCTTACAACCTCAATAAACCCAGCTTAACTGCTGTCCTCTTTAAGCTCTTTTAGTCCATGTTTATAGCTACTTTAGTGCCTCTCCAGACAGAGCAGCTGCAAACCAATAACATCAGCTGGCTGTAGTAGAACCCGGATGTGGAGAATCCCACTTAGCACAAACTTCCCACTCCTCACTCTGCTTTAACCAAACATTTCTGCTTCCAACGCTGCATGTTGACACTAGTTAAGAATGATTAGCATCTCAAAGCATCTCTATAAGATGATGTAGCGTTTCTGTAGTTTGGCGTG
Organism: Leuciscus leuciscus; assembly: GCF_965113295.1. Classification (NCBI taxonomy): domain Eukaryota; kingdom Metazoa; phylum Chordata; class Actinopteri; order Cypriniformes; family Leuciscidae; genus Leuciscus; species Leuciscus leuciscus. The sequence continues at coordinate 25,505,748 of NC_138741.1, read as the reverse complement.
ACATGTTGTCTTAAAGTATGTGATCATATTTATGCATACAGTATATAAGTATGTTTATATATGAAGGACATTATACAACTGTTATAATTACAGATTGGAAATTAGTTAAATAAAAACACTGGCTTTGTTCCTGTCTGATGTTAGTGTGTTGCTAAACTCAGCATATAAAAGTATTTTAGATACATTTTTATCAGTTAGTGTATTTACAACTCAAAAATTCTCTATCTTTCACTGAGCTTGTTGCAATGCATTTTGGGATTGCTTATTCTCAATGAAATGGATATGTTATGCTGCATTATTTTTTTGGCTAAACATTTTATACAGCAGCATATTTTTCTTATAGTGTAGCTTAGCTTTATTGTGCATTTCTGATATAGTCTTGATTCATTTTAAACTTCTAGCAAATCTTACACTATAAAATTGCTACCATTCAAAAGTTTCTTTAAATTTTTTTTTATTATTCAGCATGGATGCATTAAATTGATCAAAAGTGACTGTAAAGACATTTATGTTACAAAATAATTATATTTTAAATCAATTCTGTTCTTTTGAATGTTCTGTTCATCGAAGAATCCTGAAACAAATGTATCACAGTTTCCACAAAAAATGTCACATGATGATAATAAAGAAATGTTTTTTGAACAGCAAATCACTATTAGAATTGTTTCTGCAGGATCGTGTGATGCTGAAGACTGCTTATGTACTCATTTTGTATCATGTTGTCCACATGTTGAATTTCAAGACAACAAATCCAACAATTTGACCTTTTCTATACAGTGACAGTGTAAATTGGGCAGCTTCATCAAATATTAGCAAAAGGAGCTTCATAGTGTTTTGACTGTCATAGCGCAGTTTGCCGTTTGTAAACCAATGCAGACGGAAACACTCATAACACTTCACACTCTGATGTAAGCTTTACACGGATGTGTATAAAACTTGAAAGACACCATCTCATAAAAAGGCAGATCATCCTCCAGATGTCCAGTACACTACTTATTATGGAAGTTAAAAGAACTGTTCATAAGTGCTGACGGAAAGGAACAACTGAGCAGTAAATAACTTTAGACAGATTTGAAATCTTTAGCCATAAAGTTAATCTGCTCATAAATACAATATATTATCTATTCACATGTAAGCTCAATTTCTCTATTTTCTATGGGAATGCTGTACAGTACATTGTAAAACTGTAGTGGAAGTGAAATATAAAACATTACACAAAAAAATATAATGATATTTGATAAGGATAACAATAAATCCAATTAAACATTGCTTTGCACCCATGCATTTTGCTTTGTGGACTGTCTCTGCTGAGTGGCGATGATTTCCAGCTATTCAGTATAAACATAAGGAACACAGTGCCAGAGCTTTCCCGTATCAGATTTGCAGATAGAAGATATCATAGAAGATTCGCTGAGTTGTATGCAAACTGTCACTACATGATCTCATTTTGTCAAGGTCATGAAACATTTTAATTGTGACTAGTTCTACGACCATTATGGATTACATAAACATATACATACATTTAAAAAGTTTGGGGTCAGTAAGATTAGTTAATTATATCTAAAATAAATGTTGTTCTTTTAAACTTTATTCATCAAAGAATCCTGAAAAAAAGTATCACCGTTTCCATAAAAATATTAAGCAGCACAACTGTTTTTAACATTGATAATGAAAATAATCAGAAATGTTATTTGAGCATCAAATCAAGATATTAGAGTGATTTCTGAAGGATCATGTGACAATGAAGTCTGGAGCAATGCACAATTACTCCTTTAATAATTCCTTTACATCACAGGAATAAATAACATTTTTAAATGTATTCAAATAGAAAGCATGAACTTTAACGGCAAACACACATTATACATAAAACATTTTAGTACTACAAATCCTCGGACTGCCCTGTCTGTCCATATCCCTGGACATATGCTCTGGGAAAATCTGAAACCGCACAATGGAATGAAGTTCAGCCAAAAGTGGGGAACTCTTTCTTTTCTCTCCGCATTGACAGCGAGACTTCGCCAGTGTTAATCTCCTTTTCTGGTGAGGAAATAAACCCTATACTGCCTCCATTCGCCCTCTTCTCCACCCATACAACTCTCTTACTCACAATGCCCACCTCCTGTTTCTGTACATGATCTCAGAAGGGGTTAATACTGTGTGTTATTCCCTGTAAATGAACTCTTTGACCCTTTAACTGTCTGTCTCTCTCTCTTTCTCTCTCTCTCTCTCTCTGCTTCTGTATCCATGTGCTTCATCTCCTCTGGATAAATAGGCAGTTCTCACCAGGGAGCACTATATGAGCGATGGCTTTACTCTTTACACAGTCAAACTAAAGGAAAACATTTCTTTTTATTTTCCTCTAAGGAAATCATTGCTACTATGAGCCCCTAGCCTAGATTGAACCATTCAGGCATACATACATATACATTTCCTTTTTTTTAAATGAAAGAAATCAGGAAAATTTTTTAACTACTGCCTTCAAACTAGATGGTGCCATTTATACTTCCATAGAATGCGAAAATCAGTACATGATCCGAGTAGTATGTCCAAATTCATAGTATTCATTAGTACCGGAAAGTATAAGATGACCTACAAATTCCGGCGAGATTCTGAAGTGCACATTCGATGGACAATTTACGATCCCATGAGGCCACGGGAGAGGATTTGTGAATGGAGGTGAAGCGAGGCAACTGACACCATAGGTCACATACTACACACATTCATACTATATAGAATGTACTTTTTAACTGTCGTGAAGTAACCAAGTTTTAAACCAAATGAAAACTATTTCGGACGCAGCATAAGGCAACTAAGGAAGACAGGAAATAGACGCAAGAACCAGGAACACAGAGAACTGAACATAGCTAATTTCAAAATGTATTGCATCTTTAAGTACATTTTGTAATACATTTTGGCATTTGATGGTCATATATATACTGTATATATTAGTGCCGTCAAATCGATTGATTGTGATTAATCGCATCTAACATAAAAGTTTGTGTTGTGTTAGATATTATATATATATATACACTACCGTTCAAAAGTTTGGGGTCAGTACGATTTTTTTATGTTTTTAAAAGAAGTATCTTCTGCTCACCAAGGCTGCATTTATTTGATAAAAAAAAACACAGTAATATTGTGAAATATTCTGACATGACTGTTTTCTATTTTTATATATTTTAAACTGTAATTTATTCCTGTGATCAAAGCTGAATTTTCAGCATCATTACTCCAGTCTTCAGTGTCACATGATCCTTCAGAAATCATTCTAATTAGTGCAGCAGATTAGTAAAAAAATCGTTCACTTTGGTATAGAAGCATGACATTTGGCACAGATACTCTCTAAGGGCCACTATTTTGGAAAAAGGCGTTGGCCACTCAAAAATTCAATATGGCGGCCATTGCTATTCAATGCTTATTATATCAATTATTCAAACAGTGATCCAAGCATAAAATTTTATACAAATACTCTCTAAAGGACATGTTAATAGAAAAAGATGCTTGTCCCTCAAAAATTCAAGATGGCCGCCATTTTTAAAGATGGCCACCGTTCCTGTCGAATATTAATTATTTCAAGTGTTCAAATGGTGATGCAAGCATAAAATTAGGCAGAAATACTCTTCAAGGAACACTCTTTTGGAAAAAGGTATGTGCCACTCAAAAATTCAGGATGGCCACCATTTTCAAGATGGCCACCATTTCTGTCAAATAGTCATAATGTCTGCTTTGTCTGCCTCCTCTCCTTTGACCTGTCCAGCTTAGTTAAACTTGCCAGGGATATAAAATCCCCACCGGCATAGGTCTCAGGTTCATTGGAGTACACAAGCCTCTCCACCACGGCAAGGTGTAGTCCACAGAGAGGAAGTGTCACTGTTAGAAAAAGGATACGCTGCTGGTACAGGTTGCACATACAGTGGGGAGAACAAGTATTTGATACACTGCTGATTTTGAAGGTTTTCCTACTTACAAAGCATGTAGAGGTCTGTAATTTTTATCATAGGTACACTGAAACTGTGAGAGACGGAATCTAAATCCAGAAAATCACATTGTATGATTTTTAAATAATTAATTTGCATTTTATTGCATGACATAAGTATTTGATAACCTACCAACCAGTAAGAATTCCGGCTCTCACAGACCTGTTAGTTTTTCTTTAAGAAGCCCTCCTGTTCTCCACTCATTACCTGTATTAACTGCACCTGTTTGAACTTGTTACCTGTATAAAAGACACCTGTCCACACACTCAATCAAACAGACTCCAACCTCTCCACAATGGCCAAGACCAGAGAGCTGTGTAATGGGCTACAGGACAATAGGCAAGCAGCTTGGTGAGAAGGCAACAACTGTTGGCACAATTATTAGAAAATGGAAGAAGTTCAAGATGACGGTCAATCTCCCTCGGTCTGGGGCACCATGCAAGATCTCACCTCGTGGGGCATCAATGATCATGAGGAAGGTGAGGGATCAGCCCAGAACTACACGGCAGGTCAATGACCTGAAGAGAGCTGGGACCACAGTCTCTAAGAAAACCATTAGTAACACACTACGCCATCATGGATTAAAATCCTACAGCGCACACAAGGTCCCCCTGCTCAAGCCAGTGCATGTCCAGGCCCATCTGAAGTTTGCCAATGACCATCTGGATGATCCAGAGGAGGAAGAACACCATCCCAACCGTGAAGCATGGAGGTGGAAACATCATTCTTTGGGGATACTTTTCTGCAAAGGGGACAGGACGACTGCACCGTATTGAGGGGAGGATGGATGGGGCCATGTATCGCGAGATCTTGGCCAACAACCTCCTTCCCTCAGTAAGAGCATTGAAGATAGGTTGTGGCTGGGTCTTCCAGCATGACAACGACCTGAAACACACAGCCAAGGCAACTAAGGAGTGCCTCTGTAAGAAGCATCTCAAGGTCCTGGAGTGGCCTAGCCAGTCTCCAGACCTGAACCCAATAAAAAATCTTTGGAGGGAGCTGAAAGTCTGTATTGCCCAGCGACAGCCCCGAAACCTGAAGGATCTGGAGAAGGTCTGGAGGAGTGTGCCAAAATCCCTGCTGCAGCGTGTGCAAACCTGGTCAAGAACTACAGGAAACGAATGATCTCTGTAATTGCAAACAAAGGTTTCTGTACCAAATATTAAGTTCTGCTTTTCTGATGTATCAAATACTTATGTCTTGCAATAAAATGCAAATTAATTACTTAAATCATACAATGTGATTTTCTGGATTTTTGTTTTAGATTCCGTCACTCACAGTTGAAGAATACATATGATAAAAATTACAGACTTCTACATGCTTTGTAAGTGGGAAAACCTGCAAAATCAGCAGTGTATCAAATACTTGTTCTCCCCACTGTATCTGCGAGACGGAAGGCGGAAGGACCATCAGAATTGAGACTGGTTTCAACAATATAGGTGACCAGTTCAGAAAGAGCCATAGGAAAGATGGCTGGTTGAATCGTTTCACTCTGTGACTCTTTCTCAAGCCTTCTGAGGTTTCTCTCTGTTGTAAAGATGAATGAGACGCAAATTATGGTATTTCAGCTCCTGTGCAATGGCATCAGCACCACTTAGTTGAGACAATAATTTAGCATCATTCAGTGTTTGTGCACATTCATGTAGTCTGTCATTCAGTTGCAGTGTCATTACCTGACGTAGGTCAGATTCAGGAGATATGTTATCACAAAAAAAGCAAACCTGATCATCTAGACTTTTCTGCATCATGGTTCTGCGATGCTTTGTTTGGCCTTCATCTATCTCACTACATTGAGCATCGGATTGTTGCTTCTGGGCACGAAGTAACTTTGTGTTGTTGAACCGAAGTCGACAATTGTAGTGATACTTCGCTTGGTTCCTTCTCAAAGCTTCTATACCACCACCTTCATTCAGTCGTTCCAGGTCCAGGGTCATTGGCATTTTGTTCATCTTGTGTAAGAGTGGAATGTTGGTGGCAATCATTTTATAGCCATCATGTTGAGAAACATGATGGGTAGGTGGTGATTGGAGGGGTTCCTTTGTGTCTGTCTGACAAAGACAACATTTCTTCCAATCAGTTGGCCTCTTGGCTGACATGGGATTTTCATTTGCCATTTTGGGGGTTTGTTGTCTGATTAAGGCCGAGGGGTTATCCTTTTACCACCTCAATCATAGACATAGTACACATTCAGGTATGGGATACAACTAGGTACGGGTCACCTACACCTAGCCCGATCATTCATCCAGTGCCATTTAAGTCCCGTGTGATCTGTACACCTTCCAGGTAAGCATACATGAACAAGTCATGTATTGCCCCGCTTACCCTTGGTTCGGCTCTCCCGCGCTGGCACAACCTGTCAATTCAGGTGCGGCTATCTAACTACTATTACTAGCTAATTGATGAGGGGCTGGTAGACAGCATTTGGGACACTAAACTTAGCTATACTATTACTACTAGTCAAGAACTACAGTGTAAGTAAAACTAGATCAGCTGACACTGAACCCCATGCTGAGTTCCACAGCAGTTAAGTCACCAGTGTGCCCTGGTTGTGTAATGACGTTCACTCTATTAAACAAAACCTTCCTTAACACATTAAATTGAGCTCTGACAGAAATGGTGGCCATCTTGAAAATGGTCACCATCTTGAATTTGAGCGGCACACACCTTTTTCCATGATAATGTTCCTTGAAGAATATTTGTACCAAATTTCATGATAGCAGCACCATTTGAAAAAAAGATGTAAGGATTCAAGCGAAATGGCGGCCATCTTGAAAACTGGTAGCCATCTTGAATTTTTGAGGGACAAGCACCGTTTTCCAAAAAAACATTCTGAAGAGAGTATTTTCACAAAATGTTATGCCTACATCACTGTTTTAACAATTGACATAATGAGCATTTTACAGAAATAGCGGCCATCTTGAAAAAATGGCCGCCATGTTGAATTTTTCGGTGGCCAACGCCTTTTTCCCAAAAAGTGACCCTTAGAGAGTATCTGTGCCAAATGTCATGCTTCTATACCAATTTGAACGATTCTCTTGAAATATGCCATTAATCTGCTGCACTAAATATGATGATTTGACGCTCAATGTTGAAAACAGTTATGTACAATTTTTTTTCAAAATTCTTTGATGAATAGAAAGTTCAAAAGAACAGCATTTATTTAAAATAGAATATATTTTCTAACATTATAAATGTCTTTACTGTAACTTTTGATCAGTTTAACTCATCCTTGATGAATAAAAGTATTGATTTATTTTATTTATTTCCCCCAAAAATACAATTAAAATTCTTACTGACCCCAAACTTTTGAACGGTAGTGTTTAATGTTACAAAAGCTTTAGATTTCAGATAAATGCTGTTCTTTTGAACTTTCTATTCATCATAGCATCATGAAATAAAAAAGTAAATAACTGTTTTCAACACTGATAATAATCATAAATGTTTCTTGAGCATCAAATCATCATATTAGAAATGATTTCTGAAGGATCATGTGACACTGAAGACTGAAGTAATGATGCTGAAAATTCAGCTTTGATCACAGGAATAAATGACACTTTACTGTATATTCACATAGAAAACAGCTGTTTTAAATTGGAATAATATTTCACAATATTACTGTTTTTGTTTGTATTTTTAATCAAATAAATGCAGCCTTGGTGAGCAGAAGATACTTCTTTTAAAAACATAAAAAATCTTACTGACCCCAAACTTTTGAACGGTATATATATGCTAAATATGTCTTAACAATATGTTAAAATGTATTTAAGAATATTTCTGGGCCAGAAAAAAAATGTTTGCCTTATGGAATGATGGGTGGTTATATTAAGTCCTTTGCAGTATGTCAAACACAGACAGGGAGTTGAGTAGCGGCTGCTGTTGTCAAAATAGATCTCTTGACGTCTGAGTCTTGTTTTTTTTCCTATAGCTTTGACAGAGCAGTGCCTCAGACACACACTCCACACTAGACCAGAGTGCAAATCCAGTGTCTGCTGTAGAGAGTTATTCTCCAGATGTGACTCTCCAACCCGTTTCTGGTGAAGGCCTTAACATCTCAGGTATAACATTACACCACTTATACAATTGATGTGATGAGAGCTGGGTAGAAAAAAAAAAAAAATGCAAAAGCTGTGACCAAAAGGAACAAAAGCCTATATTGGGAAAAAGTCAATTCATAGTCAATTCAGTTTAAACTTTACTTGACATTTAAAGTCACAGTGAGAAAGATTTTCTTTCTCTTTCTGCAAACATATTAAGAATTGTCAAAACACTGCGTCAGAGCTTTCTTTATTGTTTAGGCATCCTTAAAGGGATAATTCACCCAAAAATGAAAACTCTGTCATTTACTCTCCCTCATGTTGTTCTAAACCTGTATGACTTTCATAAGTGAAGATATCTTGAAGAATATTGGTAACCAAACAGTTTCGAGTTCCCATTGACTTCCATAGTATTTTGGGTGGACTATCCTTTTAGACAAAGATATTCATAAAACTACTTCTGCTTTCATAGCCACTTGTGGGCAAAGCTGCTTTTGCTTAAGGCTTCAGTGGGCAATATGCTAAACCTTCCATTTATCATCAATGAATCTGAATCTATGCACAGCCAACGATTTGTTGCATGCGCACACAATGTAAATGGAAATAAGACACCATTTTATGGACACTTCTGGTTTGTCCAGACAGAGCATTGATAATTTACTGTTAGTTTTGTGCAGAAATGGATTTATGAAAAATTATTACAGCCAACTATTCATCTATCAAATGCTTGAAATGCCTTTTCCACATATGGCTGCCGAGAGACGAGGCATCACTCTCGACTATCCCAGCGGGCGAGTGCCTTCCATGCTTCTTGAGATGATGTGGAGAGGCTGGCTGGAAGGAAAATAAACAGACCCTGTCCTTTGTTTGACCATCGCCAATGGGCAGCATAAGATTTCCACCACTGATAAACAATGAGGCATCCAGGGAGGTCTGCTGACATCATCACTCGGGAAAGGAAGTCTAGGGGAAATCGATGGTGTGCAGTTAAGAGGAACAACTACAATGGTGCGATTGAATAGAAATAAAACACTGTGTAAGTGTAAAGCCACACTGATCTTGCATATTGTGGTTACTTAAGTTTTCAGTATATACAGTTCGTTTTTACTACATCCATCTGGAGCGACCCAAAATTAAGTAGCCTACTTTGCTCAAGGGCACAACAGTGGCAGCTAATGAATTACCGCTTTTGGAGTTTGAACCTACAACCTTTGGGTCACCAACCCACATTTCTAACCACTAAGCTATACATCCTTCATCCACTTGGTGTAAGTTTTGGAATGATTTACCAAAAAGTGAAAGATCAAGATTAAGGAACAGTTCACCTGAAAATTTATTTCTGTCATCGTTTACTGCCTCATGTTTCAAACCCATATTTTCATTCTGTTCTAAAGCAAAAAAGGAGTTAACTTAGGAATAATATTACATGAACTTAAGCAACACACACACACACACACACACACACACACACACACACACACACACACACACACACACACACACACACAAATACATATATATATATATATATATACATATATATATATACTGTATATATATACACAAAAAATGGCAAAACATATTGCTAATATATAATTTTAAAATGGATTTGCATAAATACATTTTTAATAACTTTTATTTTACTAATATTTCATAATGTATTTTGGAGACATTTTTAAATAAATCTTCAAATCTAAATACATTTATATTATTTAAAAATAACATTTTGCATTTACCCAAAATGCATTTCGGATTTGGAAATGTATTTTCTTGCCCTTGAAGTACATTTTCGGATATATTTTGACATATTTAAAACTTAAATTTCATCTGATCCTCAACTATAGCTTCAGAAGACTTGCCATAAAATACACTGATCATATGAATTACTTTATTATGCTTTTTAGTCCTTTCTGGAACTTTGAATATTCCGCTTGCCAACAACATGTCCTTTTGTGTTCATCTGAAGACAGGATGTCATATGATGGTGAGTAAATGATAACAGAACTATCCCTTTAATATGACGAGCCACTTTTTATAACTAACTACTCTTAAACACGGGTGATGTGGTATATAGTAAAGCAGAGAAATATATGCCCATAATGACTTTGAATAAGAAAGCCTTTTTCAATGAATGAGAATCCCTAAATTGTCAATGAAAAGAGTCATATGAGATCAATTTGGGGCCATGCGTCAAGAACGATTACTTCCAGAACAACAGGAAGTGCTATGCAATAAATCACAACAAAACACCAGATGGAAGTTAATTGCCTTGTATTTTGTTATCAGAGCCTGTTTCACAAAGTGGAAGCAACTCCCAAGATCTCTGGTTTGCGTGAGGACATCCGTTGACGTGTTCCACAACCTCTGTGACTTAAGTATTTTTATCCAAGGACACACTGGATCCTGACTGGTTTGACTGGTAAATGTGAGTGAGCGCTGCTGACCTGAGCATCTTTCCCACCAGAGGTGTGGTCTTTTTTGCAGAAGAGGATGTCTTATATTTCAGCAACTATTGTTCTCGGATTCCTCCTGGCAGCCATCCCTCTCTCACTTCCATATACACGCATATCACTTCCCACAACCTGCTGACTTGATATGTGAATCAGGATCACTGGTTCTCAGTTCACAGAGAGTTCTGTGTCTATTCTTCTTCTTTCTTTTTCTCTAACTAAGGGGAAAACAGACTTTAATGCTTTAAAATTATCACAATAAAAAGTAAAGAAAAAAAATGCATCTCCTGATTTCATCTCCTAATATTCTTGTAACGATATGGGTCTTTGGCACGCTCGACGATAGAGTCCAGCAAACAAAGTCTTTTATTCAGAATAATAAACACACTTTTAGTCAGAATGAAATGAGGGCTTAAATACAGAGAGTACTCAACGGAAAGCAGAACAGGAGCGTACATTAATAACAAAGGAAACTAACTAGCAAAACAGAACACAGGCAAAACGGGAACATGTTACTGACTGAAAACCAAACCAAACACAGTGATACTAAACAGAATTGAACATAACCCTGACAATTCTAAAGGTTTTACATACCTGGGGAACTATCACCTTCTATAAAAAACTATCACCTTCACCAACAGTAAAATACATGTCTGACATCTGTCCTAGTGCACTGTAAGGAACAGACTGACATTTTTGTTTTTAAAAATGTTTCTAACTTGGACTAAATGGACATTAAACCCTCACAGAATTTTTCAACTGTTGAATTTTTTGTTTTTGGCTGACCTATGCCTTTAAGAGCCATTAGTCTTAAATAACTAAACACAAAGTCTTATCGCCATATCTGGTGGTAGAATAAAAACATGACTGAATCTGAACCACCTTTAAGGGAGTTCCATGATGTCAGATATGTTTTGGGCTAAGATAATTACATTTTATGGATCAGGGTCTGGTGTAAAAGTGAGAAAAGCTTTGGAAAGACATCTAAGTGCAGGTTAGGTTATAATCAAAATTTCCCGCCCTTCCAAGCTCAGAGAACGAGATCCGAGAAACCCTGAAAATGAGGAAAATCTCAGTCAAAACATTTCAATTTAACGCTAAACATACTCCATTTGGGAAAAGACTTGTAGAGCAAAGTGAGGTGAGTGTCTTGTTTTTCTTTCACTAAGCTGTGAAGAAAGTCCCTCTCTAGCAGCTGTGAGGAAATTCCCTGGTAATAACAAAAGGTCCTCGTGTATGAAGTTTGCATCATTACTCCACAGCTCTGCCTCAACATCTGTTTCGATATCTTGAGTGCTTCCTGTCTGTCATTGTGCAAAACGTGAAGAGGTTGTGAAGGTGCAGTCATAGAGGGCCATGTTGAAAAGCATGTAGCTTCTCTAAACATGCCTTCCCTATCTGAGCATCACATGTGGGCGGTAGTTTCAATGAAAACCACTTGTAAATATCCTGTTTGATTAAAGGTTAACTGTGTGAAGCGAAGGAATTATGGTTTCATATCCTGTGCAGGAATTTTAAAATCACGCTACGCGGTGAAACTGACAAGCTTTACAGTGAGAATACAAGAGCAGCCATAAATGTGTCATCATTACAGTCTTTTTTTCTTGGAGCCGTTTCCGATTAAAATGCTTACTGCTAAACAAAACCGCTGAGTCAGCTAGAAAGAGATCTGGCACATGCAGACTGCGGTTCTTTCACTGTACAAGGGGATGTTGTAAGCTAGCTGTCGCACTTCATAGTGACAACAACCGTTCACTGACCACCACTATCAAGCTCCAAATAGGACACCACAAAAGCAATTTAAAAGCATAGTCTATGCTAACTAAGCATCAAGCAACTAAGTCGTCTGAACCTATTTGATCACTTTGTGTGAGAAACAAAAAAACTAAACTGAAGTCATTGTTCACTGAATATCTTCTGTGTCCGCTTTAAGCGTTCAAATTTCATTCTTTATTCGGCATATTCATACTCACTCGTCAAGTTTAGCTATGACAACAAATGCTTTGTTGGTGTCATTGATGATTTTTTTTAAAGTGCTCCTATTATGCTATTTTAAGGGTTCTTAATTTTGTTTTGGACCACCTTTCCACCTCTCTGAGAGCCAACTCTGCTCTGATTGGTCAGATGGCCCAGTCTGTTGTGATTGGTCTACCGCTTACAGACCAGACAATCCAAACAAAATGAGTGCACACTATACACAAAACAAGGGTTGCTATGAAGACGAATGCATTATATAAGGTGCAGGGCCTAACTATATGCAATGATCGCATATTTCTTTTCATTATAGTTTCATTATTTCTTTACATAAATTTTAGTAATATTTTCCTTGGAGCACCTTGTAGTAATATCATCCGCTGAATTAAGACAAAGACATGTAATGCTCCCAGATCCATTAGTGTAACGACAAAAAATGTAACAGCTGCTCTGAAATGTGAAAACAGCATTTTAGAAAAACAAATGGAGCAGGTTTCTCATGAATCTGACACCTACTGTTCCATGGACGAGTGCCTCCCGCCATCGAGAGGAAATTACGTGTTTACATGTAAGGATATGCAACCATAGGGGGAGTCCAGTATCAAATGGCACCTCTTAAGGAAGCAATTAGACATATTTTATGCTGTGATTTCTCAAAACGCTCAAGGTCAAACAAAATGAGTGCACACTATACACAAAACAAAAGGGTCGCTATGAAGACGAATGCATTATATAAGGTGCAGGGCCTAACTATATGCAATGATCGCATATTTCTTTTCATTGCAGTTCTATTACAGTTGCATTTGGCTGTTTGCCGACAATGACTTCAGTGCTTCCATCATATCTGGGAAAGTTTGGAAACCCCTGTCTCAGACATAAGTATGAACTTGTTTCAATACAGCATATTTGAGGTTATAATAATGGGTGTTTTTTGTGCCTTCTTTTGGTATCGCCCCTCTGACATCATTATTGAACGATACCCAGTGGGGGAACAATTCGCAAATCACAACACAGATATTGATGTCCCTGAATGTACTAATATGCTGAACTAATATAAACTAATAGGAAGAAACCACCTAAAAACCTAAAAAAGGTGTTTTCTAGGTGGGTTTTCGGCGGTTTCTTTCTGTCTAGATCCAAACGAATCCACCTTCAAGTCTTTATGATAATCTGGGTTTCTTGATATGACCCTTTCTTCAGTATAAAGAAGAAAAAAATTTCACCACCAGACAAATTTATCTAGCATGTCTAATGTAATTCTCTCACTGTAGATCTCACAACAAAAACATGGGATTTGTGCCTCGAATACTCTTCAAGTCATGGGACACCAAACTACTGTATCCATGGAAAGTGCAAAATATGCTCTGAAATCATGTCTTATAAGCTAAAAGTGAATGCAATTTAACTTATTTTAAAGTGCACCTATTTAAAGGTTCCTAATTTTGTTTTGGGGATTTCCTCCTACAGTCAGTTGGAGGAATCCAAGGTCATAAAACACTTTAATTTGTCTCATAATATACATTGTAGCACCACTTCTTTTCTCACAGTGTCAGAAACGGTTCGATAAAGGATCCAGTCTCTCCTTTCCGAGAGCCAACTCTTCTCTGATTGGTCAGATGGCCCAGTCTGTGTTGTGATTGGTCTGCTGCTTGCAGTGCATGTCAAAAACTAAACGTCCATTACCATATCTGAATTTCACATCTGGAGCACTTTCTCAGCGCTTGTATACATAGTTAAATAAACAGTAACGATGGTGTCGGTTTTTCCGTATCAATACAAGTCCGAGTCCTCATGCTTTGGAAGTTCATGCAAAGTGAATTTGCTTTCGCAGCGCAGAAAACAGCGTCTTCTCAACATGTCGACAACACAAACCAAACTCTTCCAGCCCTCAGCTACAATTACAGTGTTTGAGGGTCAAAGTAGACAATGTTATTGTCAATGTAAGGATCGATTCTGACCTGCCTGAAACAAGTCGATAGTAATTCAGTCATACTTCCAGCATGAGTGTAGCAAATTTGCATTATGCCAGCCTATATGGTCTTCATTGGCTGCCTGAGACCAATATTTATCGTGCACTTTGATCTTTAAAACTTTACAGATCTTTTACATTCAAAAACAGCCATATTACACACTACATGAAAGGAAATATCTAAAAAAGAATAATGGGGCACTTTAAGGATATTTAAATATTTTTACTGGCAAACAAGAAAAATAACACAGGTTATGAAAATCATATTGCAATATGCTTGAGTCTGTGACACGTTTTTACATTTAGCGAACTCGTGTTGATATACGTCTGTTGACTTTTTAGGGTCTTTGATCACAGTTTAAAGGTCACCGGCAGAAGCTTTTAATTTTCCCTTAGATTCTTCGCTAGACAACAAAATCTGATTAAACCGACAAGACCTTTGAGCACTGAGAAGAATTCCTTAGAGGCTATAATTCTAAGATCAAACGGACACTGACATAACCTAAATGGGGTTTAAGTTCACGACCTGTAACCACAGTGTCAACCCAGCACGAGTGCCATGCCAGCCACAAACCCATCTCAGCATCTAACTCAAGATTTATTGCTTATGCTTAGGGTTACAGGGTTTTTTTCAAACCACATTTCATCGGTGCTACAAATAATAATGAGATTTGCAACAGCAATTATCACTATTACTATTTCTCACACTCATGTTGCGCATAAATGAAACAAATATCAGGTCACATAACATTTTCCATGTCTACATGCAGCAGACTCGAATTAAATAGATAGACAAGCAACAAAGGAATAAAACATTCAGTATCAGATTCACTCGAGAGGGATCTTCTTCCCACTCCAGATTGCTCATAATGAATCTAAACCACAAGCCCGATTTCATTTTCCATTACTCAGAGCATTACGGAAGAGGCTGGAGACCAGGGGGGTCTCTGAACGGAGCCATCCGTATCTGTCAAGTCTGTAATCGTGCACATCTGCAAAGCACATCTGGAGTGCAAATTATCTTTTAAACAAAGCCACTGATGCATTACCTGCAAAAAAAATCTTTAATTTATTGTATTTATGATTTACAGGTGTGTTTAGAGAGGATGTTCCAAAACTAATTAACTAACTAATATTTAAACAAATTAAAGATGTACTCACTAAGACAACAAAACAACATTTTGTGATGTTTATGGTTAAAACAAGAAGAAAACAATTCACTAATTAGCTAAGAAAAATTAACTTCATAAAAGATATAGGCCTAGCACAAAATCGGCCTGAAACTATTTATTAAAAAATGCACACCAGAAATGGTCAGTGGAAGGTGCTTTACCTTCAGAAAATGTTGATCGTCAACCTGAGGAAGACAAAACTAAATATTATCTCAAATCTAAAATACAGAATATATATATATATATATATATATATAAAGTGGAAATTTGTGAAATAAATAAATGGTAACACTTTACAATAAGGTTCTATTTGTTAATAATTTAATAATGTAAACTGCATTTACTAATGCATTATTAAACTCAAAAGTTGTATCTGTTAATATTATTGAATGGATTTGAGCAAACATGAACAAACAATGAATAGTCGTACTTTTAATAATTATGTTAACAAAGAATAATAAATATAGCTCATTGTTAGCTAATACTTTAACTAACGTTAACGGGACCTTATTGTAAAATGTTACCAACTAAATAATACACTAGAATGGGTAAAAGGTTTGCAAATTTAGCATTTAGCATCATTCAGTAATTGCTATTTATATATTTTACTGGAAAATAAGATAAAAACACTGAGAATAAAAACATTTTATTCGTTTTTATTAAAGGTAACATTTTATTGTATGGACAATGTCCTTTATCTGAACTGTCCTCCATGAACAATGAAAAATGATATCTGTAGATACTGTGCAAAAAACACATGGTTATTTATGAAGAGAGAAAACAATCCCACAGATAATGGAAGGTCATGTTCTTGACATTTCACTCGAACACTGAATGTTGGCCAAAAGGTTCATCAGAGTTCTCAACATGAGACCCAGTAACAACGATTAAGAGCCGGCACTCTTGAAAGGTGAGATCAGTAAACAACAATAAATCTGTCATCAGAATCACCATGGAAAGACTACTGAGGAAGCAGCTGAAATGTTGTTAAAGAGAACGTCAACAGTTCGAAACACTGGAATATTTTTCTCTCTTTTACTTACAGTACTTCTGATTGGTTGGGTATTAGTTGATCTAAAACTGTAACATCAACAAACATACACCTAGAATATGAGGCAAGCTTACACAGAGCCACCAGCCATGACACCTTCATGTAAAGAAACTGCTCACACAATTGAATGATACACATAGACTGTGTTAACCTGGCTCCCTATCAGCTCTGTTCTTATTGAGGAATGTCTAGTATAAACCATCCGAAGGCCCTGAACGCTAGCTAGCACTAGCTGTTTGCCCTCAGAAGACTCCGAGTGTGTTAATGCAGCACTGACATGAGAAAGAGCAGAGCCGTATGGAAAAAACACAAGAGTCCATGTTTGTGTTGATACAGACAAGATATATAAAGGCTATTTTTGGAATATACAAACGGTGGCAGCAAATCTGACTCAAGTCTCTCAGCTAATAACAAAAGCAGTAACAGCGATAATGGGTGGGGGGGCGTGTCATCAAACGCATATGACACGTTTATGGAAATAATACTTGATAGGTGGATCTTGCAAAGAAATGTTTGGGCTCATATTTCACCCCCAAATCGAAATAGAAACAAACATTCAAATTCATGACTATTAAGCACACTCTTATTATTGTAATGTAAAAAAAAAAAAAAATTTTATGGAAAAGATTTTGTCCAGACATTTTTAAATAGCCTAAAATTAACATACATTAAATGCTCACAATTATTTACTTCCAATTGTATTTTTCAACATTGGAGATAGGAATGGTTTATTGTTACAATAAAGATAAAATAGAGACTCATTTAATAAATATTTAATGGACAATTAGATAGGTTTATTGTTCCGAAAATAAATAAATAAATAAATACTAATGGTGTGAATAATAGTAATGATTAATACTAATTATTATAATTAAGTAACCTAATTTAGCTAAATAATAATAATTTCTTTATTTTACAATGAAATGTGATCCAGACATTTTTATGATTCACCCATTTAAAGAACTATTTTAATGTCTCGGTCACTAATCCTATTCTCAGTCAGTCACATTTTATCAAATTAAACAAATCTTATGGACTCCTGCCATCTAGTGGGCATCATAGGTAATAGCGACAGGATGTTTTTCGTCATTTTACGCCAATAGACATTACTTTACGGTAAGTGTCCAGTAGCAGCAGCATGGCGACTGCAGCAGCAGACAGCGGAGATGGACCTTCGTATGAAAGTGATGATAAATGTAAAGAAGATCGAGATGATAAACCGGCACCGAGTCAGAGTTCATCTAATGAACAGAATACAGAAACGAAACCGGTGTGTCTCATAGTTCTAGGCATGGCAGGGTCAGGAAAAACTACTTTTGTGCAGGTGAGACTGACTTGTGACACATCAGTAAAATGATAAGTAAATTAGGCTATATAATTATGTAACATTTACTTGGTTCATTTAAGATTATTTCAGTGTTATGTGTGATAATTCTGAATTAACCAAATCATAAAAATAAAAAAATCCGGTAAACATTTACTTGAGTCAATTTAAGATGGATATCATGCATTAATAAATACTAATGTCTATGTATATCTTGTTGTATCAGAGGCTCACAGCTTACCTGCACTCCAAGAAAACTCCTCCATATGTCATCAATCTCGATCCTGCTGTACATGAGGTCCCTTTTCCAGCCAATATTGGTGCGTCACTGTTTTCCTGCCCCTGTTATCCCAGTAAGACGGTGCTGGTTCTCGTACCGGAGCAGGTGCTGAGGGAACTTGTTCTCCGAACCGACCCGCGTTGTTTTCAGAACCGAGCGGTGACGTAACTGACTACGTTAGTACACAACTTGCCTGCGAATAAAAAGACCATTGCGGACGTTGTTTACGTTTTTAAAAACAAATGTAAAAATCCAAACTAATTTAATTTCACAATTTTAATGATCTTACAACTTTTCCATATCCTGTTTACACGTAATATGTCTGTTTATTTAGCACTATGAGAATAAAATAAAACATAACCTAAAAAAAAACTAATAAAACCTTCTTAAATATTCAATGTTAAATACGTTCTCAAAACTTTTAAGACTCATAAACTCCAAAGTTAATTTATTTCAGTGTCTTTATGCCAGCACAAGCGGTGTTTGATGTAACTTAAAGAAGTTTTTCACATTTATACAACATTTACTTCCTGATTTGCACTGGAACCAGCACCGTATGATATGAAGCAGTGACATTTCACTCGGGGTTAAAACACTGGCCGCTATTGTTATGGATAAATATTCATGATTTGTTAGCAGCATCTTAATTACATTAATGTCAAAGATTAAGTCTGGTTGTGCTTTTCCTTGCAGATATCAGAGACACTGTCAATTACAAGGAAGTCATGAAACAGTATCCTTTCAGTGTGAAAATATGTGTCTTGTGCTGTCTACCATCATTATCGTGGTACTATAATGTTATTGGTTATAGTGTTATTTGGAGTTATTTGGAGTGTTTTACTAAACCTTTAAACCTCACGATTGTCTTTTACAACAGATTCAAACTTGTTCAAAACTTGAAAACTTTAAATATCAGAGAAAAGGTTAGGTTTTGATTTCCAGGCCTGGAAAAGTTAGGTATATTAACATTTTCAAAGTGCTTTCTTTTAGTATATAATGCAGTTATATTGTGATCTAAAATTGTATTTTAGCTAGACATTGCTCTTAAAGTGATAGTTCGCCCAAAAATGAAAATTCTGTCATCATTTACTCACTCTCAAGTTGTTCTAAACCTGTATGAATTTCTTCTGCTGAACTCAAACACAGATAATGTAAAGAATGTCGGTAACCAGACAGATGACGGTAGCCATTGACTTCCATCGTATTTGTTCCCCCCCAAACTATGGAAGTCAGTGCGGCCCATCAACTGTTTGGTTGTTGGTTACCGGTCTTCCTTTATGTTCAGCTGAAGAAATTCAGACAGGTTTGGAAAAACTTGAGGGTGAGTAAATGATGACAGAATTAACATTTTTGGGTGAACTATCCCTTTAATCAGTGCATTCTCAGTGAATTACAAATGACTGGAAAAATCATAATTCCAAGATCAAAAAGTGTAGTAGTATCCATAGTTTAATTTCATCTGAGTGGATTGCCTTTGACTCTAATACAGATATGGTTTAGGTCCGAATGGAGGAATCGTCACATCTCTGAATCTGTTTGCAACACGATTTGATCAGGTAGAGCTGCATTTGAAGGATCCAATAGATGTCACTGTTTTACACTTTCACTTCCACATTCTTCTGTTCTAATTTACCATTTCTGTGTGTCCTCTTTTAGGTCATGAAGTTTATTGAGAAAAAGCAAAGTAATCACCAGTAAGTTTGTGTTCAGTACTCTAGATGTGATGATATCTGTGTCTTTTTCTCAGTGCTACTATTGCATGTGTGAGTCATGTTGTGTGTGTGTGTGTATGCAGGTATGTTTTGATTGACACTCCTGGACAAATAGAGGTGTTCACATGGTCGGCATCTGGAACTATTATAACTGAAACACTGGTACTTCACAGTCTTTCACGCTTAGTCATGATATTGCATTTGTATTTGGATATTTTGAATATAAACACAAGATTTCTTTTCTAGGCCTCTTCTTTTCCCTGTGTGGTTATTTATGTGTTGGACACGTCTCGAAGTGTGAATCCGGTCACCTTCATGTCCAACATGTTGTATGCCTGCAGGTCAGCTGCTCAGACTTATTTAATATATATATTGATTATGCAATATCTAAGGAAGCTTGTTTCCACCACTGAATACAAATAAATAAAATGCAATTATGAGTTTATATCTCACAATTCAGAGTTCATATCTAAACTTGGAATTGTGAGGGGGGGGTAAAGTCTGAATTGTGAGATATAATCTCACTATAGCGATAAATCAGATTTATAAGATATAAACTCGCAGAGTCAAAATTGTGAGATTAAAAGTTGCTATTAACTTTTTCTTTTTCTTATTTTGTGGCAGAAACAAGCTTCCATAAATATCTCTGAGATTTTAAAGTCTGCAAAAAATCAATAGTTCAGAGCGCAGTGTACTTGCTGAGTTCTCAGTGTTATATTCACACTGTATTATGCATCATGAAAGTGATGTCATGATTTCAGTAGATCTTACTGAAATGTCTTGTTTTCCTCCAGCATTCTCTACAAGACCAAGCTACCATTCATAGTTGCCATGAACAAGGTAAGAAAATGCTGTCATCCTAATCTTCAGTGGTCAATCAATAGGGATATTTAACTGCAAATACTGATATCTAGAAGGACGACAATATGTATACATTGCATTATGCATTCTAGTGAATTTGATGCATGTAGTATTTCTTAAATAACATCAAGTTATTTTATTAATAATTATTTAAAATTAATTGTATAGTTATAAATGTATAATATTAATTAATATGTAAATAAATATGAACACATATTTACTAATATTTATTGTTACATTTAAATAAAGTTGTTAATATTAATGGTACTATTTATATTAGTACATTTATTTAATATGAATAAATTAATTGTTCAAAAAATTATTATTGGTGGATAACACAATCTCATCCATCAGCATATTTTTTTAAATCGTATGTTTTAAATAAAACAAATCAGTGTAAGTGGTTTTTTTTTTCTGCACCTTTATCAGACTGACATCATTGATCACAGTTTTGCGGTGGAGTGGATGCAGGACTTTGAAGTGTTCCAGGACGCTTTGAATCAGGAGACGTCTTACGTTAGTAACCTGACCCGCTCTATGAGTCTCGTCCTGGATGAGTTCTACACCAACCTGAGGGTGAGTATAAAGCCACGGTCCAGTTAGCTGCCACCAACACACACGCATTCAGCACAATTTACACTTTTCACATGCTCTCACGTATGAAGGTTAATAGTAGCAAAACTCGAGAGCATGTAGATCTGAATTTGAGAACCTGTACAACAAATATTCGTACTCATACGCAAAAATTTGGGGGGCGCAAAGGAGTCGTTTTATTGGTTGGAGCCTAGCCAATGAAATGGGACATATTTTGTACGCAATGATGTCTCAAAACCTGTGTCCTTGGGGACGTTCTGAACGTGGCTTAATGCATTAAATTAAGACAGTGATATTAAAAGAGATACATGGTTTTATCAAACTCGGTAAACACCTAATAATGCATACCTATTAGGGCTGGGTATTGACACAAATTTCACAATTCGATTCGATTTCGATTCACAAGCTTGCAATTCGATTCCGATTTGATTCGATTCAATATTGATGATTTTGGATATCAGGTACAATACATGGCAAATTTTCTCAAGGAAAACAAATCTCTTAGCTAATGCTGTAAACTATGGGAGTCAGTTGTAGCCTACTAGGCTTCATTAGCCTACTATAATATTGAAGGTAAAAATGTACTGATTTGTATACAAACACTTAAAGGTGCATTAAGCAAGATTCTGAGTTTTTGCAGAACTATGCCACCTCTGGCGGCAAGTGAATCTGCAGCCAGAGATGTGCACGCTCATGGACCACACGCACACGCACGCTTGCACGAGCACGAGCTGTTCATAACCAAAGGAGCATCAGCCGCAAATCTTTTGTTTACAATCATAATGTCTTCAGAGGTAATAAAGTTATAAATCTGCAAGTCATTTTAAATATGTGAAAGGAAAGGCAATTGAGTAAATTACACACTTATGTGTGAGGGAAAAACGGGGGTAGTAGAAAACTTCGTTTTTTATTTCCATCTATCTCCATGTTGAACTGTGTTATGTGTTTACTGTATCCACTTATGATTGTATTATTATGGAAACACGTTCATGAACAATATAAGTTGTTACTTTGTAAAACTCAGTCGGTCAAAAAAGTACACTCAATTGTCTCAAGGTAATAAACAATTAAATGGCACTATGACGTTACCATAAAAGCCAAACAGGCTAATCCGCCAAAGATTTGCGGGGGTTTAGCCTGTTTTATTGATCTGCTAAGTAGCATATTCCAATAGCAATACATCCTAATTGAGCAGTAATTTGCTCAAAATTTGTGTCTAATTATCTAACTTATATATCAGCATTTTATATCACACTCAAGATATTTGAACTGTTTTAATCGAATAGCAAATCATTAAACTACATGTAGTGCAGATTTATTTAGTAGATATTTTGCCAGGGACAATACACACTGATGAACATTTATGTGAAATGTGTCAATACTTTTCAACTGCTGTCCCTATGTTTACTCTCGTCTTATTCCGACGCCTGTCTGAGTCCAATTTTGCCCTTTTGGATGCACTAGAGACAAGTTTTCTTTTTTTTTATCTTGCGTGGAGTTTGCGTTGGTGTTTGAAATGAACTACAAGCAGGTCTCTTACAATCCATCTTCTACGGAGAATGCCGGCGAATACACAAACCTACCAGACATAGCTATGTGAGCGTGCCGTGAACGCGCATGACGTCACGCCCAGTCTCAAATTCCGGCCCGAATCCCTCTTATTTATTTTACTTTACAGGATTATAGAGACAATCTCAGTGATCAGAGAAGGGCTCATTCAGCCCATCAGGCAATTGTTTAAGCATGTATGGGTTAGAAAACGGGTATTTTTAACATGAAAAGTTGCTTAATGCACCTTTAAATTACACTTTTATTTATTTTTATAATAATAAAGTTATATGAAATATAAACATTTAAATGGTGGCTGTCATAAAAACCTGCCAGATTTATTGAAACATGCATTAAAAATTTAAGAACATTAAAAATTAAAATGAATATGTAATATGGTGCATATATTTAGCAAAATGCTCCTCTCTAGAGTTAATTTTTCTAGCTGACTAACGGGTTTATGGTCACTGGATATGGTTTTTCTGAGGTAAATGTGACGTTACATGACATTGTTTACAAGCTGTTTTACTGACGTCTTTCCACGGATGAAACACTGATTGTGCGATTCCATGTGACATGATACGGATTTTGATAAGTTGTACTCTATCATTTAACACACTTTCAGGTGCTTATTCATGTTTATTTCGTGCTGTAACTGGTATTATTAAGGCGGAAGAGAAGATCATGTTGCTTCTCTTGAGCTGAGCTGCGCCAGAGCGATCTCACGCCACAGCGCCAAAACGGTATTTATGTTTTTGAATTTCGTAAGAAAATGGACGTAATTTGAAATCTGAGACTTTGTTTCATATCAATAGGAACAAGCACAAAGATTATTGCGATTTATTGGATGGGATTCGCGCTACAATGTTACATTCAATCATCAACTGAAAACAGGATGACTAATCGATTCTTGGGATTTAAGAATCGATATCGGTTCGTAAAAATGAGAATCGATTAAAATCGAGAAATCAATATTTTTTACCCAGCCCTAATACCTATGTACAGAAAAGCAGATGAGCCCAGAATATGAAAGCAACACGTTTAATTACATGTTAAGCGTTTTCAAGCGAGAGGAGTTTTTTGCCAAATATGTCGACTATATTACATATTTATTATATTTTTTACTTATATCGTTAAAATATTATAACATTGTTATTAAGTTGAGTTGTTGTTTTTAACCTTTAATAATAATACCAGCTGAAAGGGCTATCTGTATGTTTACAGCATTAGGTGAGATTTTTTTTTTCTTGAGAATACTGTACCTAATATTTATCCAAATGAATCGCTATTGAATCAAGATCGGAAATAAATCACAAAATTTGAATTGAATTGAAATCGTGAAATTTGTGTCAAGCAAAAAAAAAAAACATTAGCCTACCATGTAAAATGTTGTTACTAAAAATAATAAAATAAAATTGTTTAGTTACCAAATGTTTTGACAATCCCAATACACTTATTGTGATGCAAGTCCATAGTTCTCTCTCCAAGCTAAACTCAAAAAATGGCAGCCCTGTTATTTTAAGTTATGTATGGATGGTTGCTTAATTACCCAAGCCAAAAAGTCCACACTTAAGTTTCCATGATATTCTGGAATTTAGATATATAAATCTAATTGCTTAGAAAAAAATGAGTAGTTAGGGTTACATGTTTCTTCATGCAGTAAAATGTGATTGTAATTTTAACTGTATAAGACTGTAAAGATGATACTGTAAAAACCTGTTAATTGGTTGATGCTAAGGCTATGTTCAACTTGTCAGTGCAAATCTGATTATTCGTTTATCTGGTTGGAATCTGATCTATTCAGATCCGATTTGTGTGTCCATGCCACTCTTTCGTTTTCCGGAATATCTGCATTGGTTTCTTTGGCTATGCATTGCATTAGTCGTTATATTCCAAAAACAACCACAACCACCACAACAACATAGAAGGGTTTGCTGTACAGATGTTGTCTTATTTACAACATGACAATCTGTAGCTGCTGCGCTGGACATCTGTAGGCTATTTGAGTGGCATGTGCCACTGAATGTTTTGTAATGCCAGTGCTATTGTATGTTGTTTATCATGACAACTTTCAAACTGCCCATTCTAGGAAAGACATGAAATAAGTATATCATGGATCACTACATAATAACACATTAAAGGTGCATTAAGCAACTTTTCATGTTAAAAATACCCGTTTTCTAACCCATACATGCTTAAACAATTGCCTGATGGGCTGAATGAGCCCTTCTCTGATCACTGAGATTGTCTCTATAATCCTGTAAAGTAAAATGAATAAGAGGGATTCGGGCCGGAATTTTAGACTGGGCGTGACGTCATGCGCGTTCACGGTACGCTCACCTGGCTGTCTGGCAGGTTTGTGTATTCGCCGCCATTCTCCGTAGAAGATGGATTCTAAGAGACCGGCTTGTAGTTCATTTCAAACACCAACGTAAACTCCACGTAAGATAAAAAAAAAGAAAACTTTTGTCTGTGAGCGTGCACACTTCTGGCTGCAGTTTCGCTTATCGCCAGAGGGGGCATAGTTCTGCAAAAAGTCAGAGACTTGCGCAATGCACCTTTAACAGTCGCATCCGTTACTGTAAACCTTTATCTTTGCATGATGCTGCACCGACGCACGTCTGTAGGTGTCAGTATAAGTAAGTGTACATGGCCAGCGCAAGATTCTCATCTGTGGATTTAATAATAGTTTTTTTTGTAAATAAGTTTTAAATTCTAAAATGTACAGGTTGTTCTGTAAATATGTTTAAAAAACAGAATTATTCTGGCAACCACAGCTTCTAGTTTTGTTTCGTTTTTTTCTGTAAAATCGACAGGTAGTAGAGCCATGCTAATGGTGAAGCTTACCTTGGCTAGAACCATCAATAAAAAAAGCAAGACATGAACACAGATTTATGGCTTTCTCGGTGTCTGAAATGTATTGTTGGGCTTTTAGGTGACAGTTGCAATCACTCTTTTGTGACTTTAGTTTTTATCTCTCAGTCCAGTGCTTATGCAGGAACGTTTCTTTGTGTCCTGTAGGTTGTCGGTGTGTCTGCAGTGACAGGTTCTGGGCTTGATGAACTGTTCGTACAGGTTGCAGATGCTGCTAAAGAGTACGAAACGTACGTATCCCAAGTTCCCAACACTCTATGATTCAACACACATAATTCATAATTATGGTATGATTATGAAATTGAAGACTGTAGAACTTCAATGGCTTTAGTTTGTCTACCAGTGTTGTTATCGTTTAAAATCTTTAAATCGTTTAAATCTATTAAAGGGATAGTTCACCCAAAAATGAAAATTAGCCCATGATTTACTCACCCTCAAGTCATCCTAGGTGTATATGACATTCTTCTTTCAGATGAATACAATCAGAGTTATATTAAAAAATATATATCCTAATTAATTGTACAACTGTATACAGTTAGAAACATAAAATAAAAAATAGAGTGCCAAAGCCCAGAAACATCTTAAGCTGGATTTGATGTAATGGTCAAAAGTTAAAGACACGTTTTAATAGCAAAAAAAAGCATATTATGCCAGAGAGATGGAGAAAATAACGTGACTGAAGTAGCTATGCAGCTTTTCGGTATTAGAAGGGAGTCCATCAGCCATTTCGTTTTAATGTGAATTATGATGCATATGTTGTTTAGGACAATGTAATAATAATAATAATTCATTACATTTATATAGCGCTTTTCTCAGCACTCAAAGCGCACTCATAGAAAGGGGGGAATCTTCTCAACCACCACCAATGTGCAGCATCCACCTGGATGATGCGACGGCAGCCATATTGCGCCAGAATGCCCACCACACACCAGCTTACTGGTGGAGAAGAGACAGAGTTATGAAGTCAATGAGTATTTATGGGGATGATTAGGAGGCCATGATGGACAGGGGCCACTGGGCAAATTTGACCAGGATGCCGGAGTTACACCCCTACTCTTTCGAAAGACATCCTGGGATTTTTTGTGACCACAGAGAGTCAGGGCCGTGTTTTATTTCACGTCTCATCAGAAGGATGGTGCTTTTTGACAGTATAGTGTCCCCATCACTACACTGGGGGTGTTAGGACCCACACAGACCACAGGGTGAGCACCCCCTGCTGGCCTCACTAACACCTCTTCCAGCAGCAACCTGGTTTTCTCAGGAGGTCTCCCATCCAGGTCCTAACCAGGCTCAGCCCTGCTTAGCTTCAGTGGGCAACCAGCCTTGGGCTACAGGGTGACATGGCTGCTGGCGATATATATAGGCAATATAGATCTACGTTAAAAGATAAATGAATGCTTTTCTACAAACAGTTGATATGTTTTACTGTCTTTACAGCGAGTATCGCCCTGAATATGAACGTCTGCACAGAGAGCTGGTGAGTAATCGCTGGTGTGGGCTGATGTACTAGTCATGAATCAACTGGTCATGTCTTGCAAAGATCCTTCCATCACTGATTAAACAACATATTTTTGTTGCTTGGTTTTTTTCTTATTTTTTTCATTTGAAAGGCAAATAAAAATTGCACTGGCATGAGAAAAGGTCAAGTCTGACTGTTATTAATTCTTTCATCTCATGCACAGTCTGAAGCCCAGAGTCAGAAACAACAGGAGCAGTTGGACCGCCTTCGGAAAGACATAGGAGCAGTTCCCATGGAAACTGCAGCTCCTACCGGTACATTCATTCAGAACGGTCACGTCTGTTCATTCAAAAATAAATATATTTGAAAGTCATTAATCAACTTTGAACTCTCACATATAACGAACGATCCGATCTTTTGATGAGAATAAAACAATGACTGTGTCCTGAATAGTAGTCTATGTATGAAATATGTCTTTTAAATAAAGTTTAGAAAAGAGTGGGAGGTACAGTAAGCTGTGTGGGAACACTACTGTTCAAAAGTTTGGGGTCAGTAACATTTTTAATTTTTGTTATGTTTTTGAAAGAAGTCTCTTATGCTCACCAAAAATAGAGTAAAAAGAGTACTATTGTGAAATATTATTAAAATCTAAAGTATTTTTTTTATATATTTTAAAAATGTAATTTGTTCCTGTGATCAAAGCTGAATTTTCAGCATCATTACTCCAGTCTCCAGTGTCACATGATCCTTCAGAAATCATTCTAATATGATGATTTGCTGCTCTTTTATTCTTATTATTATTAAGGTTGAAAACATTGCAACTTAATATTTTTGTGGAAACTTTTTTTTTTTCAGGATTCTTTAAATAGAAAGTTCAAAAGAGCAGCATTTATTTAAAATGGAAATCATTCAAATGCATCCTTTGCTGATTAAAAGTATTAATATCTCTGAAAAAATATCATACTGGCTCCAAAACATTTGAACGATAGTGTGTTTTTGACATGAATTGCTTTATAAAAAAAATTAAAAAAATTACGGATATCATTTGTCTGCATTCAGCTGGACTTGGAGGGTGATCCTTAATTAGCTTTGTTTAAAAATATATGTATATGCCTTGGTTATTTTTTTTGTTTAGAAGCCCCAGATCTTGGTGGGCCTAGTGACCTCATCTTTAACCGAGGCAACCCAGATGAAGCTGAGGAAGACACAGACAGCGATACTGATGATATCGATCACACAGGTGAGAAGGATACTTCAAATGACCCTTAAAGAACCATAATCACCATCCCACTCAATAACACCCTTGTTTATGATGTCACTTTTTTCCCCCATTTTTTCTTTTAACAGTCACAGAAGAAAGTAAAGAGGCCGGTGCTTTCGGGAACTTTCTGAAGGAGAGAAGAGAAGTAGTGCAGGTGCGCAACAGGGAGTCAAAGTGAGGGCAGGAAATGTATGTATAGTGTTCGGTCACACATTCGAGTTTGACCCCTGAACTTTGACGTATCCACTTTCTTAACTTTGGAAGACTCCAAAATAGATTTCGGCGGCTAATATGGACCGTTTTCAATGAATCTGCTACAGTTGTAGCTGCCTGCACGTCCTGCTGCCACATCAACAAAGCCTGCGCTGAGATTTCAGAATTGCAAATGAGTAAATTTGTATTAGAACGTAATAACTGTTGCATCGTGGACAGGTCAAGAACCGCATTAGTTCAAAACCAAACATCAGCATATTTTGTCTTGCGTCTCCAATGAGCATGTTATTGCACAAAGAAAATAATGTGTGGTTTTTCTTTTGCATAATATATTTATGTACATTCTACAATTTTATTTTTCTGTTAATAAAAACTCTGTTTTCATAACAACCTGGAATAGAAGCCGAAAATCTGAAATTTCTCTTTTAAGGAATGGACTCCTATACCTATGAAGTTTCTATTATGGTAAATAAAATATTTTTTTACATACAGTATACAAAATCGGCCTTGCTTGAAACTTTCTGCTTCGTCTTTTCATAATGCTGTTTGAAGAAGCGTGGAGCGTGTTCATGTGCTGAGATGGTAGGTGGGCAGAAGTGGTTTTGCAGCCATATGGCAGAGGGATCCAGTGGGTGTAGTGAGACTGTGGGATTCAAAATCATGCCTTCAGCCGCTCCGTTTCATGAATTATGTTTCTACAACCTTCACATGTGTGAAATACCACTCTGCAAGACCTTCAGCTTTCAAGCTAGTTGAATGTGAGCATTGGAGATGTCATTGAGATTCACCTTTTGGAGGAAACGACTCAAACATTTATTTCCTGTCCTTTCACAGAATAGGTGCTTGAATGAGTTGTATTTATTAATTTTCATAATGAAATTGCATGCAGCTGTTGAATTTGTTAAGCACTTGCTTTAAATGTGTTTAGATGGATGCAATCAAAAATGTTATGTATTTTGTCTTATGCATTAAGCAGATCTTAAAGTTTTGTGGATTTGAATTGCATATACAATTTCCATCTATTTTGGATTACACGGTTTTAACAAACTGATGCATTTTTGTAAGTCATACAGAAAAAAAAAATCATGGCACAGTTGAACTATTTGCATCTATTTTATGTAAATAATCATTTTTTCAAATTGCTTAGAATCTTTATATTGTGAAAATTTAATGATTTATTTAAAACACATTTTTTATTCGTACTATTACAGAAATCTTACGTTTCTTACCAGTTTCATTTATATACGACTGACAAATATGCAGCACTTAAGCTTGTTAGTTTGTGATGGATGGATGGATGGGTAGGTAGGTGGAAGGATGGATAGGTGG
Organism: Leuciscus leuciscus; assembly: GCF_965113295.1. Taxonomy (NCBI): domain Eukaryota; kingdom Metazoa; phylum Chordata; class Actinopteri; order Cypriniformes; family Leuciscidae; genus Leuciscus; species Leuciscus leuciscus. Next base: position 25,475,666 of record NC_138741.1, on the reverse strand, counting down.
ATTGATGGATGGATGGGTAGGTAGGTGGAAGGTGGGTGGATGGATGGATGGATGCACAGGTAGGTGGATGGATGGAAGGATGGATGCACAGGTGGGTGGGTGGATGGATGGAAGAAAGGATCACTCTACAGACACTATGCACCGAATCCAAAATTGCTGTTAGCTCACATTGGTTTACATTTCCATTACGTTCAAGTTTATGCAACTCAAATACATATATCTCACATTTAAGCCTAAATATTTAATGAGGATGGTTGGATAGATGGCTGGGTGGATATACGGATGTTTGGATACAGTATTCACATGGATCCAAATCCAAAATTGGTGTTTGCTTTGGTTTACATTTTCTTTGCATCCAAGTCCTGCAGACTCTAACTTTACTCTAAGTTTCTAGAATAGAGTAGTCGTGAGCCGATACATGCACGCTTTCCCTGTGCTGGTGACTCATCTCATTCTGAAGCGTGTAGGTTGTGTGGCAAACTGGCAGATGCCTTTAGATTTTCACAGAGCGTGAGTCACTATGTGGTTGAGTTTACGAGAGCTACATCTCAACACCCTTCCTTGATGCTGCCACACACACACACACACATACAAATGCTCTTTGCTGAACATAAAGGGAGAAAGGATGAGTTGAATGGAAGAGGGAAGTGTCAGAACGCCTACTATAATTGCATGTCTGGGAGGAAAGACATTGCCTGGCAAGATTTAAAAGTCAGTCATAACTGGTTTTTGCCGGTCTATGGTTGTTTTTTCTGTGTTTTATCGATGTTAATGATCAAAGAGCTGTTTGTTCATACTAGGAGACCACTGACCTTTTTACGCTTTTTATAGCCAACAAATAATGCTTTCCCAGCTATACAATAACCAAATCTGTTACCATTGCATATTGAAAAATTTGAGTGACAAACTACCATACTAGTTTATGTAGTACGTACGTATATGGTGCACAGTGTGCAGGTGTTTACTGCATACTGTGTTGTATAGAACAAATACTGCCTAATATTTTAGAAAATAGAATGTGAAGTGATACATACTATGCAGCAATTAAGATTGTGTCCAACATTGTCACATGACCTCATTTTGTGCATACTTACTATTAAGTATAGTACTTGCTTACCATTTCTGCATACGAATAATGTATGTTTGTGAATATGCACAAAATACACACATGACTATATTTCATAAAATATACAGTATACAACAGTGTACACTGCACTGGATACTGTTTTCCACTGTGCAATGCGCTCAACTTCACCATTATTCCCAGTATGACGACTGAATAAGTAATATCAGCAATAATATTTGATATTTATTTCTTGTTTTATTCAATTAGGCTACCAAAATTAAGATATTTTGACACAAAATTGGATTACAAATACAAAACTACCGATTTTATGTCTGAGATGACTACTAGACAACAAATCCTGAATTAAGTTAGGTAGTCTGCTATTCCAAACTTAGATATTATTTGTTCTGATTGAATTAAAGTCACCATGAAATTCAAAACTGACATTTTATGGAATATTGCAGTATTTATTATAAATTATTTATCTTTTTTGTTTAAAGTTCATTTTTTAACAAAAAAAACTTCCCCTCCCTCTTGCAGCAACATCTCTTCTCTGATGATGTGTTTACTGGCACTAGGGCGGGGCAACCTGTCACTCACAGTAAATCGACCAATAGCAAACAACAACCATCCAATCAATTCCCCATGGACAAAATCAAGTCCCGCCCTACATTTTGTCTAGTCAGAGTAACTGTTTCACTTAGATAAGTCACAATAGGGGAGAAAAGACGATCGCAACTTCAGTTTCATACCGACTTGCAGAATAACCTTGACTTCTAATATTGTGACTGAACATCAAACATGCAATGTAGTGAGATCATGTGGCAAAACAAGAGGCATACAACTGTTTATTATAATTATTTATTATAACATTGTGTTATTGCATGTTGCTTCACTGACTGAAATAGTAGATCCTGTACAGCATACACAATGCAGAATTCCATCTGCAACAGCTGTTGTTTTTATATTTTTATGTGATGTCATCTTTTGTTCTCTGTTTATTGCTAGTAAACAGCATGTCAAAGCATGTGGATTGGTTTGACCGTAAGTCCCGGCCAGAGAGATACTGACGACCAGAGTTAAAAGCTATGAGTCATGCAGCACGCGACCATTAGAGTGATGTCATGTCCTGAGTTTAGAGCCTGCAGAAACAGTTTGACCTACTCTCTCACATCACGCTCTCCAGAGCGCTTCACACCTAGAATGCACAATCGGATCACATAAAGCTTTGACTCGGTGGTTTGAATGCTAAATGCTTTACAGCTACAAATGGTGCCTGATGCATTGACATGTTTGGACGTGCATTGAATGTTGGAACTTCAAATGAAAAGTTGCATTTCAGTGCCTCAAAAATATGTTAAATATAATGTTTCTCAAGCTAGATTTAATTTTGAAAAATCTATTTCTGTACACTAACCTTTATGTCTTGGCCACAAAACAAAGCAAATGAGCTATATTGAACAAGGCACTGATATTACACATTTGGGGGGAATGTTGTTAAATTTTGGTTGTCTTTTTTTGGTATTTTATTTGTATTATATGCTATTTAAAATGTATTGTATAATTTAGTGTATACTAAATTTATGTAGTATACAAAAAAAATATATATTATAGAGTTTTTAATGTTTTTAATCAAAATTAGAACAATTACAAAACATGGAATTCACAAAACCAAAATGTCACACACAGTAGAAGAATAACAAAATCATGTTTTGACTAACCTGTATAAAACTGTATAACATTTCAACATTTAAGACACGTTGCCTCAACATAAATCAGCTTGACATGAAAACAACGTAGTTCAGCTACATATTTGTTGACCTTTATTTATGGCATTGTGGATAGTTTTGAAACCAAAATACAAGATCACTGCCAGGACAAAAACAAGCATTTTGTGCATTTTTCGACTCAAAACAATGCATGTCTATGAATTATTCACTGTTTCGCATTGTATTATTCAGGAGGGGTGTGTCAGAATGAGCTCATCACAATATGTTCTAATATAAATCATCTGGCATACCGTAATGTACCTCTTAAGGAAAGTGTGTCCATCTGTCATTCTGCCACAAGTATCACAAGCCATTAGACTGATGTGTTACTGATGTCAGAACATTTTCCACTGAACTGCAGCTCTGCTTTACTGTGTGTTTTATATGAGGTTCAGATGTATGTACAAAAGTAGTATTTAAAATGACAACAAACTGTACCTTATTAAAAGGAAAAGGCTTAATGTAGTAGAAATCAATTTGAAATCACCGTCAATAATTTGAAAGTTAAAAATTCTTTATATAGAGAGTATATATAGTATATATCCATTATATGCATGTAAATACACTGTTCGAAATTTTCAAAAGGTTGGTAAGATTTGTTAATGTTTTTGAATGAAGTCTCTCATGCGCTCCAAGACTGCATTTATGTCATCAAAAATACAGTAAAATTGTGAAATAATATTACAATTTAATATAATTGTTGTCTTATGTAATATATTTTAAAATGTAATTTATTCCTGTGATCAAAGCTGCATTTTCAGCATCATTACTCAACATCATTACATCATTACAGTCTTCAGTGTCACATGATCCTTCAGAGATCATTCTAATATGATGATTTGCTGCTCAAGAAACATTTTATACTTACCAATGTTGAAAACAATTTTGTTGCTTTATAGTTTTGGGGAAACAGTGACAGTTTTTGAATTTTTTTAGAAAGATAGAAATCTTTTGTAACATTATAAATGTCTTTACTGCCAATGTAATTGAACTGAATGAAAGTATTAATTTCTTTTTTAAAAAGTAGTGTGTGTGTGTGTATATATATATATATATATATATATATTTATATATAATGCCATTACCCTAATGATCAAAACTGTTTAGAACACATTTTCTACAAAAAATATAACAAAATCTATTACAAAATAACATGGAAACTATCAGTAAGGTTTGTGCTTGTATGCATGATTAGCTTCTTCATCATCATCATCATCATCATCATTGCCTGTCAGGTCAGATGTGGACTGGAAACTGCATCATTCTGACTAGAGAATCCAGCGCACCGCTCCTGATTGGCTGGCAATGACATCATAGCAGGGTTACCATGTGATGATCAGGCTTTCCTTGCAGGCGCATTGTTTTCCTTCACCACATCCCCCCACCTTTCTCTTTTCAGTCTTTCTTTACTGCTCTGGTGCGGTTTCAGTGCACCATTTGCGAACAATACCCATTATACACCCTACCTCCTTTTTCCTCTGTCCTTCATTTCTCTGTTATTCAGTTTTAGGACCTCGTTTGCTGCATTTTTTGCTCTGTTGCCATGTGAAAAACCCTGTATGCAGGCACACGTCTCTCCACCTATAGCAGACAGCTGGATGACATCATCGTCTCCCCTCCCCCTGCGGCCTCCTCCAGTGATCACATCCAGCATACACCAAAACCAACAGTTCATATGGGTGGGTGATCCTTTCTTGCACAAATTATGTGCTCATATATCATTTACTGTATTATTAACTACAAAAATGCTATCTTTTGTTTTGCATTAAACCATGTGCATTGAGTTCCTTTGTTCTATTCACTTAAGACTTTGTCTGTGTGTTTAGAGGGATGCGGTGCCACTGGGAAATAAACTAGGTACAGTATGTTCTGTTCCACCATATTCAACATCCATATCAGGACCGCTGGGAGCATTTCTACCTCACCCGAGAGACCTCAGAACTGCAAACAGGTTCAAATAAGCACCTTATACAAGTTACTCCTGCAGTAAGTCCTGTCATTAAATCCATCCAGAAACCATTCATCTGTGACATTAGAGATGTGACGTGCATAAACTTGGTATTAAAATCAGGTTCGTTCTACAAAATGAACAAACTGTCTTTGGAATTGTGAAAACTCCAGTAGTTTGATTTGGCACAGGACCAGAGCAACAGATGGGCCATTGACAGACTGTTCAAACAGGCCCGCTCTGCCCGCATCCAGACTGGGCATGTTGGCAAGGTTATTTTGTCATAGTCATCCACAAGACTCCAGCCATGAGTGAGTGAGAAGATGACACATAAATCCCAGTCCTCCTCCGTTTTTAGACATGACATTTCGAGCAGCTCCCAAAACCAGACCGAACTGGATTAGCACACGATGCTGCGCGTAATTCAATTCTAAACTGGAATAACCTAAAAAAGGAAATGCATCTGGGTTTCAAGCCTTGATATTTGTTCACAAATGTAGGATATATAATATTTAATATTCTTTGATAGCTCCAATTTTCAATAACACAAAACAATACAATTCTGTTTTCTTATTAAATACTACTAATATTACTAAATAGTGCTTCTTCTGCATAAAGCTGCATAATATGCCCTGTCCTTCTCTGAAATCATAACCAGTTTTCAACAAAGAGTTAACCACCCCCTATCTGCACTCCCAGCCATTCCAGCCCATCAGGAGCCTGCATCCCTCTCGACCAATCACAGCGCTTGGAGGTGATGTCATGCTTTATCTAGCAGAGGTGGTGCTGATGCTGCCAGGTTGAGCATCCAAACAGCAGCAGACTGTCAGACTGAACGCAAGGGAAAGACCCTGACAGAAGATCACAGCACGCTGTCGGTGAGTTAAGGTGAAATTGTATATCATAACCTGTTATTTACTGTATTATGCTTTTGCAGGACAAAGGAAGACTCCTGATCTGTTGGACTAATGCGATTGAAGTTGTATTAACTATGGAAACTTCCATTTATTCTGTTTTGTTCCGTATTATGTAGGGCAGAAAGATTCTTAGATAATGTTGCACTGCAGATTTGAATGCTTGCAAGATTTAGATTTGAGATACGTCATGCAGCCTGGGTTATAAGACGTATATGTAAATCATATATAAGCATGAATTGTTGGGTTTTGCAACTGTTTAGTCTTAATACCACATCAGAAAGCAGTTGTGCTTGAAATCATGTTGGTCTAATGCATAGTGCATTGTGAAAAATAGGAGAGTGCATTGCTTGTTTAAAAAGGGGCAAAGTGTGCATTGTAGGTCTTGCAGTGAGCTTGCTAGTCTGCGCTGTGGGTGGTATTGAGAGGTGAGATTATATGTTGGTGTGCAAAAGGCCACGGCCCTTTTATAGAATGGCACAACCTTTGCTTTCAAAACACCAAGCGATTATTTCGATCAGAAAGCAGTGGGAGGTTAAGAAAATGACTTGCTGCATGAGCTGCAAACAAATGCATGATAAACTTGTACGTCTCTTAGTTGAACGACAATGCTGTTGGGTTGTGCTCCAAAGCATGTTTTTTTTATTACATCAGCTGTGTTGCTGGCATCAATAAAACAGGAGCTGATTTTGGGCTTTGTGTGCATGCGGTGCGACCCTCATGACTTGGGAAAATTATACACGTTCTCAAAGAATCAACATTTTTGGCCTTCATGTTAGGAATGGAGTTGAAACGTTTTATAGAATAAGCCCATGCATTGAAAATGTCACAAAGTTGCAAAGGTGTTAGCTGGTGGAGCGATCGTGAAGCGTGGGAATTGAGGGGGCACGGCGAGGGCAGAGGCAGGACGAACGAGAGAGAGAGTGATAGAGAAGGAGCGTAGGCTGAGAGATGATCATCAACCCTGAACAAACCAGATTCATTTACGCGAACGATTGCCATCAAGTACATTACGGCTGAGTTTGTTTGTTCCTTGCTTGGTTTTTGTGGATTTGAATAGATTTGTACTTGGTATGCATACTACTATGTGCTTAGATGTAACTGTGTGATACTCTTACACTGCAAACAAATCTTTGTTTTTTCTTCTTTTTTTAAATATCTAAAACAAGGGATTTACTTGTGAAGGAATTAAGGCTTCTGGGAATACATCTTGATTTGTTTTTAAAAATATTATTATTATTTTAAACTGTTTAATGCATTAACCAAATTCTTTTTTTTTTTTTTTGCTATATATGCTTAAAACAAAAACTGGAATTTTGCCTTTATTTTTCATTTATTGCTTTATGATTTATTTATTTAGTATAAACTGTTGATTTGGACTTGTTATTCATAGTACCAGACTTTTATATGAGGACAAAGACATATCCATAAGAATTGATTGACTGGATTCTGATTACATCATCGTTTCTCTCTCCTATAGGACCAGCTGAGTTTGAAACGCCTTCGAGGACTCAGAAGAAGGAAAGATGACTCTTGCAGGTACGTGTACATCCACCTGCTCTTTCACACGTGATCTTGTGAGCGTTTGATCGGGCTGAAGGAATGATGTGTGAGCACATGGCATCAGTGGCATGAGCTCAAAATAACCCGGTCTCTTTCTCTGTTGCAGCATACAGAGAGAAAATGAGGGAGCTCCCTCTAGTGTCTCTCTTCTGCTCCTGCATCCTGCCAGAGCCTCGGGAGAAGCCCACCAAGAAAACACAAGGTACCTTAAAAGCCCCTTTAAAGGTCTCAAAACTAAAATCTTGTGTAATTACTGTTAGTTTAATTTTATTGAAGCATTTTAACATTAGTTACATGAATCATTGTTGATCTTTCGTTTTAGATGTTGTGGACCTCAACCTGTGCATCATTAAAGACATGGAGGTGATCGAGTTAAACAAGCGGACATCGGGACAGGCCTTTGAGGTCATTCTCAGACCACCGTCTTTTGACGGTCAGAGGGAGTTTCATCCCACTTTCCCACCTCGCAGGGACCCTTCGCTGGAGGAGATCCAGAAGAAACTGGATGCAGCTGAGGAGAGAAGAAAGGTGAGGAATATATATCATGATGGAAGATTACGTGTGATTATTGTCGCTTTCACTTGCATATCTATAACAGAGACATAATTTGGTTCATATATATGCATCAATTTAAATGTTACATAATTTTTTTTTTAAGACAACCTCGGATAGATATTTCAAAGCTGGGTATGCTTTGTGGAGTATTATTTATATACTATTTTATTTTTATTAATATTTTGAGTTAGCTTTACTTTATATTCTCAGTTTTCATTTTAGTTTTACTTTAAGTAATTTGGATTACTTTCTGTCATCTTAATTTTGTCATTTTATTTATTTCAATTTCTATATATATATAGAGAGAGAGAGAGAGAGAAATAGAAATAAATAAAATTATTTCATAATTTTAATTATTACATAATCATTACATATATATTTATTTATTTATTTTTTATATTTATAGCTTTAATGTATTTTAATTTCTGTTTCAGTTTAGTACTTCAAATTCAATTTAGTCATTTCAGTTTGTTGCCAAGGCCCGTTTGTCATGTAGGCTATTTGTATTTGATTTGATTTCAGGTTGGTTTCAAATACCGCAAATGATTTTGAATTATTTTCATTTTAGTAAACAATAACAACACTAGATATGTTTATAGTTGAGTCTCATATTGAGTTAGAATCTCCTCGATTATCTCCACAGTGTCAGGAAGCTGAACTTCTGAAGCACTTGGCTGAGAAGAGAGAACATGAACGAGAAGTGGCCCAGAAAGCCGTAGAGGAGCACAACAACTTCATCAAGATGGCCAAAGAAAAACTGGAGCAAAGAATGGAGATCAACAAAGAGAACAGGGAGGCCCACATCGCTGCCATGCTGGAACGTCTTCAGGAGAAGGTACGGTGAATCTCGGCATTTTAACCCAGTTCTATTTAAAGATGCACCACTAGTGGCACAAAAGGGAATTGCAATCTGTTTGTTCAAGTTGCTTTTTTGTAACAGTGTCATAAATGTAACATCATCATCTCAAAGTGTGTTTGCTGCTACAACCTACGTACACTGACTAGCCAATAAAAATGCAACATGAAATGGCGTATTGATCAGCGCGACATGGTGCAAAAACTTAAAACTATACTTACCTCAAGCTCCATTTTCCAAGTTGTCCTTTTTCCCTAGCCATGACCGCATCCATATTCTCCTCTTTCGCTTCCTCCTCTTTTTTCAGCGCACATAAAAACCACAACTGCCAAAGTGCGATTGATATTGTTCTGTTTGTTTACCACTGCTGATGACATTTCATTCTTCTATACTAACTTGCGTCGTAACCTATGATTCAATAGGTGTTAATTGGGCTTGTTTGGAAATAGGCATTCTTTTTGCAATTCTGTTTGGTGCCACTAGGAAAATCTTTTCAAAGCTTTGACACTTTAGGGTTGAGATTGTTCTATTATTTCATCGTTTTTCTTCCTTTTGTCTTGTATTTTTCCAGGACAAGCATGCTGAGGAGGTGAGGAAAAACAAGGAACACATTGAAGTGGACTGGGATTAGAATCAAGAGCATTTCTTGTCCAGATTTTTTAAAGAGAATGACAAAATAAGGCCTAGCAGGTCCTAGTCATGCTAAGAAAGGCTGTGCTTCGGAATTGACCGCGATTTGAAGGCCTATCTTGCGATATTTGCAGCAAAAGATACTATATTCTTGTGTTTGCTGCAGCACAAAACGCAGTATATTGTGGATGTGGAATTGGGCATCAATTGGAAAATGCAAAAAAGTAGTTTTGTTTTGTGGATTTGTTTACCGCCAAACTGTGTAAAATGCACGAGTCATCATCAATCCTTTTAGTCTTTAGTAATAGCTTTGCATGCACTGATAGGATAAAGATAATGAAGAGGCAGATAGAAACTACAGAGTAACCAAGATGTGCATTTGTGTTGTAATGCTGTGAATTAGCTGTTTGTAACATTGTTTGTGTATTCCGAGAGGTGATCTGTACTTAGCACTGTAGTTCTGCTTTGTATTTATGTCTTAGAGTTGGTTTCTCATAGAAGAATCCCCAAAAAAACAGTAGAATATTTGTTAGTTACCTGACAACGTAGTGTATTAAATGTGTCCGAAATCAAAGTTTTAATGCTTGCATGCCGTGATGCACTTGATAAAACTTGTGAAAAGCCATTTGCTGTGTGAAAGTGTGGTTTTTGTCCTGATATTAATTGCTATATCTTTGAACTTTATGTTCCAGGTGCCTTGAGATCTTCCCACAACACACGCTGATCATATGGGAGAACATTGACCAAAGGACTCACTATCACGCTGAGCTTATTAGCTTGGATCATATGAGATTATGACTCTGAAACCCGATTATATGATATCATTATATCATTGTAAGGTATGATGGCCATGTTGTCAGACGAACGGAACTGGCCGGCCAGCAAAGATCCCGACGGAATCTTTACTACCTTAATCTGAGAAGCGCAGAGAAGTGTTTGTCTCTGTGACGAGCTTGTATGCCAATAGTGCCAAAAAATGAGTGAATGTGAGTGGTAACTTTGTGTGTTTATGAATATTTGGGTGACGTTTGGACGGTTTCATGTACTTTGCCCATGTGGATGCTTCTTCTGTCCTGTCTTTAAGGCTCTATTTTTGGTAAACTGCTCAAGCTTTTGCCGCTGTACATATGTTCACTTGCCTCATGATCAGCTGGTGTCTGATTTGGCGATATAATTCTGTACAGAAATTGTGATATATTTTAGAAGCAGAGGGAATTAAAGGACTGCTGGTATAGTTTTGTCCTTGTGACTTCATTTGACCTCATTTTTAGATTTTGAATTTTTTTTACGTGCTTTTAAAAAAAAACAGCCCATCAGAACAAGCATTGTAGTATTTTTTTTCCTCATTTATTGCAATCTTTAAAACACGTCTGGATCAATAAATAAATAATAATATTCATACAAAAAATCCAGTGAAAATAAATAACCTACATTCGCAAATACATGTTTAACGACATTAATAAATTAGATTATTAGACAGATCAAGTCGGTTGAGGGTTTGAGTCAGATTTTTCTGGTTCTTCAAAAATTTTTAAATATCAAAATAAAGCAAAAAATAAAAATCCAGTGGAAATAAATAAATATCCTACATTTGCGAACACATACTTATCTGTGATAACATAAATAAATTATAAAGTCTTAAGTCATATGCCTTAAGTTTTAGAATAGGAAGAATACCAGTGACATCAGTAGAAAACATCTACAATACGTTAACTCATTTTAAACCTGTTGGTGTACATATGGACGAATGCAGGTGCATCCCACTGCGATGGTTTTGTACTCAAGTCTAAAGGAGTAGTTGTGCTTTTCTCCTCGAATTCTCCTCAAGACCATGATTTGGGTGTAAATAGGTTTGGACTGGTAATCCTGGACCTCTTTCCATCCTGATTTGGTTTCGATCAAACATCCAGTAAGAGAACACTTCGCCTCTGCGATGCTAGAAGGGTACAGGTTCTCGTCATGCGTAAACCTATGAAACAAAATGAATAGGTCAGCGGGTTGCAACAGTCACAATCTAATTATAAAAACAACAAAGAAACGTTTCTTAAAAAGAAACGTTCCAAAAGGGAATGAGGGTTGCAGCAATGCCTTAGAAGAGCCATTTTGGGTTCCCCAAAGAAGCTTTCAGTGAAGAGTTCTTGAACCATTTGTTACCATCATTTTAATAATCTAAGGTCCAGTTTCACAGACAAGGCTTAGATTAAGCCAGGCTTAGGCCTTAGTCCAATTAGGACATTTAAGTAGCTTTTATAAATGCAAGTTGCTTTCAGTTAAAACAGCTCAAACGTGTATTTTAGACAGGGATAGGGCTTAAGCCTTGTCTGTGAAACCAGGGGTAAAGAACCTTTTTTAATATAAAGAACCTTTAGTGCAATGGAAATGTTCCATGGATGTTGAAGGTTCTTCATGGAACCATAGATTCCAATTAGAACCTTTATTTTTAAGGGTATATAGGACAAGGTCTTACGTGTAGGTCCATGGAGAGATGGAGTCATTGTTTATTGATTGGATCGGTTTGGCCTCTTTGAACTCAGAATCCAATATCAGCCGGTATGATGATGATGATGATGATGGATCCGATTCTTCTGATGACCTGTGGTGGCCGTTTCCTTTCTTCTGAGGATGTTTTGAAGGTGCCGCCTCAGCTCCAAATGATATCAAAACGATCCCCATCAAACAAGCCACCTGTGAAACACACACACAATGTCATTTTACACTCATTTTTGTGACTTCGGCAGCAAAAACATCAGTAATAGTTAGCAGGCCATCTTCTAACATTTCAGCAATACTCACCACGAGGAACTGGATGTTTAACGCTGATGACATTGTTGCATTCATTTTTGTCTCAAGATTTTGACCTTTTCTTTTCAGATGTCTTCTGTCAGTCTTAAGTCTAGCTGTTCTACATTTGCAGTGGTAAGTGCAGTTTATATAGAGAGGCCTTGGTGCATTCGCAGCAGTGTAGGAGCATTTCCTTCCCTTTGATCTTATTGTATGTCGTCATATTTAATGCGTCAGCATAACCACTTTGAGTATTGTGACTCTACAATCAAATATCACAATGCTTTTCTTTTTACAAATGTTTCAAAAAATGCATTTAAACAATATGATGCACTTATAAACTTCACAATTTTGTTTTATTACGTAAGAAACAATGTAAGCACTTGCTTCTGGAAATCACTTTTCTGAGCCATTTTTTGCTCTTACTTTTCAACTAACTGGACCCGAAGTGAATTTTAGTGGACGTATTAAGTCACGGATGTCATAGCAGAACTATTGATATGTTATACGTTTGAACCACATTGACATTCATTGGGAAAAAGGATCTTCTTTTATGTTCCACAAAAGAAAAAAGGACATAAATGTTTGAAATATGATGCATTTTTCCAATTAATTTGAACCAACTGGTGAATTTTTGTGGATGTATGGAGTCCAAAATCTCCAAATATGTTTTAATTTTGAACTCATCTTTTTTATTTCAAAATAAATGTCATTTGGTTTGTTATTTTGTTATATAATGCAATGAAATTCATAGAATTTTTTTTGGGACTGAAGTGTCTAAATACATTTGTGGCCACATATAATTGTGTTTAGTGCACCTTAGCAACCAAGTAAATAACATAACCTACTTTCTCTGACAGATGTGTCACATTTATTCAGATCAGGAGGTATATATTAGTATGCTGAATTAAACTCTTGCTGCATATGATTCTGACCGCCATATTTCAGCCCCCATGTTGCCTTTTTTTAATGCTAGTGACCTCAATTGACATAGTCTGCAAACGGAGACTTCCGCTCCAGTGTCTGTAATGGCTTGCATCTCACCGATGCACAATTTCCCACCGGTGCTGGTTTACGACTACGTCAGATGCGGTGCAATTGCGGTTCCTACTCTGAAATTTCGAAGGATTTGGTGGGGAGACAGGGACCGCATTTTCATGTGACTCATGAGAATTGATGCACTTGACAGTAACACAATAAATGTAATCCCCCAACCGTATGACTGCGCTAACTCCATGCATTTCAATTTGTCAGTTTTCAATGTTCTTTTTGTTAGCATAAATATTGTTTACAGTTCATAAGCCTTTATTCAGTATATAATTTTGGGATTTTAAAGGGACAATTCAAAAAAGGTCATGCCGTTTCGAACACAAAAGTATTGACCCCATTGATACTTCTTTTACCTTCCACAAAAGGAAAAAGATCATCCAGGTTTGAAACGACATGACTTCATTCCCTTTAAAAAAATACCTTTGTAATTTTGTTTTCTATATCATCTTAGGCCGTTTAACCGTTGGAAATGTGACGCAGGCCTCTGACCTACTTCTTGGATTTCTCCTACTTTCATACTCATGAAAGGGATTTCAGTTAGTCAACATCTAGGAACGGGGGCTTTCATAGTGACCCATATAAGACCACAAATTTGGAGAGCTGAATCACTAACCCCAGTTTACACGCAACATATTGGCTACTTCATTTTCACAGTTTCATCACTTCATCAATATTCCTACTCTGGATTTTTTACTACTGAAGGCATAATGTTTAATTGCCCCTACATGTCATCTAACTCTCAATAGAGGACTGTCTGCTTAATATCTACTAACACTTTACTTTGATGCTCCCCAACAGACATTCAACTGACTATAAGTAACTTTACCAGTACATGTCAACTTATTGTACTCACCCTAACCCTACCTGTCTTCTAAGTATACTTAATACTTAGAATACTACATAGTATTTATTTATTTTCCATACTATGGAAGTCAGTGGCTACCGTCAAATGTTTGGTTACTCATATTCTTCAAAATATCTTCTTTTGTGTTCAGCAGAAGAAATAAAAAACATACATGTTTGGTTTAACTTGTGGGTGATTATGATGACAGAATTTTCATTTTTGGTGAACTATCCCTTTAAATCAAAATACGTTTACTTGAGAAGCAAAGCGACTTGAAAGTTTGTGTTTAAAACAAGTTAAAACTGCACTGGCAGATATTTTAAGAATATACTCACATTTCAGATAACTGACAAAGGATTAATCACAAAGAGTGTGAATTAATTATATATTTTCTTGGTCATTATTACACTTAAATTTGAGTGCACCTAAAGTTTCATATTTCTTTGACTTTGAACAGTGATTAAGTGATTAACTAAATTGCATAAACAGATCTAAGGCTTTTTTTTTTTTAAGAGCAATTTGTTATATCATCATTTGTCGTCACAGTGGTAATGCTCTTGGTTTTATTCTGCCCACTCAGTGAGTGGAAATCAAATAATATATATTTATTGTGGTGAAATTACACAATCAGTGGCCAACTGATACTGTCATGAAAAGGATCTTAATTACAGGATGCTTTATTTCCTTTCATTAAAAGAAGAAATGAGGTCAGTGATTTGCTGAGTAGCTTCCGATCGCTGTGTGAATGCTATGTCATCAGTCATAAAAACCACACAGAGAGGATTCCCGCATTGGGTGCTGCCACATCAAAGACGAATAGGCACAACTGTAGCATAACTTTGGGTTCAGACACAGGGCCCCCATGATAAACCTGCCTATTGATGGGCAAAACATACCGTTGGAAACTTTGCAAAATGTTGCTTTATAATTGTTGTTTGTTTTTGATTGCTTAGGTGCTCTAAGCGATGTCACGCGTTTTTTAGGCCAAAACATTTTTTTTTTTTCACATACAGCAAACATCACCTTACTATCCGCTAGCTGCCTGTCCCCTGAACACACTGTAAAAAAACGCGGTCTCTGTAGACAGCCCAGGCTCCACAAACGGCAAGAAAAACAAACTGGCCCAGCCTGGACCACGAAACAGAACAAACAGCATTCCAGCCAATAACCGACAAGAATGATTTGGGGGTGGGGGTTGGGGTTGGGGGGTTAGTGTGTGTGCACATGAAGGGGGGTGTGGAGGAGAGAGAAGCATGAAGAGGGAAGTTAGCTAGAGGAGAGATTTCCTAGACAACGACAACGACAACGTTAAAAATTTATATTCTTGAGAATTTTGATATGGCCGACACACGACCAAAGAGACGGAGTTTCGATGAACAAATAACAAAGAAGAGGGAAAAGGAGAAGGAATGCACAAAGTCCCGAATTTACATCGGAAAAGCGTTCAAAAGGTGGCAAGAACTCCGCCAGGAAAAGAGCTTCCGAAATTCAGTTTGGTTTTTCTAAATGGTTCATGACTGTTTCTGGAAGCACGGAAGGGAGGGGGAGGGGACGGGATGAGGAGGAGGGAGGGTCGAGCTAGCCTCCGTTTTGTTTGACAATACTTTGAACGTCAACAAGAAGTGACTTCACCCAACATCGCTTAGAGCACCTTTAATTTTTCTTAAAAAAAAAACAAAAAAATCTATACATTTTGGTTTTACGGCATACTTGTCCAAATGAACTCATATTACACAGATAATAAAAGAAAAAGAAAGAAGCAACCGAATTCGGAATACTGACCAAAAAAGGAGCTGTCTTTGCAACCAAAAGTGAACGGTTATGTGGGTGGTGAAAATAGGCCTTACTTTGCACGGTTTCTCTGAGACACCGCACAGAGACACTTATCAGTGAAATCAATCTATCAAGAACACTTCTCACTTTGATGCTGGGATAATCTCCCATGCATCAGTAAACCAACCTACCACAGCATCTATGTGAGAATAAGCGTGATGTAACATTTTGTAATGGTTTCGGCACAGCGGAATTTCCCTAAAGAGTCTTGAGATGGCAAATGGCTTGATGAGGGTCCATCGCAATAGATAATCAACTTTCGTTATTTAAATTTGACATGTTATTGACAAAAAGTGCACTGCTTCATTTTTTCTTGCTTATTCAAACAATTACAAATATTTGCTTAAGTTACAAAGAATGCATTGTTACACTGGCACATTCATTCATACATAGATATCTGAATTGTTAAACAGGTACTGATCCGAATCAAATGAAAGTAATGTAAAGTAATTATAACAAACCATAGCATTGACATGTCAGTAAAACTTCTTGTGGAGTTGGTTCCCAAGGTGGTCTAGCTCTCTTAAAATACAGTTTGTGGTTAAGCTGTTTTACGGGTGCAAACCAACTAGACATTGCTGGGATACAAGCATCCAAAATGTATTATAGGCTAGTCTTCTCAGCAACGGTATGCTTTGTCAATAGAAAGCAGGAAATACATGTTCATTTTCTGTCTGGTAGATGTTTATTTGTGACCCTGGACCACAAAACCAGTCACAATTTTTTGAAATTGAGATTTATACATAATCTGAAAGCTGAATAAATAAACTTTACATGGATGCATGGTTTATAGGATAGGACGATATTTGGTCGAGATACAACTATTTGAATATCTGAAATCTGAAGGTGCAAAAAAATCGAAACATTGAGAAAATCGCTTTCAAATTTGTCCATTTATGTTTACGATTGTGCTGCATTCACTCACAAAAATAAATGTTTTATATATGTACGGTAGGAAATGTACAAAATATCTTGATGGAACATATCCTAATGATTTTTGCCATAAAAGAAAAATCGATAATTTTGACCCATACAATGTATTGTTGGCTATTGCCACAAATATACCCGTGCAACTTGTGACTGGTTTTGTGATCCAGGGTCACATTTGACAGAAACTGGACATTTCATTCATTTATCCATCAAAAAAAATTGTTATTAATCCATTTGGCACATTAGGATGACTAGAAATCCTTCATCACAATTATGCTTTTCAGTTGCTTTTCATTAAATTATACCAAACATTATTCATTCTGAGTCAATAAAGTTCAATGGAGTTCTATTTACAAGCTGTTTAAGTCATAAGATTTAATTAAAATGAAAAATGTCTTAAAACAAAATTAATTTAGTAAAACTAAATTCATTAAATTATCCCATGAAGGTTCTATAAGTACCTGACAGAACCCTTCTTAGTGCCAAAAACCTCACTGATAACAACATTCATTGTTCATTCAAGACCAGGATAAAAAGTCATGCACTTTTTTTCATGCACTCTGCAGGGTGTTCAATAAAAGTTTCCCAATATTTCTCCATGCATAAAACTTAAACAGACCAGATACGACCAAATGATTTCCGAAACGTGACTAAAAAGATAAAACAGAATCCAAAATCTTGATAACTCACCCTAAAAGCCGGATTCATAATTTTTTTCCAACCAAAATTCGGTGAAATAATTCTGCAACCTTGCCAACGCAGACCGATCTTTAGTCTGTAGATCAGATTACTGGCAATGAGTGGCAAAATGTAGGTCTAAACGTTACCCCTCACCTATCAATTGATCTGATGAACGAATCCAGGTCAGAAGTAGGCCATATTATCTATGCAATCACGATCAAGCATTGCATAAATAGATGAAGTGAACAAGAAACATTTTCACTGAAGTCGAGAATAAGAAGAGGGCATTAAAGATGTTTCTGAGCTTCTTCAACGCTAAATACATGGTGAGACGACCGAAACGAGCATATTTAGAGTAACTCTATTAGCTAGCCTAATGCTAACATGATTGGCTTGATTACAATGTTTGCTTCACTAAAGATTCATCTTAAAACTTTTTAGATTAAGTTAAATGTAATATGCTGTTTGCTGTTAACAGCAAATTGTCTTCATGGATGAATTTTAATGAAATATAATAGCAGATAATGATCTTTCTCTCAGGTTTTACTCTGTGCACTGGCAAGCCTCACGTTTGCCAAACAAAAGCCGAATCAAATATGTGACACTGGTTTGACGATTTCCGATGACTTCTATGGCTCTCCTTCAGAGGACAAGGGAAATGGCAACATCCACAGCCACTCACTATCTGCATGGACCTGGATGTGAGTCACAGAATCAAATGATACTTTCACCAAATTCATAAGTGAATCAAAAATGATTTAGAGTTACAGAATGATGTAGATCTCTGTCTGGTTTACCCTGTTGAGAAAACAGCTAAAAAAAAAACAGCCTTAGGTGTTTGACTGGTCCTAGCTGGTATTAAGCTGGATGTAACTGGTTTAAGATGCTCAAGCTGGTCTCCCAGTCTGGCCTAGCTGGTGTTCAATTGGTTTTAGCTGGTTGGACAACTGATCTCTCAGCCTGACTATCTAAAAACGTGGTCAAACCACTCTAAAACCAATCTGCTAAACCAGCTATGACCCGACTGAAAGACCAGCTAGACCAGCTAACGCTGATATTTGCTGGTTTTTTTTGTTTGTTTTTTTAAGCAGTGTAACGTTTAATGTCAACGAAAACAATTAGCAGTTCTTGGCATACAAAAAGTTACATGGAAAAGTTCCATGTTTGGGAGGTTAACATTAAGCTAGCTCTCATAGCAACTATGCGATATAAAGTGAAAGCATTTTAAGGTACAGGAGGCCATGCATGTGATGTCGATGTGAAACATCAGGTGTTGGTTAGGTCTGTGGGTTTCGTCTCACTGAAATAACCACCTTGTTTTCTCTTTTTTTAGACAAAATATTTCACAAGACAGAATACCACAGGTCATCTTTGAAGCCCAGTGCAAATCCGAATATTGCACCTTGCCTACTGGTGTGGATGAGAGACTGAACTCTCTACCCATATATCAGGACATCCTGGTGTTGAAAATGGATTCGAAGAACAAGAAGTGCTTCAGGGCAACTTTGGAGAGAGTTATAGTCGGCTGTACATGTGTATGGGCCAAAACTTCCTAAAATGACTTGCATGTTTCCATGTTAGAATTTATTTATTTATTTGTTCCATTGAAACTGTGACTTGTGCATTTTAATGGATTTTAATTTGTTTTGTAGACAAAATAGTTTCAGATTTTTAATTTATTTTATATTTTCATTTATTAATTTAACAGACACGTACAGTATGTGACACTTATATATGTAGAAATCTTTTTAATGAGTATTAATAAAAAATATTTAAAAACGTTGATAGTTGACAGTTGTATTTGACAAATTAACAATAAAATGTATGAATCATAAAACGCCAATCTATCACTGGTCCTTATCTTTGCACTCTCTGTTACAAAACTGATGCCTTGAGTTAACAGTTATTTTTTTCCTGAAAATGTTTGGTTTATAGAAAAAGAATTAATAAAAGACATGTAGACCCCAAATCTAGAAAAGTTGGGACATTTTGTCAAATGCAATAAAATCAAAAATCTGTGATTTTAATAAACTGACAAAATAACTGACAAAAGTACAGTGGATTTCCAATGTTTTCAATGAACAACTTAATTGCATTTTGTAAATATTAACACATTTTTATTTTGATGGCTGCAACACACTCCAAAAAAGCTTGAACAGAGGCAAAATAAAAGTGAAAAGTTTATAGAATATCCAAGTTAAACTCTTTTGAAACAGTCCACAATAAGTTGGTGAATTGGTAGGTGAGGGTATTGTGATTGAGTGTAAAATGAGCATCTCAGTCTTTGCAAGCAAAGATGGGTCATGACTCACCACTTTGTGCCAAATTTCATGAGAGAATTATCAAACAATTCAAAAATCACATTTCTCAATGCAAGAATGCAAAGATTTGAGGTCTTTCACCAGCTACCATACATAATATTGTGAAAAGATTCAGGGAATCCAGAGAAATCTCAGTACACGAAGGACAGGGCAGGAAACCTCTGTTGGATGTTCATGACATTGCATGAGAAACCGTCATACTGTTAAATATAGCAGCATGGGCTATGGAGTACTTTGGAAAACCGTGTCACTTAAAACAGTCTAATTCTGCATCAAGGAATGTCACTTGAATCTCTGTTACGCAAGGAGAAAGCTATACAACTGTTCAATGCAGAGATGGAGCTGAGTTCTCTGGGCCTGAGCTCATCTCAGATGGTCCAGAAGACAGTGGAAATGTGTGCTGTGGTCTGATGAGTCCACCTTTCAGCTTGTTTTTGAGAAAAACAGACATTGAGTTCTCAGTTCCAAAGATGAATGGGACCATCCAGACTTTCATCAGCGACAGGTGCAAAAGCAAACATCTGTCATGGTATGGGGGTGCATCAGTGCAAATGGCATGGGTGTGAAGGTACCATTGGCATGGAGATGTATTGGGATTGTACAGAGGCATATGCTGCCATCAAGATGACATCTTTCCTGGGAAGCAAGAGAATGCCAGGCCTAGACAATCTACACCATAGAGTGGATGTGTCTGAATGGTCTGCCGAAAACCACTTTTTTTGATTGTTGCATATGACCATTAAAGAATAAACTTCATGAATTATAAAACACTGATCACTGATCATTATTTGTACACTCTCCAAACCAATGTCTTGAGGTATTTTTTGAGGTATTTTTTTATAGTATTTGGTTTAAAAATAATAAATTAAAGACATCTTTCATCAAATATAGAAATTGCAAATTATACACAGATTGTAATTGTCCACAGTTTTATTCAATTAGTTTGTTTTCACAGACTTTCAGTCGGTTTTCATCAGTCACATTCTTTGTCAGACATCATTTCATGATGTTCACAATGACTCATCAGATCATCCTCTTTGATAATTTGTTATCCGGTCACATCTATTAAGTGTGTGTTGCTCCTGCCTGTCTGCTTGCTTGCTTATTGTCATTAACTTTGTGGTGGAAATATAATCTTCATCTGCCTTCCTGGAAGCACCCGTGAGAGATGACCGGATCACAAAATGGATTTAAGAGCTCAGTTTATTTTGGTGGCTCAGGAGAACCCCGATTTTTGGAGCTTCACAGTTAACTTCAGTCGTCTTGCACTCACCAGCCCTTCCAATGACGAAACCCTGAAGAATCTGTTCTGGATTGGGGCATGTTGATCTCCCAAACACCTCTGGACTTAACTGGAGGGATGCAGTCATTAGGTGTCTGGAGAGTGTCTTGCCCCGATCCAGGACACGGCCAGACCCAGAGCCTGTTTCACCACCTGAGACCACGGAGGAATAGTTGGGCCCCCCGCAGACGGAGAGCTACTACTTCAACCAGAGCCCGAGGATAAGAGGACAGTGCTGACCCTCACCCCGGAAGAGGAGCCCCCAAGTGAGTCTGACCAGGGGTGTGAGCCCACGACATCAGTGACCAATGGTATACTGGTGGAATTTGAGACTGAGGACTGGCTTATTGACTTCAGTGTGGAGGTATCATCTCCCACCCCATTTCGGATTTTTCATCGCTGTTCCTAGACAGCACCATGGATGGTTTGAACTTTCGATCTGTTCCTTCTGAACCTTCATCACTGTTTTTAGACAGCACAAACATCTGCATGGACAATGTTGTGTTACCTTCGACCCTTTCTAGCCTTCATCTGCCTCCATCACAGCCCTGCTCAGCCAGTCCTCCACCCCTGCCTCTGCTGGATGTTGTCAGCCCTTCACCATCTCCTGCGACGCCAATCACTCACGTTGAGCCTCAGGTCCTACAACCACCATCAGCACTTGAGCAGGTAAATCCAGTGGATCCGCCTACGCACTCAGATCGTCTCTGCCCATCGGCTCCACCTTAGCTCCACCCACTCTGCTCCAACAGACAACCTCTGCCTTTTCGACTCCACTGGGTTCTCTCATCCCACATCCGCTACGCTCTGTTCCTCCACCCCGGCGGCGATGATGGAATCTGTCTGAAGGTACAGACCCAGAGCCAAGGGCTGACAGCCCAATGCATAGTCAAGGGAGGGAGGAGGAGCAGTAGCCGATGGAGCAATGCCTCGGTGATGATCATGTAAGGAGAAGCCAGACTGCCCAAGGACTGAGGTGATACCTGAAGGGAAAGAGGAGCCCACTGTAGCCGTAGGGGTGGAGGAACAGAGCGTAGCGGACGGCCCGCAAGTCTCACACCCCTGGTCAGACTCACTGGGGGGCTCTTCCGGGGTGAGGGTCAGCACTGTCCTCTTATCCTCGGGCTCTGGTTGAAGTGGTAGCTCTCCGTCTGCGGGGGGCCCAACGATTCCTCCGTGGTCTCAGGTGGTGAAACAGGCTCTGGGTCTGGCCGTGTCCTGGATTAGGGCAAGACACTCTTCAGACACCTAATGACTGCATCCCTCCAGTTAAGTCCAGAGGTGTCTGGGAGATCAACATGCTGATGGTAACTGGCCCCAATCCAGAACAGATTCTTCAGGGTTTCGTCATCGGAAGGGCTGGTGAGTGCAAGACAACTGGGATTGACTACGCCTTGGGCTGTCAGCTCTTGTCTCTGGGTCTGTACCTTCAGACGGATTCCATCATCGCCACCGGGGTCTCGTCATCCATCTGTCACCATTCCTCCGCTGCCTGCTATCACGATCTCTTCATCTCCTGTTTCCATTCCTGCACCATCTCCACATCCTCCTCCTAAGCCTCGTCCTCCTCACCAAGTCACGAGGTCGAGCCTTCTCGGGAGGGGCCGTAATGTCACAGTTATGTTCAGTTAGTTTGTTTTCATGGACTTTCAGTTGGTTTTCATCAGTCACATATGTTCTTAGTCTTTGTTTCCCGCCAGTCATCAGTTGTCATGAACACTTATCAGATCGTCACACCAGTTAGTTTTCTCCTCATTATCACTGTGTATTTAAGTTCCTCCTTTTTCCTCTCTTTGTTATCCGGTCACATCTACGTTTAGTGTGTGTTGTGCCTGCCTGTTTGCCTGCTTATTGTCATTAAACTTCGTGTTGGAAATATAATCTTCATTTGTCTTTCTGCAACCACCCGTGACAGTAATACACCTGTCAGAAAAAAAAAGTGCAAAAATTGGTAACACTTTACTTGAAGGGGTGTGCATAAGACTGACATGACACCTTTATAATCATGACATGTCACATGTCATGAATATGAAGGAGGTTTTATGCATGTTTATGACAACTGTCATTAAGTGTCATTCGCTCAATTATGACATTTTTAATGCAAATATGACATTGTTTGAGATGTCTTTGTTATGACAACTTGACATAAACCAATACATCATAACCTGTCAGTGTCTTGGCAATGACAACTTGACATTACCAAGACAACATAAATTGTCATAAATATGTCATAAACATGACATAGCAGATTAATTATCAAACTTAAGAAACCACTTAGCTTTATAACATTACATTAAACTGTCATGTGATTGGTTTTGACATTGGCTGTCACAAGGCCATTATAACTATGTCATGAATGTTTTTCTTGACCTCAACTACAGTGGTACAAATTGAATTTGTCATTAAAATATCATTAAGTGTTAATACTCTGTCAAATTATTTTATAACAGTGTCATTTATACTTTTCTTGACCTCAACTACAGTATTAAAGTGAAATTGTAATGACAAATTCAATTTGTACCACTGTAGTTGAGGACAAGACAATTTATGTTGTCTTGGTAATGACAAGTTGTCATGACAAAGACACTGACAGGTTTTTGATGTATTGGTTTATGTCAAGTTGTCATAACAAAGACATCTCAAACAATGTCATATTTGCATTCAAAATGTCATAATTGATCGAATGATACTTAATGACAGTTGTCATAAAGATGCATAAAATCTCCTTCATATTCATGACATGTGTCATGTCATGATTATGAAGGTGTCATGTCAGTCTTATGCACACCCCTTCAAGTGTGTTACCCAAAAATTTTACCTTCAGGCATAAAAATAATGAAAATTATAATAAAATGTGTTTGTAAAAAAAAAAAGCCTTCCAAACACAAAATACATGTTTAAATGACTCACTGAGGGATAATTCAAATAATAATTAATGGGTTCATCAGAAGCTGATAATATATGCAATGTTGCAAAAACACTTCTTAAAAGTGAAATGATTTCTGTAAATCCAGGCCGTATCCGGATCTGATGAAGGACCTGCGCCTGGACACAACGACAACGCAGTCCTGAAGTGTCAACTAGTCTCTCCCCTGTGAAGGCCTCCTTCCCTTCCCTTTACCTCAGTACAGATAAAACGTTGTCAAAATGATTCCAGTTCACATTGATACGTGGAAGCGACAAAAAAATAAATAAATCTGTATTATGAATTTTTAAGGCCAGACAAGTAATTTGGTGAGGTTAATTTGTAAAGAAAGACTACACGCCTGCATACCTATGACTAAAACACGTAATACACGTGCACGCCGTCAGCATTTTCACAGATTTGCGTTTTTGAAGTTTACGCGGAGATGATTGTTGTTGTGCAAATGAGCAGGCCGAAGCACATTAAGGGTTTTCTGTTAGAATGGTGTAGTGTAAGCGGCCCCTTAGTTAATAACTAGTGATCTTTGCAACGGAAGTGAATCAATCAAAACTAAACTTAGCGAGACAATAACTTTATTCTAGAGCTGCTGTAAAGCCAAAACAATCTCTGTTACTCTAATTTCCTATTATCACTGTAAAGCTGCTTTGAAACAGTCTATATTGTTAAAAGCGCTATATAAATGAAGGTGACTTGACTTGGTTAATTATAGCCATCTGATAAGCAGTTGGTAAACTAGACTTTCTAAATGTAGTTGCTTTTTAGAAAGGACAGTTTAAACCATAAAAAATTAATAAAAATAAATAAAAAGAATTAGGGGGGATTACTAAATTATGAAGGATTTAGCTACTGCCATTGTGTAAATAATATGTAATCATGTAACCAGTAAAAAAGTAACTGTAGTCTGATTACATGTATTTTAAATGTAATATTATCTGATTGCAGTTACTTAATTTTTGGAATCTGATTACGTAATCTATTATTCAGTTACTACCCAGCCTTAAGGTAAATAAGGTATAAAGTAGGGTAGGCTACTGCCCCAAGGACAAGCTGTTGTAAAAATAAAATAAAAATAATCAAAAATTCTGAGAATGTACTGATGCCATTCTAGTAAGAAGAGAAAAGCGGGTCATTTTATAATAGCATATAGAAAAATTTAATTAACAGTTGCATCTTTTGCACATAGGCCTACATGTCAGGACGTGGATGTGGTCTCTGCTTACTCAACACTGCACCCCCTTACAAACATTAACCATGGTAACCAGTTACAACAACAAATCATCTTGCCACAGTTGACATGCAAAAAGAAAACTAAATGAGAGACATTCTAAATGCATTTTCCGTGTTTTTCTTTCTTTCTTTCTTGTGAGACCTTTTAGTCTGATTTTTATTTTATTTTTTTGCTTAAAACAATACACAAGTAATAACAGAATGACAGAATACAAAAACAACAAAAAAACAAAACAATGGGGGAAATAGTATAAATTAAACATTAACAAATTATGAGAATTACATGACACTGAAAAAAGGAAAAGAGTTACAAACAGATGTTTTTAAGGCTTTTTTGTTCTCAGACAACTTAATTGAAAAGAGGTATTTTTCAAGTTCTTTCACAAATATAAGAAAGAGAGGTTTAGCATTTAGATATTTAGATTTATGAATATGGAATTTTGCTAGTAACAAGATCAGATTAATCACATAAAAATGACCTTTTTTAGATAATCAATCAATAAAGCCTAGGACCACATCCTTCCAATACAACACACATTCATTATAGATTTCAGGCCTAAAGTCCCACTCCGATCATATTTTGATTTATTTTTAAACATTCTCAGTGGTCTTTAAATGATGATTATGCCGTTTTTAGCCAAAATCACAAAACCTGTGCCGTTTTCTGGGACTTCGCTTCAGCAGAGCGGCAGTAGCTCATTAGCAATTCGCCTCTGCGTTGTGGGCGGAGCCGTTGGCTGAAGCGAGATACATAGGCAGCAACAGCCTCTTTCTGTCTTTCTTTCTTTCTGTCAACACAGAAAACATTTCATCGCTGGATAGTTTTTTTCGTTTAATTAAAGTGTTGTTTTATGTCAGCTGAATGTCCGGAACGCTTTTCAGAGAAGATAAGGCAACTTTTTTAGCACAATTCACACCCAGCGGCAATTCAGAAAAAGAAAAAAAAAATCTCCGAATGCTCCACACGAAACTTTGGTCTTCCGACCTTTTACCGCCGTGTCGATTTATTTTGATTAATATGTGCGAGGGAGAGAGAGCAAGACAGCGCTTAGTTTGGAGACGGTGAGGTCTTGTTTACATTTTCGCCTGGCTCCGAAGACAGAGAGTGCGCGCGCGCGCGTCCGGGTCTCTCTCTCTGCTCGTTCTTTCAGTTATAAACATGTCCTGTCACAAGCGCAACAGTTCATCTACATTACTCACCGATCAAATAAGACTTTGGCGGGACAAAAAATCACTTTGGCGGGCGCTAAAACAAGTTCAATGCAGGAAAATTCATGCGTGAATTTAACTGAGTAGTACATGACCATGCACTCGCACAAATGCGACCACATAACATTTTAACTCGCACATTCTCAAAAAATGGTCGCAGTCTGGAACCCTGGAACGTAATCCATTCATCTCTCACAGCAACATGTTTTGGTAAAGCATGAAAGCTAATACCAATATCTCTCCTCTTAGCATTGCAACCCGCTACCGCACATAGGTATTGATCCGCCATCGTCTTCTCTACTCCTCAGAACCTAAGCGTGCGGGGCGGAGGGGAGTATGAGCTTGTGGCCCCGCCCAGTGGAGTTACTACGTCACAACTCCAGTCTATTTTAGCCGGCATTTTAGCGTCTGCTACTGATTCACAGCCATTTGAATGCAGAAATACTCAGAAATACAACTTTGAGCTTATTTTTCTCAAGATATGTCCTCTAGCATAAGAAAAATGCCACAAGAACATGTTAACACCTAGAAAAACATGATTTTCATCGGAGTGGGTCTTAATAAATCCTAAAACATCTTGCCAAAACATTTTCGTAAATGTATACAATACAAATGTATTGTATACAATACCAAAAAAGATGAACTACAGTTTTGTCAGAGATGTCACAGAAAGAGCAACTGGAGGAAATATCCTTTTTGAAGTTTTTCATGTAGGCTATTGATTTGCAGGGTGGCATTTATGAATTATTTTTAAAGAAATCTCTTTTACTTTATTGGTTAAAAAAAAGAGATGTGGAAGCATCCACACTTTTTTCCAACATATATTACCAACTGCATTATTCCAGTAAGCGGTCACAGGCTGCAATGTCTTGCTGAAATAGTGAACGGACTGATCTATTATTGTTTTTATAAGGAAAAGCAAAGCACAATTTGCCAACAGAAGTATTGACCAAACTCAAAGAGACTGGAAGTAGAGATTGAGTTCCTCTCAATAAAGCAATAGCACCTGATGGGATTGAACCCATAACTATTGAAAATTCTTTGGGAGAAACAGGAAATTGAAAATGATCTAGAAATTCCTTATATGAAAACAACAATCCTTGAGACTGACTGACTAACAAGATATTTTTATCAAACCAATTCTGAACCTTTTAGTCTGATTATCTAACATAAAATAAAGGATAAAAAGTAGCTAGTCAGTTTATTTCAGTCTAAATTTGCAACCCTGCTGCAATCCTTATTTATGAACAGTGCAATGAATGAGATTCCATAATAATTATTGCACTACGGTGGTATCAATAGGCTACATTTTTATGAGGTAGACTATACTTATTTATTATGCTTGTTGTTAGATGTGTATAAGCCCTAGATATTTAGGTTGCGATTTTATAAGTTTGTTGAAGTCGTTTCACAGCCAAGCCACTGAGTGGCGATATACAGAATATGAAACGGAAGATACATGATCTATTACCGCCAGCCAGCGGGCGGGAGGTGCAATTACACGCAGCAGCCTCAATAAACTGTCTGTATCTACATAAACAAACATCAACCTGGGGATGGACAAAGTTCCCCAGAAGATAACCATTTGATCACCACCTTAGATCACCGTCCAACCATATTTCATTACTTTTTTACACATTTATTAAGCGCTTAATGAAGGTTATTTAGCTCCAGCCAACGGGATTCTGTAAACTTTTCCTGCTGTAACGTTACACGTTGTCAAACTGGATTTACAGTCGAGCTAGCAGGCTAAAGGCAAGTAACGTTATTACTCTGAAATAATATAACGTTACAGCTGTCAACTGCTGTTTCAGGCGTGCATGTTCAGCTCGTTGTTAATTAGACTTTTCGCTAAAGTGCTGACAGATACGGTTTTGTTCATGTGTTTGTTTAGCTCCGAGATTACGTAAATGTTTTCTGGTTTCCATATTTACCATGTTTTTACTATGGTAACAACACTATAACGATGAGATTTTAGCAGAAATGTTGTTGTAGGTTCTTACTAAATAATTAGTGAATGAAAGAGTCAGTGAATAAATCTAATAGTAAATAAAATACAGTAATTCAATCTTTATCGTTTGTTACTATAGGTTTAAAGTGGGTTTAGGTTGCTTTTTTTCATAACACGTTCTATTGTATTTTATTGAAACCATATTTGTATTGATCTAACCATGCTACTAGTTAAATTATGCTTACTATGCAAGAATCATGGTTCATTTAAGTGGCTAACTGGACTTCATATAACGTATAAATGCTATTATTGCTTTATTTTAGTCTTCCAGTGGATTTCCTGATATTCAATTCAACGGTATCGGCAACATCCAGATCCTGTAAATGGGGAACAGTGCGCTCAAAGCTCATTTGGAAACATCTCAGAAGACTGGAGTCTTTCAGCTGACCGGAAAGGGTTTGACAGAGGTACTAATAGGCTTTGTCGTAATCACATTCCCCACTCATATGCACTTAGCAGCGACGTCCTCATGGATTATTGACCGCTCATGTGTCTTTGTTTATATAGTTCCCAGAAGAGCTGCAGAAACTCACCGCAAACCTGCGGACAGTTGATCTGTCCAATAACAAAATCGAGGTGCTTCCAGGGTTCATAGGAGGCTTCCAGCAACTCAAGAGTCTTACCATAAGCTGCAATAAACTGAGTAAGTGTTGACAAATATCTACATTAAGATAAACTTAACATTCTATATCATTTTTTATTTATTTTTTGTAATGTAATGTTATTGAAGTTCTTTCTTCTTTTCTTTTTGGGTAGTTGACATGCCTATTGACATGGGGTGCACAATTTTTTCGTCTGATTCTCAAGGGAGCACCTGGAGATGCTGCTTAGTACTCATCCTTTACGCGGCACACTTATCCTACAAGCTGACTAAAAGTAATATAACAATATTTGTTCACTGTAGAAATTATATATAGGTTCATCTTTGTTAAAGCTGTATTTCTAGATTTTATTTTATTAACATTAATGACATAGACAACAGCAGGAATATTAGGCTGCTGTCACTTAAAGACCGAATGCACAGACCGAATATACTGACACAAATCCGGTTACTTTCTCAACTGTTCACTTATTTTATTTATTTCATTTTATTAGTTTATTTGTCAGGGACAATGTACAAAATACATTAATCTTACGAAAAGATGTTTTGTATCAGAGTTAGCAAAAGCTATTTGCCATCTGCAGTCCCCGGGCAGATGCACACAATATTAAAACATTACATTAAAAATAACTACCGGTATCAGTAGCACTAACAAATAAATGCAATATTAGTTAAACAATGATCATTAAAAACTAATCAGATGTTTAAATGAAAAACTAATCAAAAAACCATCACAGCCTAAAATATATACAACATAGTCAAAAACATTTACTTCAATATTACATTTGACAATGTGACATAAACGAGAGAATACTGAGACAGGTATGTTAACATAATTGTATGTATGCATACATAGTATGTATGTGTCCGTTCAACCGCAATTAAACACGGAAGAGGAATCAATTATTCAAGTGCTGTCTGAAACGCCCTTCTCTCTCTCTCTCTCTCTCTCTCTCTCTCTCTCTCTCTCTCTCAATTCAATTCAATTCAATTCAAAATTGCTTTATTGGCATGACTGTACATATTACAATATTGCCAAAGCTTGTAAAAGACATCAAAATAATAAAATATTACAACATAACTTAAATCTAAATGTACTACTTAAATGAATTGTACAAATTAACAGTGTAACAAATTATAATATCTGTAAACATTTTACACCATAGTGTTTTAACATATATACAAATTATAGTATCGGAACATTTTATACCACAGTGTTTTAACATATACACATACACACGTCACTGAAGGTCACTGTGGTGGACAGTAGGGAAACACACTGAGGTCAGACACACACACATTACACACACATTCACCTGCTGTCTCTCAGGCTGTGGCACACACACACACACACACGTATTTGGCAGCCAGTGCTGCTGTCTGGCCCTCTCCTAGTAGGATCTTCATCTGATCTACTTCAGTCATGGCTGTAAAGTTCTGTATTACGTTAGTGAGTTTGCTAAAGTAGATTTCTCTGACTGAACTGTATTTGTGACAGTGAAGGAGGAAGTGCGTCTCTCTCTCTCTCTCTCTCTCTCTCTGTGTGCGCACAGATAACAGCACGAGAGTCCTGATTTTCGCCTCTTTTTCCACATTTAAAATCGTTTGAATGTGTAAATTGGCAAGACAAAACACGTCCAAATTATAAACTTTTACTATAAGATGGTTAAACTTAGCAGTTAATCTACGAATCACATGCGTGCTGAACCGTGGGGCCTGATCTGTGCGGATCACGCATCAACTGCGATCCGTTGCACCCCTAATAATTAATGAACACACTTATCATAAGGATTGCTATCTTACCAGAGATGGAGAAAAATCCTACTCCAGTAAGTAAACGTGTCCCTGAGGCTGTACCCCAAAATGTTGGTACTCAAAAGCGCTTCCCTCTACGTTTTCTGCAGCACATCGTTCATTTTTACCACGCATGCGCACCAGTTATGTGCACCCCTGTCTACAGACTTTTTTCTTAATAAACTATGTTTATAAGGATACTCGACAAAACTGGAATTTTGAAGTCGTTTTTGTGTTTTTGCATTTAATTTGGCTTATTTAAATAATGGCTTATTTTCCTCTACTGCAATGTCTACACAGCAGATTAAACACACATTATTGCAAAAAGGCCTGTTTTCTACTATATGAACCTTTAAGCACACTTTTTATTGTGTACAGCCAGTCTACCAAATGATATCGGGAAACTCAAGAAGCTGGAGACTCTTATTTTAAATGGGAACCAGTTGAATCAGCTTCCTGCGTCAGTGGGTCAACTGAAGTCCTTGCGCACCCTGAACCTGTCTGGGAATCACTTCAAGGAGTTTCCCGCTGGACTCGGCAGCCTTCGCCAGCTCGATGTTCTGGACCTGTCCAAGAATCAGATCCACGTGGTTCCTGCAGAGGTGGCCGAACTGCAAGCCATTGAAATCAACCTCAATCAGAACCAGGTGAGTTTTTAGTTCATTGCGTCCAGGAAATGTCAAGTCATGATATGGGGTGTCAGGTGACTTTTTTTGCTGTGTTTGTTCTGTTTCAGATTTCAACCCTGACTCCAGAGGTGTCTCGCACTCCCAGGCTGAAGGTCTTACGGCTGGAGGAGAACTGTCTGGAGCTCTCCTCTATCCCAATCTCCATCCTCACAGAGTCCCAGGTGTCCCTGCTGTCTGTGGAGGGCAACCTGTTCGAAGTGAAAGATATGCGGGACCTAGAAGGATATGATAAAGTACGTATGTGTCAGTTTAGGCTACTCTTATATTTTTCTCTTCAATGCCATCTCTGGTTCCATGATGAACCTTTAGCATCCATGGAACCTTTGGATCCACATAAGGGTCTTTCTTTCGGGGCTTTCGCACCAGAGGAACCTTTTTATAGTTCCTAGAACTAATGGCTAAAGTACTCGCTTTTTGGCGTGATCGCACCGCAGGAACTAGGAACGCTTTTGGAGGAACTAAATTAGCTCCTACTTCAGACCAGTGATGTTAGTGTACACAGCCGAACACACGTGAAACACCAGCTCCCGCCATTTAAAAAAATAAATAATCTGTGTAAACACACAGATTTATAGCCTATATATTTATTCTATGAACTAACTCTATCAACATGGAAAACAGTGATAGATGGACCTCTTAACCTTAACGCTAAGGAGAAAATCCATCGCAACTTTGAGGGGACCAAACGAAACATGATTTGTATTTCTGCTCTAATAGCGATATTGGGCATCAACCACACAGCAAACACTAATAACATTTCATATACTGTCTACTTTCTATGTATAATAGTTATATCTAATAACGCATTAGACAGGACTGGTAAACAGATTGTAAACGAATGAAGACAGAGAATGGGAGCTGTGTGCTCAAGCTCTAGCGTTCTCAGCGCCGTCAAAATAAATGTCTGCCACACCGTCAAAATAAAAGCGCAAAACAAGCGCAGCTTACATAACATGAGAGTTCCAACTGGCGGTGCGAATGGTGGCTAATTCCTATAACTAAGTTCCTATAACTACCCGGTGATAAAGGGCCTATAGTGGAAAAAGTTTTTTTCGATTATTAAAATGCTTCACACTAAGAAAAATGTACTATTCACTGAAAGGTTCTTTTGGGAACCAAAACATTTCTTTTATGGCATTGCTGCATAAATACCCTTTTAGAACCTTAATTTTTTTAGCTTTACATTTTGTCTTTTATAAGAAGACATAATGAAAAAATTACTTTTGTTTTAGGTTATATTCCAGGTCCAATGTTAACTGTCAGCTTCGTTTTGTGCGTCTCATCCTCTATATAATATCAAGTTTTTTTCCAAGATGGAAAATACCACAGTTTAAGTTTGAATGTAAAACAAAACTGGTCTAAGTATTTATTTTTGAAACAAAGTCAAATCCCACACAATCTAACCCCGTCATCTCAGGAAGGTGTAATAGGAAAGTCCAAGAAGAAATCTAGCTAGGAATTGAACAATTCAGTTCATTTTACACTTGACAATACAACTTACCTCTAAGAGAAAAAGAAAGAAAACCCCTCAAATATAATGTAGTTTGAGTGATTAAATCTCAATGAATTTTGGACCTTTTTTTACTACAAAAAGGTTAGTTAGTCCACTTGTGATTAGTTTGCCCAAAACAGATCTTACTTTCAGGCATAAACGGTGCCAAGTGGCTATAAAAAATTTCTCATTTGTTAACATTAGTTAATGCATTAGCAAACATGAACTAACTATGAGCAATATATATTTTTTTAAAGCATTAATTAGTCTTTGCTAACGTTAGTAAAAATCAAATTGTTTATTGTTCATGTTAGTAACAAATACACCTTTGGATTTTAAAATTAAATTTTAAAATGAGTAAATTTACATTGACTAAGATTAATAAATGCTGTAGAAGTTTTGTTCATTCTTAGTTCATGCTAATTGATACAGTTAACTAATGTTAAACCTTATTGTAAAGCGTTACCAAAAAAAAACAACTCGATCCGATCAGTTATTTGCTTCACTTATGAGTGAAATTTCAATCTTATAATCAGCTCAATCTTTTTATATCTACTGATATAAAAAGAAGTTTGAGAGGTGGCGCCCCGACAAATCTCGCGAGAATCACGACTTGCTTTACGGCATGACGTCACATACATCAACAACATATGAAGCAGCCTCTATGGAAGACACTAGCACGCATTTCAGACATGAATCATGGCAGAGTCGACAAAGAAAACGGAGAAATCGCGGTCGGAAGAGTGCAGAGACGGCTCTGCGCGAGTGGTATTTACGACAGTAACGTTAAATACAAGTACTCCACAGCGACTCTAGGGGTCGCTGTTTGACAAAAACGGAAACTGCATAGTGTGCCTTTAAATTACTCATAAATTGAAAAACCCCATTAAAAACCACATAGGAAAATCTTGAAGTAACCAGGGGCGAATCAGTCTTCGGGGTTCTGACTTCATACCTGCACCCAAGCAGATCATTTATGATTACATGCTAAAACTATAGTCTTAAAGTGCAATAAGTGATTTCAAGTGAAATCAACCCAAACAAACACACACCTCCCTTCATTGCTCCGCCCCCAAAATGCACAAACACGCAATCTCTTTATCATAGCTGAAGCGAAGCAAAATAATGCTTTGCGAAAAATACATCGAAGATGGAGAACGAACGACAACATCCACTTTCAACGGCATTTCTTAGAATTCGCTGACTGCACCTTTAAGACAATATTCAGCCTAATAATGATCTAGATTAAGAAAGCCATTTGAAATTCAGTTCTAATACTCTGTTTTTCTTCTTCTTTTCTTACATAGTCATATAATGACTTGCTTTGATCTTTCCCTTGCTCAGTACATGGAACGTTTCACTGCAACCAAGAAGAAATTTGCGTGATCAGTCCGAGGCTTGCTGCACCTGTCATCTGCGCTGGGATTTAGCGTAGAGAGGTTCCGGCTTCGACCACACATGAAAATGGCTAGACTGGAAAGGACTGCTTCACGGCGACGGCTCAGAGACCACAGGCCTGCTGCTCATCACCGTTACAGTACAGAGAGCACGTGTATGAATCACTCTATGAACCGTGCATCACTCTTTCTTTTGCAAAGATTCTATAAACTGAAACACAGTGCTGATTCTGCTTTAGGAGGACATTTACACTGGAGAATGGTTTCTTTTATTTTTGAGCGCACTAATGCCACGTCTCTTTGAACTAACAGAATGAACATCCTGTACCCCTTTGCAATGCATTTATTGATCCATTTATTTTAATGCTTTAGAGTTTGACAGTAGCCTATTTCTAACAATTAAATCTACTTTATTAATTGATTACACACGTTTATTTAAGCTTTATTGTGTAAACTGTTGTGTAACAGTATTTCGGTTGAACTGTGATCTCGAAACTTCCGTTAAAGAATATTTGTGATATTTATGAAGTAGCCATTTTTTCTAACATCAAAGGCTGCATATATAAGTCTTAATGTTGAATGAAACGAATGCCAGTGGATATTTATATTTTTGTTAATACAACACAATGTTCAGTTTGAATTTGCTTTTACACATTTATACTTGCTGCATGTTTTCTTTAAAAGTGCAGAACCCGAAAAGCATTTCGGTGAAGGATTATGAATTTTCATGCCATTTTGAGATTGCAAATCCAATTCTTGTTGTGTCTACGTGTTAATCTATTACTTACACACTTGAATGTCAACTCTGTTTCTGAATATATGCACATGAATGGTAATGTGTTAATTACAAACATCTAAAGATGTAATTTCACAATCGGAATTACGACAAAAGCAGTCATTGGTAGCTTATACTTTCACGTCTTCTCAATGTACTGTCACCTAAATATTTTTACGCTACAGCATTTAGCCGCAGAATAAAGCTTGCATTCTGTTAAAATTTCAATGCCATGCAATTGTCAAGCAAATTACACCTGAATGTCCTCCTCAGGATTAATAAAGTACATCTATCTACCTGTACAGTGTTTATACTTGTGATTACTGACACGCCAAGACTACCAACTTGCAGTTTTGTGTATAGTGCATTTATAAATACTCAAACACAACTCGACATATCATTGACTTGAAGGGAGTGGATTGGAATCCACTGCTGCTTCAATGTATATGTAATGAGTGATTATAATCAAGGTATTAGTCAATATTTTCCCTTCTAAATATCAAATGAATTGAATGACTTCTCTGGAGATTTTACTTTGTTATAGAAGTTACCAGTGTTATTACTGAAATGTTCTTTTCATGTATTCTTTAATGTCAGTATTTGATATCTGAATGTAGCTTGCTTATTTAGCCCGGCTTCCAGAAATGAAATAGGGACATGTTTTGTGTTTGAGAAAGGTCTTCAACGTGTTAAAACATAAAGGGGTCATTGTTATCTTGATGTTTTGAGACGAGACTCCTGTTTATAGTTAGAGCCTGGCCAAATCCAACCTTGGAAAAGCTGTGTGTCGGTGTGTGTGTTAGTCTTCTTGCTTACAGGTTAAGGAACCACTGGCATTGTTGGAGATTGACTGAGTTGTTGTTCGAGACATGATGGCACCCAGCAACCCAAATCTGCGACCTGGAAGGTCACGACGTGCCTGACTTCAGGGTCTGAGTGTCAGCTGCATAATCTATGGAGATATGCTTCAGTCTATCTGTATATGTGTGGAAAATTACTATGTTTATCTATTTCTTAGCCAATGAGAATTATTCAACCTGTAAGCAATGACGTAGCTTAGACCTTGGAAATGGTATAACTGCTGTGATCTTTGTAACTGTAAGCGGGGCGGCCTATGAACTCCTGTGTGAGTCTTGAAGCTGAACTTCTGCTGATGAAACTGCAAACTATTTTCAGTAAAACTTTTCTTCTATTATTTTATAATTCTGACTCCGGGTCTTCTTTCAAACATCTGGTCCATGGGTCCTAAACTGTTAACCCCCAACAGTATGGTGGAGAATGCGGCGGGCAATTATTCTTGGTGACACCCCTGGCAAATCAGCAAACAAGGTAGAAAGATTTTATTATTAGGATAGTGCTGTCTGAATGGAAGAGATTGTGAAGGGGGACGGAAGAGCTTCACTCCGACGAGGCGAGTGAAGAGCTTCACTCCGATGAGGAGAGTGAAGATTAATTATACTAAGTTAAAAGTATAAGAAGTCGCTGATAGCATTGTTTAAGGTTTAAAGTTAACAAGAGCAGACAGCGCAAGCGAAGCGTGCTCTGGGGGGGCCCCGCTGGGCATTGTTGGTGGCAACACCCCAGCAGAGTACGTCCCTGGATTGAAGGTCCAGGGCGCCGCAAACCTACTCCATCTCTTCCATCTCAGATAGGGGATCCCCGAATTTAGTGAATCAGGCAGTTAGGGATACTAACAAAAATAGGGTTGTTTGCCAGGGATGCATCAGGAATGATCCCGAGAGAAAAATAAAAAGTTGTGACCCAAATTGGCGTGGACCAGTATATGTAACTGTCATGTTGGAGTATACTTTGCAGTTTCATCACGCAGAAGCCAAGCTGTGTTGTTCAAAGATCGCCGCCTCCGAATTCTGCAATAACGTCAGGTGAGTTTGAACTGTGATTAAGATATGGCAGACAAATTGAGTAACTTGATCAATAACCTGAACAGTCCTGAAACAAATAGTGAGACAGAAGAGAGCAAACGCTGTAAGCAGCTGTGCTCTGAAGCTCTGACTTCAAAGAAATGAAATTAATAAGAAAATGGGTAGTCAGAGTTTTGATTCTGTTTGGAAATTTAAACAACAACTTTACTGGCTAAACAAAGAAAGAAACTGAAAATGTTAAATTTTTAGCCTTGTATTGCTTCCGATGATTACAAAAAACAAGTAAATGTAATTATGGGTTGGGGATCATTTCCTTGGACAAATGTGATTCATGTTAAACAGAAACATTGTGAAACCCCTGATTTTCTGTGCAGCTTATGAAAATTAATGTGCTGCCAATGATAATGATGAAGATTATGATGCGGCTATTGCAATTGAATCCGCCACTGGTGGACTGTCAAAAGAATACAGAGAACTGCTTATCAGTGGCTCTGCTTACATTCCTGATTGGGACACACTGCTTCAAGGGTGTGCAGTAAGTTGGAGCCGTTTGCAAGCTCAATGATCAAACTATAGGCAAGGTGTCTGTTGCTGTAGTTGAGGCTGACACATGAACCCACCAGATGACAGTGTTTTAATTATGGTCAGCAGGGCCATTTAGCCAGTAATTGTAAATGGCCACTCAGAAGGTGAGAAAATGTGAAAGTAACAGAAATTTCTGGTATTAATGTGGGTTTGAAAGTAGATCAGTGTTTAAATGACGATATCAAAGTTTTCGTCTAAAGAACAAGAGATAAAAACAAGGTAAAAAAAAAAATTTGAAGTCTTAAGGGAATCCTTTTGAAGGAAAGATCTATAATAATCAAAAAAAAAAAAAAAAATTCATATATGAATTAATGAATACAGGTTTATGTAAAATTACAGATAATGACTAAAAAAAAATGAGTTGCAAAATACATAAAAGTAACTAAAGGAATGATTGTGTTTTAATGGAACACTTTAAAAGGGTTTAGATGATATAGAGAGACTAATCTCACGGATGCTTTACAAGATAACTGCAAAAGATGCATCACAAGCGGAGAGTGCTATAGCCTCCTCAAAGTTAGTGTGAATACTAATTGATAGTAATCAAATAAGTAGAAGCAGTATTACTGGATTAACAGTTGCTAAATGTAAAATGTGTAGAAATGCATCTGATTAAACAAACAGCTTGTTAGTGTTTTGAACGTGGAGGAATGGTGTTGACCATGAAAGAACTAGGAGCTGATGTTTTGCTTTCCAAAGATAAGCTTGTGATTGGCTGAAACAGTTTGCGTATCTGAATCTGGTGTGTGCTGTGGCTGAAACGGCCAGTGTGACAGAGACACGATCTGAGTGAAAATTTGTAATGTCTAAATTCCCTGATGTGAGCAAAAGACAAATATAAAATATGGTTGTTGGAAAATACATGTAAATTCTGGCAAAGATGCCTAACGCTGGGCTAGAGTTAAAAGATGGTAGATTAAGTTTGATTTTAGAAGTTTGCAGTGTACCAGTCCTAAATGCTTCAGGGTCTCTCTCTCTCATTTAATGTCAGCTGAAAGCTGTTGTCTGAGCCTGTGTAAAGCACAGTGTTTCAGTTGAAAATTATAGACACAGAGATGTTAAAAGAAATCATTGCCATTCAAAGGGCAATTTATACTTAAAACGTTTTAAAAGTAAAACTGAAAGACTTTAAAGAAGTCTTTAAAATAATACTGTTTTGAACTTGTTTATTTTAGGACCAGTGACTTTGTCTCATTTTAGCCTCCACCATAAAACAGGGCTGATGGCTCCGGCTACAGAAGTAACAGTACACTGAATGTACGATTGTGATCTAAATTCACTGAGTATAATAATGAATTTAAGTGATTAAATACTGCTGTTATTAATCCGTCTCCCTATGTTTAACACTAGTAGGCAGTCCGAATGGCTCTGATGACTCTTGAATGCGCCTTTTCCTAAGCTCCAGAAAACAACAGATTATGTTGAAGAAAACGGTCACAGATTCTGTAATGGGGAAAAGCGGTTACCAGTGTGTACGAGTGATTACTTCAAAGACGGGTAAGATCTTTTAAGCCAAAAGGACAACCTAAGACAGAAGGATCACGCAAAAACACTGGGCATTTCCTGATGGAGGTGTTTTTATGTGAGATGGATATGAGAGTGGCGCTGATTGACTGAGTGGCGATCAGCTTCAGCAGATCATTGAGAGGCGAGATGAGCTGTGCGAAGTTACGGCAGTCTGACCCAAAAATGTGAGTTCCTCTATACCACTCACCAGAAACCGCATTCATTGGATGACTTGTTTTTCATTGTGACAAGCGTCTGCAACTATGCCAGGGGACAACACCCTGTTGGAGATTATAGATAAAGAGCTGATGGGAAGGGGCTTTCAAGAGCCAGCTGAGACCGTGAGGTGATTGTCATTATTTGTTGTGGAGACAGTAACAAAACTTAATTTATGTCAGGAACATGATGCTGGTTGCCTTATGGGCAAGGGAAAAATGTATAGAACTGTTGATATTGAAATAATATGTCTATAAGATAGTTTTAACTACTGAAGGTCATTAGACATGTTGGTGGCTAAAGATGAAGACAGCTTGTGATGAGTTAAGAGAAATTTCTGGATAACAAAGGTTAGGTGAATTGAGTATTTAAACTAAAGATAACCTTAGAAATGCTCATAGCATAATGTATTTTAGATTGTTGTAATGGTACTAATTTGAGTTAAACATTTGTATTTTAAAATTTGTGAACTATTAAGGGTTCTAGACTATGATTTATGTAGTTACAGTCTTAGGGGGCTGTTGAAAAGATTATTTGTTTATAGTGAGAGAGACTGCTGAGTGGAGGAAGGGTACTCTGTCTGTCTTTCTGTTATCGGCCTGCTAAAGCAAGCTGAAGCAAAATAATGATAATGAACCAAAACAACCCAGCTGACTTTTCTAAAATCAAATGAATAATGAACAGACGTGCTTTGAAACTGGTAAAGAGACTATGTAAAATTAGGTAAAATCGAAAGAAAAATGTGAAGTAAATATTTTTAGAGTTAATATAAAAAAAAGTGAACATTGAAAATGAGCATTTAACATGTGTGTCTAGAATGAGTGCGTGTGATGGTGACAGCGCTTCATGTCTTGTATGTGTTAGTTTGAGGTACTATTATTTCCAGATTTTGTGAATATTGTGTCATTAACCTCTGGAATGAGTGTTTTATCATTAAAGATGGGTTTAGTGAAACGACAAACTTTAAAGAAGCTGATCATTCTGAGTCAATCTGATGAAAAGACGATGCAGAACATTTGACGAGCTTTAATTGGATTTGTTTTCCAGCTCTGTCTGCTATTGGTAATTATGACTACTTTTGTCATTTATGATGTTGATCTGAATTACTCTCTGGATTAGTATTT
Organism: Leuciscus leuciscus; assembly: GCF_965113295.1. Classification (NCBI taxonomy): domain Eukaryota; kingdom Metazoa; phylum Chordata; class Actinopteri; order Cypriniformes; family Leuciscidae; genus Leuciscus; species Leuciscus leuciscus. Next base: position 25,435,208 of record NC_138741.1, on the reverse strand, counting down.
ATGTAAATTGGAATTGTGAAGTTTAAAATTGTCATCCATAATGGGGTAAAAACTCTTGTCTAAATTCAACTGAGGGTCTAAATTTAAATAAGACACCTAGGTGGGATCATAATGGTAAACGTAAAAATAATAGACTTGATGGCAGAGAGACAAAGTGACACATTGGCTAAGTCACTATCCAAATTATCCAGAGAGAGCGCCCTCTATTTTATGAAAGGCCGGTGGGCAAACAAAGGAGGAGTGGATATAACTTCTAAAAAGTTTTATTTCTCAATCCATTAAATGGATGTATGACATTAGATGTCTAAGAAAACTACAATCTAGGTAATAAAGGTTAAAGAAGAATGCAGCTATATGGCTGTCTTAAGGGTTGAGATCCGAGTAACATAATATTTTGGTTTGTGAAAAACAGTAAAGATAAGTGGGACTGAGACAATACTGATAATATTTTTTGGATTTTCAGACTAACCATTTGATAGAGGAATACTGTGAGAAGTAGTTATAATGAAAAATAAAGTTAAAATTAATGTTATGAAAACAAGGGTATAGAAGAATTAATAAAATACCATGATTTCCCTTAAGAGGGAACTTTAAGTGTCACTAGACTGACAGCGGTGAGAGACTCGATGGAAGAGGGAAGTGAAAAACAAAAAGGTTGTTGTATGAGACGTGTGTGGGGGGATTGTAAGAAAACAATAATGTACTGGTTATGAGGCAGAGCGAAGAGAAAGGAAAAGGATGCAGAAGGAACTGGCATGTAGGGAAATAGGGAAAGATGAGAAGAAATATAGTAGAAAAATATATGTTATGAAAATAAAATTTCTGATAGAATGTATGGAACTATTTATGAACGCCTGTTCAGTCAAATTAAGTTGAAATGATATGAAAAGCGAGTTTCAGATAAAAATAATAAGGCATTGAGTATGATTAACAGGGATTAACGTGATGTAAAGATAAGGAATGAACAAAGGTTTTATTAAGTAGAATGGGGAACAGTTCTATATTTTAGTGGTAAAATAATGATTGAAATGATGATGTGAATTTGTTTGTTTTTATTTCTATTTTTGAAGAAAAAAAAGTACAAGATGTTACATGCTATGTGACTGTAAACTGAAGGATGAATTCAGAAGAGACTTAAAGTACTTGGATTATGGGTTATGGATTATTATGGGTCTTAATTATTATTATTATTATTATTATTATTTTGTTGTTGTTGTTGTTTATTTTCAGTTTGACAACCATTGTGTTTTGAACCTAAAGGGTCTATAATGGTGGTAGTGAAAATAATGGATTAACTATATTTCTTAGTTTATTATAAAAGGAATTGGAAATGATAAAAACTAGTGCATGTATCCTGGTATTTATGATTATAGACAATGTCTGTATTTAGGATCTGAGTAGTGACTGCGGGTCTAGCCCATGCTAGGAATACAGCAACAGTGCTTGCTTATTTAGCCCGGCTTCCAGAGAATAAATATGTACTTTTTTGTATCAGTTAGTGGATGATAGTACCAAATTCGACAAGATGAATAACAGCTGTGTAAGACAGCTATGTCAGCAGGTTCTGGAGATCAATAATACTATGTGCTATGTGGGATATTATGTTCATGTTAAGTCTTTGAAGGAAAAAGATTGTCTGTTTTATTTAAAAAAAAATAATAATAATAATTATTAACCTGACAGAGGAGCATGTGTCAGAAACCAAACATTTTGAAGCAGCCTTTATGGAAAGACCAGATGTGGTGGTATTGGACCCCACATTGGTCTAAAACGGGGGACTGAAGGGAGTGGATTGGAATCCACTGCTGCTTCAATGTATATGTAATGAGTGATTATAATCAAGGTATTAGTCAATATTTTCCCTTCTAAATATCAAATGAATTGAATGACTTCTCTGGAGATTTTACTTTGTTATAGAAGTTACCAGTGTTATTACTGAAATGTTCTTTTCATGTATTCTTTAATGTCAGTATTTGATATCTGAATGTAGCTTGCTTATTTAGCCCGGCTTCCAGAAATGAAATAGGGACATGTTTTGTGTTTGAGAAAGGTCTTCAACGTGTTAAAACATAAAGGGGTCATTGTTATCTTGATGTTTTGAGACGAGACTCCTGTTTATAGTTAGAGCCTGGCCAAATCCAACCTTGGAAAAGCTGTGTGTCGGTGTGTGTGTTAGTCTTCTTGCTTACAGGTTAAGGAACCACTGGCATTGTTGGAGATTGACTGAGTTGTTGTTCGAGACATGATGGCACCCAGCAACCCAAATCTGCGACCTGGAAGGTCACGACGTGCCTGACTTCAGGGTCTGAGTGTCAGCTGCATAATCTATGGAGATATGCTTCAGTCTATCTGTATATGTGTGGAAAATTACTATGTTTATCTATTTCTTAGCCAATGAGAATTATTCAACCTGTAAGCAATGACGTAGCTTAGACCTTGGAAATGGTATAACTGCTGTGATCTTTGTAACTGTAAGCGGGGCGGCCTATGAACTCCTGTGTGAGTCTTGAAGCTGAACTTCTGCTGATGAAACTGCAAACTATTTTCAGTAAAACTTTTCTTCTATTATTTTATAATTCTGACTCCGGGTCTTCTTTCAAACATCTGGTCCATGGGTCCTAAACTGTTAACCCCTAACAGACTCAAATGATTTGCTTTGAGACTAGTAATGTTATTTAATTGGTCCATTTGAAAAGAAGACAGCTGTCGAAAAAAATGAAGGGCTTCTTTCAAATAATTCTGGAATTTTAAACTAATGCTCTTTAAAGCTTGTACAGTAGTGGCCAAAAGTGATGTCCGACCTATAGGAAAATTGGCACAGGGTTTCTGCAGGTAAATTTATGACCAAGTAAAGAAAATGTACAGAATAAATTGAAGGGAACCTCATACGTCAGTAAGTTGTCTATTTAAATGTAAATGTCTGGAGAAACACAATGAGTTGTATTAGCAACACTTACTTCCAACAGATATGCTTTAGTTTTTAATTCATTTTATAAAAGATAAAAGCTTAAATCGCTTCCCAGCCACTAGACTAGAATATGTAAATAACTTTTACTGTACCTTCTGATCACATGCACTGCAGAAATGTTATGTTCCTAATCATTTACTTTTTGTCTTGTTTTCCAGTGGAATTGTCTTACAATTCTTAAATCAAAATACATTTACTTGAGATGCAAAATGCCATAAAATATGAAGTCTTGTTTTCTGTGAAATTGTTTAAAATGATGTGAGTTTGTGATTAAAACAAGAACAAATATCTGCCAATGTGCTCAGAAAAATATATTTAAGTCAAAGGGAAGTTTTCATAACTCATTGACAGATATTTGGTCTTGTTTTAATCACAAACTCACATAATTTTGTTAAATTTTTCAAGACTTCATTTTATATTTGCATCTTTATGAATGGCTTTAGGAATTTAAGACTTTCTGCACTGATTTAAGACTCACAGTAACCCTTTGACTTCCTTACCCTTTATTCAAATATTATTTAAAAAAATTTGTTTAAAGCATATTTGTGCTTGGTCTCAATTGGTTTATTTGTAATAGTGCAATGAAACATGCCAAATTGTGCGGACATAAATTTTGGCCTGGACTGTCATACACGCAAAAACAAGAGAGAACCAAAGAAATATCAATAACTGATTACACTGCAAAAATGATATGATCAATAATTTATGACAACATGTTTTTACATTGCTGTAACTCATCAAAATAGGTTAAGCAATTTTCAACTTTTTTATGTTAAAGATACATTTTTTAGTCAAATTAATGTAATTTAAGTTGAAATGACTTAAACATCCAAGTTGATTGTACTTACAAAAATTGAAGACAGCATGCTTTGCTTGCTTATATGTTTTTTCCAGATATTTTTGTTTTTCTGTGGATTTTTTTGTTTTGCATTGTAAAATAAAACCTGTAGCTGTAGTTTGCCTTTTTTTTTTTTTTTTTTACCAAATTATTTTGTCAAATAAATACCTTAACGAAGTTTAGTGTTTTGTTCTTCCTGCATATTTAACATTTTTGTTTTATAAAATATATTCCTCCTATTCTGATGGTTTAATCAAACTTGTTGGGTCATTAAATATCAAATATATTTATACAAATATCCCCTCTGCACATCACTTTTGGCCACTACTTTATTTAAACCAAGGTATGATTTAAGTCTTGTTTTCTCTTCTTCATCTTGTGCTGTTTTAATGATCTGGCAAACATAATTAAAGGATACTACTATGACTCCACACTCACTAAATTAGTTTTGCAAAGATTATACAACTTGTCTCTTTTTTTAACCCATGGTATTTCTATTCTAATTAGACTATTGAATTGTGTCATTTATTAAGGACAACAAAGCGATATGATATTGAAATGCTGTATTTGAAAGTTTGTTCAATGTGAATTAATAAGAAACTGACAAAAATACATTCAGCACAGAATTTTCAAAAGTATGGATAAAACAAGAAATGTAAAAGTCACAGTACAGCAACAAACCAAAGGGTGGTGATATAACCCCACATTTAAAACAACAACAGCAACCAATGACATGAGCTGAAATGTACATTACAATGTATGATATAAAGTATTGATGGCTCGACTAGACTGTAAATAGAGCAGCATCAGATCACATCTTCTTAGAACACCTGATAAAGGCCTGATACTCTGAGAAGTTGTGATAACGTCTTGTTTATTCACTCCTAAAAATACTTAATATATCTGTATTTCATAAAAGATGTTGGACGAGCAAACATGAAAAGTCACCAAGGATGGAAACTGTCATTTGTATATGAACACAGTGATGAGGCAGAAATGTAAAAAAAAAAAAAGTAGGATACCATTTGGTAGCTTGACACGGCATTACAAATCACTACACGTCAGAACTGGGTTCAAACGCCATTAACTGAGCAGAATTGAAATGGAAAATGATCCCAGTAGTCAAAATACAAAAGTAAAACACCTCATTGTAGTAACTTCACCTGTAATTAAAATACATGGTTGAATTTGTCCGGCATAATAATCTTACAAATGGTGTTGCATTGAATAAACAATAAAATAACATCAGCTTTCCCCACATTTCAAATGACAGACAATACATCAACGTATCTGTTTTTAAACATCAAAAAAGGTATTTAAATCATGATATACTGTACATAAAATGGCACTATTAAACATTTCAGACTGCCACACTGACATCTGATCAGACCTCAGGTAGATCAGGCATGTTTTATGGAGTATTTGCCTTTCTGAAGCTGTGAGATGTACAGTTTTGACTTGCTCCCATCGACCCGTTTGAACCAGACTTCATCATGATTGATTGTAGTTATTATAGCACTGTTTTGAAAAAAGACAGAGGAGAAAAATGCTGCAGAATAATCAATATGAGCTTGGCAATTCAGCGTGTCTGGGTAAGGAACCCTCACCTCGTAGGATACTCGTCTTTCTTGTCAATACATATGGCTTGTCCGCGGCTGTACCAATCCCCGTCGTAAAACAAGCGTCCGTCCTCCGAGCGGGCATTGTGCTGGTGTTTCTCACTCTTTGAAGAGACTACAACAAATAAAAGCAAAGTTCTACTGTTACTGATATAACACAAATCAACTAACCATACATACATACATGCTGTGTCTATAGTTAACTGGCATTTGTTAACAAGTTACCACTTGGAATTTTATGAGATTATTATGCACCGAAACTCCTGGAAGTTTCCCCGAGCAAAAGGGACTTAAGTACATTGTTCAAGGTCATGATAGTAAAAGGGACATTTTAGAATAGTTTACCCTGATTTGGATTAACTCTGTTACATTTGTGCCAAACTCATAACTGTTACAGTAGGGGGTCTAGAGGTTAAAGATCTGGGTTGGTCACTGAAAAGTTGAATGTTGTAATGTAATCACTCAAGATATGATACATAATTACATACATTACTCTTCAAGAATTTGGGGTCTTTTATTCAGCAAGGACATATTAAATCAATCAATCGTCTAAGAATCCTGAATCCTGTTTCCACAAAAATATTAAGCAGCACAACAGTTTTCAATATTGATAATATAATAAGAAATGTTTCTTGAGCAGCAAATCATCATATTAGAATGATTTCTGAAGGATCATGTGACTGAAGACTGGTGCAATGATGCTGAAAATTCAGCTTTGCATCACAGGAAATAAATATTATTATTATATATTATATATATATATTAAAATAGAAAGCAGTTGTAATAATGTTTCACATTTTTACTGTATTTTTTATTTTTAAAAATGCATCCTTGGTGAGCAGAAAATACTTCAAAAACTTTCACAAACATTTTGTACAAAAAAATCTTGCCAACCTCAAACTTTTAAACAGTGGTGTATAATTATTCCAGTTATACAAAAACTAATAAATAATGTAAATACTGTATATATAAATGAATAATATATTTGACTACAGTTGTGAATATTAAATATATCTTACCATCAGTCTTTACTCTGTGAGGTCCTAATGTTGCCATGGCCTACAAGATAGTAACATGATACATCACTTACAAAATAATTCAAATGTCTTCACATAAAAAAGAAGAGTTTTTGACAGTCTAACCTTTCTAATAGCAGTCCAGTCTTCCAGTATATCCAGGTCTTGCAACATGTAAACTATATATGGCCGTGAACATGTTAAGAAACTCATAAATCATACTGTTATTCAAGCAAATTCTAGATAGATAGATTGTAGTTTATGTAGTTTACTTTTTTCTCATAATTGTGTGATATAAAGTCGCTAATGCGAGTCATAATGTCAAAATTGTGAGTTATAAAATCAGAATTGCGTGATATAAACTCACAATTGTGAATTATGAAGTGTAAGGAAAAAAAGAATTGCAGCTTTATATCTCTCAATTCTAACTTTATAACACGCAATTGCAACTTTATATCATCCAATTCTGAGAAAAAAAGTCTGAATTGTACAAAATAATAAAAAGATTAAAAGTCTTAAATCATCTTTTATTTCTTTTTTTATTCCATGGAGGAAACAAGCTTCCATAGTAGTTATATACTGCATGTTGTAGTAAAGGATATCTGACACAACAACAGGCTTTTTCTTTTTGTCTGGACTGAAGGGATCTTTCTTCTTGTTTTTTCTTGATTGTAACTCATCATTCCAGAGCTCTAAAGGGGAAATATGACAAAGATTGCATAAATAACACAATAACACAAAAATTATGTGGACCGTATTAACAATTCCAGTACCTGAGGTAATATCTATACTATGGCGGTCTTCCTCCAAACGTCTGATCTTCTCCTCCAGTTCACTCTGAACCGTATCAAATAATAAGAGTTTCTCACTCTAGAAGAAATAAATTTAACCAAATTTGAGTTACATTTAAAGTCACAATGAAATCATAACTGGCAATTCTTTCTTTTTTTGGAATGTTGCAGTATTTATTATAAATGATTTATCCGTGCACATCATTCTTTTTTTGAAAATGTATGTTCCCTCATAATCATTAATCAAAATATCTTCCCCTCCCTTTGCAGCGACATCTCTTCTTTTCTCTGATGATGTGTTTACTGGCGCAAGGGCGGGGCAACCTGTCACTCACATGAGATCAACCAATAGCAAACAACAACCATCCGATCAATTCCCAATGGACAATATCAAGTCCCGCCCAATTTCTTCTCTTGTTCGAGAAGCCGTTTCACTCGGATATATGACTATCGCAACTTCTGTTTCATGCTGACTTTAATTCTGAAAGTGCATTTAAATAGATGCATGCTTCAAATGTGGTAACTGACTAACAGCCTCAAGCAATATAAACACTTCTGTATGGCTCTATAATGACATTTCAAGCATGCACCATTGTTTAAGTAATAGTGGATTACATCTGTAAATCTCACCTCCCAGTGCTGGAGCGCTGCTTGGGTTTCACAGTCGTATTTATTCTTCACCGATTCCAAGCACAACTCTCTGTAGATACCTATGCGTATAATCAGTGAGATAATGCACTTTCTTACCTAACAAAAATCACTATTTCAAAGAACAAAAAACCCATGTTCGGTTTGGACTGACCTGCAACTTTAGTTCTGACTTGCATATTCTCCTGAAGAGTTGCAAGAGGTTCCAGGTACTCGGGGGCCTTTCCTGACATCACTTCCTGGAGTTTGGCGTCAACTTGACTGAGTCTTTCTTTATATAACCTAATAAAAGCATGCAAACTTAGTGACCAACGTGGAAAAGTGGAAAAACGCACGTGTAAATTCCACTTGTGCATGCACAGATTCAATTCAAACAAGAAGATTGTACATACTGGTCTTTGAGATCAGTGAATTGTTTTTCAAGATTGGTCATCTCGTCAAGGCATTCCATCCTTCTCCTTTCACAGTCCTCATCGTCCATTTCTGTAATTAAACAGATTGTTTATTTCTTCATATGTTTCAAGTAAATTAGAAGTAACCGAATCAGGCTCGGTATGTGAAGTGGACTGTCAACTGACTTGTAGGCGCTGTCAAACAGGGACCAGCAATTCCTCAATGATACAATAATAACAATAATACATACATAGAATATTGTTATTATTGTCTCATTGTTTTATAGACAGACAGACGATAGATAGATAGAAAGATAGATACCTGAACTTTCTCCATCCTCGGAGACAGAAGAGCTCTCTGTATCCTCATCTTCTGAAGTGCTCCCCTCTTGCTCTGCGAAATCCACCTCCATCTCTTCATGGTTGCTCTCCTTCTTTTCTCTCGAGTGCACTGGCATCCTGTCTTTTATTCGACTAAGATTACCGTGAAAGCTGTGAACTGCTTCTCACCTTTAAATCAATGCTTTTTGTGAGCAGATGTTTTTGTTAGCTTGATGTTATTGCTAAAAACAAAACATATATCTAGATGTATCATGCTAACAACAAATGTTTAAATCCTGTAAATGACTAGTAAGTTAGTTCGTTTAGTCTGGATTTGATTAAATCGAAACGGGGAGCTTTTGCTTATTAAGTAGCTTTAGCTCGTTTCATATTTTTGTAAACCACAAAAAAATCTCTTTTTGCTTCATTAAGTCATGCTACCCTGTGAAAAGCTGGGACAGTGGCGCGGAATGTGAGCTGTTGTAGCGCTTCTGGGGTTTGTAGTTTTATGGTGATGCATGTATCTCCGGTAATATGGTTCATAGTGATCTAAAAAACTACAGTTCCCTGACAGTCACTCGTCCTGTGGAGAGCGTGTTTACTACTATAAAAACAGGCTGTATAAATCAATGGACGACTAGATGGAATGATTGTGTTATTTTCATTGTAGCAAGTAAACTTCTAAATTCTCATTTATTATTATTTGATTTATTTTGAAATAGAGTTACTGTTCATCCAGTTTTATTTTTAGACAACTTGACAATCAAAAATAACACTGAAACCAAACATTATTAAATAAACCTCTTTCTTTCGATTTATTTTTTATTTTTATTAATTTATTCTCAAAGGAATATGGCACAAAAATAAAGGATATAATATAAGGAGAAGACATATATTATTTTAGAAATACACACAAAAAATGTTTCATTAAAACTAGATTTGATACACTAAACAATAAAGATGAAGTTTGAATTAGTATTATGTTTATTATTGTTTTACTTCTTTGCTTGAATAGACTAGTATTCCTACAGAACAAGTTTATGGGGAAAGAACTTACAACAAATATGTACTACTTTACTACCTTACATTTATTTACTTATTGAAGTAGATGATTTCAAAATATATATTTCAAACCTCATAAATGTGGAACTTAGGAGTGAAGTGTGCAGACTTCTGCTTATGAATTGACACAATCAAAACAAAGATGTTGAATTCGTCTTTCGTTTGTAAAGTATAATTTATATTCACAATGATAAATACATAATAGCCTACTGCTCATTACAACATTAGCCTATAATAAATGTAAAAGAGAGTTGTTTTGAATGTTTACATTTTTAAATGTTTGTTGTTGTTTTTCAGTCAGCCTATTTGTAATTTCCCCCCCAGTTATTATAGTCAACAGAAATTGACCCTTCATTGAGTCACAAAGGCAAGCAATATAATGAAAAATAGAAAAATAAATAGCGTAGAAATATTAGAATAGCGTACATAAAAATATAAACATAAAACCTTTCAAACAAGAATACAAAAATTGAACATACCTCGTTATAACAGTTTAGAAATATCTTACACCTTTTTATCATCAAATATGAAGTGCAATGATATATTTTTACATAAATTATGCAAAAACACTGTTTTTGAATGTAAAATAAAATATCGGGTGTGTTTCTGGATGTGTGTGGTTGTGCGTCTGAGCGTTGGATGACTCTGGCATCGATGAAGGTGTTTTTCATGTCGCGTCCTCCGACCGCCATGTTTTTTCAGATCTTCAGAGAGGTGTGTACTGTGTAGTTCACAAGACACTTACAACACAGAGGAGGGCTGCCTGCTCTTTTCTTTTGTCTGACCTCCTCTGCAAAAATGCACGCCTCACCACTAATTCCTCCCGTTTCCTTACAACCCATAACTGCTTTCGAGCCGTGAATTTGACAACCCCTTCCATGTATGAGGAAATTAACGGAAGATTATCATTAGCTCTTCAAAACATCTCGGAATGTTCTCTAAAAAACCTCATGGAGATGTCAGGAAATCGACACAGAAAGTCCTGGACCCCAAGAAAGACGTGCTGACAAGATTGAAACATCTTCGAATCGTTATTGGTGAGAAATAACATTATTTGTATTTAGTTTATGAACCTAATGTTGCCTTGCATGGAGCTAACATGCTATAGAGAGGAGAATGAAGGCACCATCAGCAATCATGGTGTTTGTTTACCTGCAATTCTGTGACACCTTTGACAGTATTTGACAAGTTTGCATGTGGAAGTGTGGTCTGATATACAATGATTTGATATGGGTGTCTTTTTCTCTTGTATGGTTGAGTGTTTTTTTTTGTCTGGAGTGGGATTTGTTTTGATAAGACATGCATTGGTTTCACTGGAACCTCTTTAGATGTCAGTGAATCTGAGGTTGAATAGATGTTGTGTTTGCACATTTTGAGTTTTTCTATTAAGTTTCAATTGGTTATTCTGTCTGTAAGTGATTAAACTATCTATCTATCTATCTATGCGATATCAATTACATAGTTCATATACGGATATACATATAATTGCATGAATAATTTTGCATGTGATGGCTCACATTGTGATAGGAAGTTGAGAAGAGTATGACAATTTTGCTCAGAGTCATTCTCATATACTCAGTTATTCTCTTTTGAACACACGCCAAAACGTGCAGTTTGCTTGAATTAAGTAGTAAATTAAAATCTGGTGTGAACAAGAAAGTAATTGTTCAGAGATCTGAACTTCGTAACACTTTATTTTAAAGTGGCGTAGTTACACGTTACTTAGTAATAACAGTAAATTATTCATAATTACAAGTAACTAACTCTAAGCCAAACCCTAACTGTAAGTGCATGTAGTTAGTATTACTCAGTACTTTTTTGAGTAAGTACAATGTAACTGTCAACTTTAAATAAAGTGGATCCCTGAACTTTTTGTTGTTTGTTTGTTTGTTTGTTTGTTTTTAAGAGAGAGAGAGAGAGAGAGAAATAAATCTCACTCAAATTCATGGCCTATCATGCAAAATGCAATCGAAGGAAAAAAGTGCCTCTTGACCAGTGGAGATTAGTTCATGTTTTGGGTGGGGGACAGCAAAGATTTGGTTCTTTAGGAATGGGTGGGATGTCACTGAATAACAGAAATAAACCAGCACTTCCTTTGGGATTAGTCAAGGAAGTCAGAGAAGGAATCCGTCTCAGGCCAGTTCCCTCAGATTCCTGAGTTGTTTTAGCTGCACTGACTTCCTGAACGTTGGACATGTGGATGGTTTATGTAACATCACAGATTTTTGAGTGAAGTGTCTTTGGTTAAAGAGTCCTGTTAGAGATGTTGGCCTGCTGTGTGGAGTAGTTACTGTCCTGTTTCCTGAATTGCTCTGTGTGGTGTTATCTGGCTTCCTGGTGCCATTGTGTTACACTGATGATTGTTTTGAAACTGAAAATGTGATGTTGCTATGAATGGAAAGGAAACTGCTTCATTAAACCAAAAAAAAAAAAGAATTGTTAAAATGATTTTCATAGGAACACACATAGTTTTAATGTTATAATGTATTATATTTTAAGGTCTATTTTAAAAGAAAGTGTACTTGTTAGTAGAGGTGGGTAAAATATAATGTGTATTTCAAAGTGTATTATTAACCATAACAGCATGGCAGAAAAAAATATAGTTTTAGTTTCTGCACTTTTCACAATTATATTTTTAGGGGAAAAGGAGCAGAACTGTGGTGGCTTTGCTTACTTATTTTAATATACACTACAGTTCAAAAAGTTTGGGGTTGGTAATATTTTTTTTATTATTTTGAAAGTCTTTTATTTTCACCAAGACTGCATTTATTTGGTCAAAAATACATTGAACCAGTAATACTGTGAAATATTATTACAATTAAAAACATTTTCTGGTTTAATATATTTTAAAATGTATTCCTGTGACTGTTGTGCTGCCTAATATCACGTTTGTGGAAACCATTATACATTTTTATTATACTTTCAGTTTCAGGATGTTCCAAAGAACAGCATTTAGTATGTATTGACTGTCACTCATCATCAAGTTAATGTGTCCTTGCTGCATAAAATTATTATTATTATTATTTAAATATGATTGATTCCAGACATCTGAATGGTGTTGCATATATTGCAGTTTTGAATGCACTAAACAAATAATTGCAAAATATCATGATCATGGTATGGTATGACCAAGTTATTAATTTAATTTAATGTTGTGTTGTATGTATCACTAGGTCCTTGCATAAATGCATATTATACAGTAATGAAGTGAAGTTTCCCTGAAGTGATAAGCTCAACATTATTAAACATTATTCACACATCCACTTATTATGGCCTAGATCAGACGCTGTGCACAACAGCTTTTGTGCATTTGTGGACCTGAGGAAGTGAAGTAGCCTAAATAAACGGATGGGTGTGTTTGAGAAACTGCTCTGATAGGAAGCACACAATACTGTTTAAGAACTAGGCCTACCATTATTCAAATGCATCTACGACTATATAAAATTAACTTCTAATGTGAATTTAAAGATTTAGGCTATTTAGTTCAAAGCTGACATCCTGCATTACTAGAGTACATTATCCTCTCTGTGCACAGATCAATTGCCAATGCCATGCTGAGCTAAGAGAACTGCTGTTGTGATCAACAGTCATATTTTATATGAGGTAAATCATTAAATGGCTCTCAACAGATCGCTGCACACTCAGTAACTTGTGAACTACCCGAGATCTTAAAGTTGATTGATTTTCAATATTGAAATGACTACACCACTATGATTATTGCACATATACAGAGGTGGGTAGTGACGAAGTACATTGACTCTAGGGGGGCACCGATCCGACTTTTTCAGTCCCGATACCGATGCCTGGGCTTTGTGTATCTGTCGATACCCGATACCGATCCGATACTATAGTTGAAATAATAATAAACTGTATCTTCCACCTTATACCTTCCTTGAAGAGACTGAAGGCACCAGACTTTACTAACTAAACATAACTAAGACAAAATAACAGATGTATGTAATGTGTTGAATTCTTATTTATTTAATAAACAATTGTGCATTCAAATCGAAAATAGAATGTAATCAAACTTCTTTAAATAAATGTAAAAAAAAAAATTTTTTGCAGTGGAAACAAAAAACAGTGTATTGGTCAAACATACAATAGTAATCTGACAGTTACCAAACATTGTAAACATGAAAACATTTTTTTTGAATTCTTATAAATTTGTTATATAACAATTGTGCATTCAAATCTAAAATATAATGTAATCAAACTCTTAAATTAAAATAAATAAAATGTAGCCACAAGAAACAAAACAGTGCATTGGTTGAACATACAATAGTAATCAAACAGTAACCAAACATTGTAAACATGTAAAAATATAAAGTGCAAAGTCCTGCAAACAGGAATTTAAAATGCAACATAGCAGCTGAACCTGAGAATAAAAAAATTAAAAGTTGGTCGAACAACAACTTGGATCACACATACAAATAATAATAACCAAACATTGTAAACATGTAGTGCAGTGTCACACCACCATCGCAAACATGTTTAAAGTTTTAATGATCATTATGTTTCATATTTAAAAAAAAAATGAAAACAAAAAGAAGCAGGGTTGTGTTTTATATTTCGTGTTGTCATAAATATATGCAGTAAAGATAATCAATGTACGCGTTTGCCTGAACCACATTTATGTGGCCATTATAATATGTTTAAGATTTTTTTTTAAATGAAAAGAGGCAGAGTGGTGTTTTATAACATATTTCGTTTTATTGTTGGCTAAAATATACATAAAGAGATGACCGGAGTAGCCAGAGCGAGCTGAGTGACGCGATCAAGAACGCTGCTGTTCCATTTGCAGAATAACCGGACTCGCGTCCTCTCGTCCTCGGGAGTTCGTTCTCCTGAGTCGAACTTGGCAAGTCCGAACTACCAAGGACGCAAGTCCTAAGTTTGCGTACTTGGTATTGAGAAACGGCCTCTGGCTCGCTCCATGTTGCTTCTAGCATGCGACACACGTGAAGCTGACGAATGACGTAGGTTCTGCTGCGACGACAAAAAAAAAAAAAAAAAAAAAAAACGGATCGGTCCGTGGATCTGTTATTTTTTCCGATCCCCGATCCAGCTATTTTGTCAGTATCGCGGCCGATATCCGATCCTAATATCGGATCGGTGCACCCCTAATTGATTCCATTACATTTACTTTTGTACTTGTAAAATGTGTACTTTTGAGAGTAGATTTAAATGTGTACTTTTACTTTAAAGGGGACCAATTATGCAAAATTCAGTTGTATATGGTGTTTGTTTAAACATAAATGTGTGTTGGCAGTGTTTGTACACAATAGGGGTTGAAGGATTTCAGATTTTTTAAAGTCGACATTTATGTGACAAAAGTCGCTGATGATGTCATTAATGAACAAATAAGCCTGAACATCGAGCTGAGACTCGAACGTGGGTTGCCTTGTGCACATCTACGGCATATAGGCCTATGACTCAGACAGCGCTGCTCACAAGGCTATTGCCCCTACATAACAGCTTATTTTTTATCAGTTCTTTTGTCTCTATGTCGTTATATTTCTTTCTCACAGATTTCTGCTCTTTCTAAATCAGATACAGATTAAGTAGCACAGTAAAGAATACATTTTTATGCATGCATTAGTGAGAGAGCGATTGCGTGTGAATTAATTCTATCTGGCACCGTCTCTCTACTAATAGTGAAGCTGTGGGTTTTAGTTACTAAGAAATATAATATGTTTGAAATTTTCAGCTTCTAAGCTATTTTATTGATAAATCACAGAACAGTGTTGAGAATGCACTTCTGCGTTACTGAATGTTTCTGTGCAAGCTTCTCTGTGTGTGTGTGTATTACAATGCAGCATGCAGTAGAGAATGAAGATTGATTAACTTGTACAATAAGCTCTTTAAAACTTGCATTCTCTCGATCAATTTTGAGCATCCAGATCGTATAATCAAACATATCTTGTGGAGTGCTCTCTGCATTTACTTGTCATTTTAACTGTTTGGAAAAGTGGACTTAAAATATTTCTTATCCTGTTGCATCCTCTATTGGCCATGACTAGCGACTAGTCGACGTCAAGTTTAAAGCGTCATGGCAGAGCATTAAAGTCAACTAGTCTATGCCTAGTAATCCCTAGTACACTACACAACCACCCTAAAATGATACAAATCCACCCACTCCTATTTTTTAATCGCCATAAAACCTCAACAGTCTCATAGAACAAGCCGTTTAATTTTCTGACATTGTGACGTCACATCGCTATAGGCTCTGCCCGCGACTGCTGACGGATTCTGCCGTATTAGCACAGTTTCCGTCCTGAGTGAGCTGTACACATTCTGCCATTTTCTCCATGCCGGAGCATCTGTAGCGACAAGAATGTCTTGTAAGCAATTCAGGTGTTTTTGTTGTCTTAATGTTGTTGCCAGACATCAGAACTGCTGAAGACGCGGTGGATACATGAGGGAGTCACTTCAAGCTGTTGTATCTGTCTTCTAACCTTCATTATAGTAAACTGAGTTAGGCAATGGTATTTCATAAATCTGTTTACAGAAGTTACAACTATAAAATAATACCTCTTCTATCTCCATGCAGCATATATTTTCTTGTTCGGTATAGGTAGGCATCCTGTCACATTTGCCACTTGAGCACCTGTACAACCAATAGGCCTAATAAGTGAACATGAAGCAACATGTTCAACATGTTTGTGTCTGTGTGTGTTGCTTCATTATAGTGCATGGCGAATGTTGTAACAGTATTGTGTGTGTGTGTGTGTGTGTGTGTGTGTGTGTGTGTGTGTGTGTGTGTGTGTGTGTGTGTGTGTGTGTGTGTGTGTGTGTGTGTGTGTGTGTGTGTGTGTGTGTGTGTGTTGCTTCATTATAGTGCATGGCGAATGTTGTAACAGTATTTGTGTGTGTGTGTGTTGCTCATCCATCATTGTAAAATGGCTGAAAAAACTCTCTGGTTCATTCTCAAAGAGAGTCTTTCCTTCATCAGTGTCTGACTCCGGTTCATACATACAGGGCTAAACTTATATGTAACTACTTTTCTAAGTGATTGAAATTATGATTTTTGCATGATGGATGATAAAAAATAAATAATAATAATTACATTCTTTTGACTTTGGCCAGAAAGTGGCCATCTAGCAAACACTCAGAATACCTAAGCAAGCACATATCCTGGCAACCACCTACAACATCCTAGCATCAGAATCTTAGTTAGTTCTGGTTTTAAGATGAATCATACATTATGCTTTCCTTGAGATTGACAGTTTAGGAGTGTCAGCGCTGTCGTTCTTTCCATGGTGTTCAGTTCATCTTTAAAGATGAGGGCCATTGTCAGACACTTGTACTCTCTGCTGTGTTCTATTTTAGATCTCAAATATTTCCGACAGCCAGTGTATCACCATCCGCCTGTTCCCTCTCATGTACTGTAGTTTCAGCCAAAATTCCCCTCTGTCTGTCTGTTCTCATAGCTTTTTGATATACACCACAATCTGTAAAATTCATAGGTCTTTGGCTCACTGCTATTGGCAGTTTGAATTCGGGATGGGCATTTTGAGGAATTTTGTGGTTGAGTACCTTAACCCCTTAATTTCAGTAGCTGATAACAATTTCATTGAAATTCTATAATTCTATAATATGGCTATTGATTTTTTATTATTATTTAGGAGCAAAATATGTGAATAATATTATATTCATAAAAAGTCTAAAGTTTAGGTTCGTTCTGTGATTTAAACTAGTTTAAATCCAGATGAAACAGCGCTAACAAACAGGTGAAACACTGTGCGCAAGAAACTATCACAGTGGGTTGCAGGAAGGCAGACGAAAAAGAAGATCATTTCCAAATACAAAGTTTTAATTACAATCCAGAAGACAGGCAAACAGGTTGAGCAACACACACTTACACATAACGGTGATCAGACAGAGAATGATTGTGAGGGACCAACTGGCAAACACAAATGAGGATGATTAATAGAACACAGCTGACACATTAACTAATGACGAAGAGTGGGAAAACTGAACAAAGGAACACATGGTGAACATGAAAACAAATTAAAAGTCCATGATAAAGAAACTAGGCTGAACATAAGGTGACAGATACAGTTTTTCAATCTACAAATCGCCATAATTTACCATGGATTTATTGTAACACTAACTGCACCATGGTATTGTGGCAGAAATGTGGGATTTTCATATTGAATTTTATAATATTATTAATGTAGAGATTCATATTATTAATAAAGGAGTAATGGAATATAATTACAGTATTTTTTGTGATTTAAGCTATAGCCTATCATAATATTTTTGTACAAGTTGTATATTTAGCCCACTGTTTTTCATACAAATACCATAGAAACCATATAGTTGCATTTTACCATGGCAGTGAGGTGCTATATGGTTGGTTTTAACTGTGGTTATCATGATCTAAATGTATGCTACTATGGAAGACCAATTATTAATTTTAATATAACTCAAAACAGTAAGAATATTGAAATTTGACCATATAAAAATGGTTGTTACCATTTTTTTTTTGTGTGCAGATGTTACTGTTTTTGTTAATGAATATAAATGTACATCTGCATCCTAACTCAAGCTACTCCTACTGTCAACTCAAGCTACTGTCAAATGTGCATTTCTTAGAGACAGAACATGTAACGTTATTAATACTGTGATTAGTACTCTGGTGTTCATGCTGGCTCACAGCTCTATAAACAGAATGAAGCAGGTGCTTGACTGAGGTTGCTGGACACTGCGGGAACGTGTCTGTGACCAGGACCGGCTGCATTAGGATGATGAGTGGAGCTGGACTGTGTGGAGGAGCTTTAAAGCACAAATATTGACTTGTGTTGCTGGGCTGCAGGTTGAAGTAGACTTCAGCATCAGTATAAAGAGACCCGCTCACATCCTGCATACTGAAAGAGACAAATTATAAACTAGATTGTGTGCTTGAAAGAGAGACCAAGCATTAAGGGGTAGCCTATTTTACACAGTACACAATGAAGTAATGTTTGTTTGTCATGATCTTAAAGTTCTTTTGATCTAGAGGTTTATACATAAATACCTGAAGGTAAAAGATACATCATGCAGATGCGTTGGACATGTCTTCAGTGATGGAACCTGGGGTCATTGGGTGTTTCGGGTCTTTCAACATCAGACACCCTCGCCCAGGTGACCCGGCTGGAGTTGATCAGAACCCAGCTTATTTCCCTGCAACATTTCAAATTGTACAACTGTTGTTCAAAACTTTCTTGGTTTTGAAAAAAAAAAAAAGCTAAATGTCTAGCTGATCAATTGTTATTTTTATTTATTTTTGTAGAAAATGCAGAGCCTGCTGAACTCAAACACCTCTTCGAGCAGAATTACTCGTACATCTACTATGTGTTCTTTGAAAATTTTGTCACCATCGAGGTTAACCTGAAGCAGAAAGGTAAGACCTACAATGCTTTATTTTCTCGTTCACCCACTCTTTGAGTTTTGTCTTATGGGATTTTATTTTCTTCTGACTGTTGTTTGATAGTTTAATGTTTTTCAAGGTTCGATTGCATTGTTTTTCAACTGGCCTACTCACTGTGTGCTCCCTGCAGACACACTGTCGGAATTCAGTGTTAATGAGCAAGTTTCCATGAAATGGCTTATGACGAAAATTAGCCAGCCCTCAGTTAGCCATGTCCGGTCACACGGGCTCATTATAGTGCACAGAGAGCACAGCCAGTGTCTCGGAACACTGCACAGTTGCTCATTGAGTATGCAGAGAGCTGTTCACTGCCTAGCTGGTTCAGATTTTTATCCTTGCAACAAGCAATTGTACAAGCAAAAGAAAACGAACATACGCGTTGACCTAAATGTGCCCCCATTACTTTGCTTGCAGAACCTGATTTCACCAAGTGCAACATGTTTCTGGATTAACATCTTTGTTGATCCTGGAACAACATTCCAATCGACCCAATCCATCAGATTTGAGGAACAAGTTTATGTCAAGTTTAGGCTTAGAACCTGAGTTAGGCGCTTCTGCATCAGTGTTAGTCACCTCTTATTTGAGGTATAACTTATGGGCAGGATTAGATTTAGGGGTAGGCATAAGGTTATGATTACATTTTCAGGCAGGAATGTTGTTCCAGGATCAACAAGATATGTAGACCCAGGAACGCGTCTGACTCGGCAAAATCAGGACGTGCTACTTTGCTTACTGACCCCACTTGCATTGTGTTATGAATTAAATTCTGAGGCAATTAAGCGTCCTTGTTCATGCTTTTGTATAGAGTAGTCGAGTGAATTGTATTATCGAAAAAGAAAAATATTTTTTTTGTAAAAAAGGGGTTGGAGTTTAAAGAGGCTATATGTAAAATTCAGAAACCCGTGTTATTAGCAACCCCAATGGCCGTTAAGTGAACTACAGCCAGAGAGGGACGTTTAGATGAATATGTAAAGATGTGCTGTACGGTTTCCTCTTAATAACAAAAGCACACAACAACAATGACAGCGGTGAGAAAACAACAGTTAAGAAAGCATCTGATCATATCGATGTGGATGTGTTTACACAAACTCTGCAATTCAGCGGCATCATGTTGACTGATGCGGTAATTAAAATTACACTGTTAGGATAGTTTGATTATAAAGTATATTTGAGACTGTAGACTATATAATCTGGCTATGTGAGACTATAGTTTGAATTAGTCTCTTTTCTTTGCATGACACATTAACATTACAGTACAGAATAGCTCTTTCGGAATTATCCTGAACATTGTATAAGCATTCATTTCATGTGTCATAGAGCAGTAGAGGTTCTCGGGAGCATCCGTAAACATCACATACTTTAGATTTTCCTGCCAAAAATGACCCAAGTTCCTCACATTAAAAGCAGTCTACAGGTTACAAGTCGGGGAAGGTCTAGTTTTTTTTTTTAAAGTTTCGTTACAAGTGGTTCACGCATTGGCAATAAAAAAGCGATTAAAACATGTAATTCTTACATATAGCCCCTTTAAAGGTACAATATGCAAGAATTTTTTTGCCGCTAGAGGGCGCTACATTCCAAACAACAACAACGGCGTAGCTTGATGACGATGTGAAGGAGCGTGGAATGATGGGAACTGTCGTTTTAAACTCCACCGTGGATGTAAATCAGTCAGACGGGAATCGAAAAATCATGTTCATGGATGAGGCTAAGTTCTATTTTTATAAATGTTGCGTTTAATGACATGCTTTTTGTGGCGAGGGGGGCGTGGTTCAGCGCGGTCTGTAACGGGAGAGAGAAGAGACGAGCAAGTAGATCAAGTGCAAAGTATTATTGGCGTGGAGAGACCGCTTATAAGCCGCGCTGGAACGAGAGAGAGACTGGAGAGAAAATTGGACGCAGAGAAAGAGAACCGGTGGATCCGAGCTCTCATTTTTGAACTGTTTTGAGCCGTCGCGGTTGCCACGGTGAATGCGCGTTGTGCGCGGCTTTTGTTTGTTTTGCTTTATTTTAATAAATTAGCCTACGAGTCCCAGTCACGCCGACCCCTGTCTTCTTCCTTCCTGACTCTTAAACCTCATCACACTTTTATTTCATTAAAATGAATTAACCGGAAGAAAAGTAAGGTTTAATACTAAATTGGTTATCATAGATGTCACTGTATTTGTTGAATTCATTGTTGTGATAACGCTGCGCAGTTTTACGTGTTCTAAACAATTGTTGTAAAAGTACATTCGAACATGCCCACATCATTTGCCAAAATACTGATTAATCTTTATGTATAACACATGCTATGTTTATTTACATGGCCATAAACACCAGACGTGATAAACAATGTCAATAAACTAAACACAAATCTAAAGCAATAATAGTTTCCTTACATAAACATAACTATTACCGAATGCTACATTTGGAAAATATAAAATTAAGCATGTCGACAGAACCAGCAGCAATCGGTAAAGAATAATTGTGTACCATAACGACTGCAAGAAACAAGCTAAAGTTTGTAGCTTGATAGACGCTACAACTACAACTTTCGCATTTGTCCAGGACTCCACGCAGTACGAGCGGAAACCAAGGGTAACGCGGATATGACGCAATTGACTGGCGACTCCCAGCTCCCCCCTGCTCTAACGCCCCGTTTCCTTGGATAAAATCGCAATTTTCTCACGATTTAAAAATAGTTGGAAACATTTGGGATATTGTAAGTAATCAACTTAACAAAATATATAACACTGGCCTTGAGATTTTGGGATATTTTAATGCAAAATTCTTACATATTGTACCTTTAAGTGGACAAAATGATTGAAGAAGTCCGGCATGAATTACCACAGAAATGTTTGTCTTTTTACCCGGAACATTGAGTTATTACATTTTGATTAGAAATTACAAGGTCAAAAAAACTTTTTGAAAATAAAACGTGGATGAATCATTCACAGTAAGATCTAGGACATGCATTTAGAAAATAGAATTTCCATTTAATGCGATGTGATTAAATGATCAAATCTTGACAAAAAAATTGTTTAGGGCATTGCTCGCTCTCTATCCAGATTTACTTTTCTTAATACTTGTACATCTTTCATTAAAATTGATTAAAAAGATTGCTTTGAGCTGGTCTTGATGCCACATGTTGAGTGCCCATGTTTCCACAACAGATAGGTAATCCTTGTTTGTTGAGCTATTAATATCAGCCCTGTGGGTTTCTGTGATCCCTTGGTGACTTTCAACATGTTCTGTGTTTGTTTGCTCTTTCCTGTAGGTCACAAATCGCAACGAGAGGAACTTGATTCTATTCTTTTTATATTTGAGGTAAGAAATGTAGATAAGCATTTAATGGCTATT
Organism: Leuciscus leuciscus; assembly: GCF_965113295.1. NCBI lineage: Eukaryota > Metazoa > Chordata > Actinopteri > Cypriniformes > Leuciscidae > Leuciscus > Leuciscus leuciscus. The sequence continues at coordinate 25,412,802 of NC_138741.1, read as the reverse complement.
TAAACACATTAGCTCAACCTCATCAGGTTTGGTTTCATTGTGTCAGCTCTTATTCAAATACTCTTATCTGGTCCAAGATGTCCACATTGTTATATGTATGATCCACTAAGTATTTGCTGAAACATTGTCATCAGTAATGAAATCATTGATAAGAGAGTGATTGACGTGCGGCTGACAGATAACCGATTCGCCTCCCAAACAGAAAACAGGTGTTCTTTGCCGCACCCAAAAGCACTACTAATGAGTCACGCTTTAGCTTTTGCTCACCTGGTATGCCCCTATGGGCTGTTTGTAATGGTGAAGGCTGGAGACACTTTAAATGTACCATCATGATGAGACAGGCATGATGTCTGTGTGAAGGAGAGCTATTTCAACATTCCAACCTATTTTAATGTCGCAAGGAAACCCGGTAATGCGTGTTTGCACAAATCTGTTTTGAAATGTAAATATGTGCTGCACTCATATTTTAATCTCTTGATATATTTATTGAGATGTTTAAGTACATGTAAAAATGTTTATATAATGTACATGTCTGCAGTCAAATCCATGTGCTTATCTTGCAGAAAATCCTACAGCTGTTACCAGAGCGAATACAAGGAAGATGGCAGTTCCACAGCATAGGTGGACATTTCTACTCATTCTAATATGCTTATTTGGTGCTCAAGAAACATTTCTTATTATTATCAATGTTGAAAACAGTTACTTAATATTTTACAATTATACAATTTTGTGGAACTTTTTTTTTCCAGTGATGAATAGAAAGTCTGAAAGATCAGTATTTATTTGAAGTTGAAGTCTTTTGTAACATTATAAATGTTTTACTGTCACTTTTGATTCATTTAATGCATCCTTCCTTGCTGAAGTAAATTAATTTATTATTATATAAAAAATAAGTTGTTAAAAAAAAGCCTTATTTTGAGATTATGATTATTAGTGACGTCTCGTGAGAAAATTTTCACACAATAAACTTGGGAGATATTGTATATAATTTGCGAGCATCAGGGAACCGCTATCTATATGCATGGTGATCGCTTTTGAATGCGCGCTTGCTTTGCACTTCGAATTCACGATCACATGTACATGTGTATAGGAGAGGCGGTGCTGACCCCACATTTTACAAGATAAAATATGTCAAATAATGATGGTCAGGATGCCCACCAAATCCTGTGCCATCGTCCTGTCAGTCATCTCTCCTTACTCTTGTCACATGATTAGTTAAATCTGACTCCAGCTTCACTGTGCTTCAACTCTGCAACACAGTGTAGGCGATGCCACGAAGGGCAAATAATGTAATCGGTGTACGAAAGAACACAGTGTAACACTGACTTTTTCAGCAAGCCTAATTACCATGGAAGAGATGTAATGTATCTTGTGATGCTTTGCGCCTGATTTTAGTGGCTTAACATCTTGTATTGGCCGGTGGTCTCTCCTTTTCCTCTGCTTTGAAGTCTTTTAGCAGAAGGATACACAGACCACCAAGATAAACACAGAGAATGCCAAGGATCTGGGGCCCAGAAACACCCAGATCTGACCGAGAACTCTGACATTACAGTCCTTCATCACTGACTAAATGAGATAAACAATACTTAGACTGGCTTTAACATGAAGGATAAATAATTTTCAGTTTTATTTTATTTTGCTCTCTTCTCAGTAAACCCTAATTACAAACATGTTTTCCAGAATGATCCAGTTAGCTCAGTAAGCCAGCTCATTTGGAAGTTATGAATTTGTTCCTCAGACTAAACAACTGTGTTGCTTCATAGGTCTCGTTCTCAAGAAACTGTTACACACTGGAAACTCCCTAAAGGTATTAAATCTCGATACATAGTTTACAATATTTTAACGGTATCTCAATAATCATTGAATGAGTGTTTATTGGTCATTTTTTAAGAATCTTAAAGAAGATTTTTTTTTATTACGACGTATTAAATTTAGCCTCTGAAACAACTTCTTTTTTTCTGCTGACACAACCAAGGCTTTGAGAGCAGCTAAAAATTGTAATCAATAATGTGGTTGTATGTGTGGTGCATAGATCCGGAGGGAAGGAGTGCGTCTGTTCCTTCTGTGGATGCAGGCTCTGCAGCACAATGCTCTGAGAGAGCAGCTCTGGATCTTCGCCTGTCTGATCCCAGGATTCCCTGCACCACAGTCCGAGCTGGGCCCCCGAACCCTGGATAATCTGATCAGCCCTCCTCTTAACCTTCAGGAGAGTGAGTGTTTGTTCACTGTTTCTCACACCTTCTGTCTCATGAAAACTGATAACCAAAATCTTTCACAGAGCTTTTGTACATTTCTTTATTTAGTCTCTTAAGGTCATGTATAGTGCTAGTCAAGGTTTCTCTTACCAACTTAGTCGTCATTTCATTTTCTTGACCATTTTCCATCCTCTTTCCAACCTTTAGAATTAAAGTTATTGTAGTAAAGTTTTTTTTTAATCTAATATTTATTTTATTTTATTTTATTTCAACTTGATGAAATGATTTTCAATAGTTTGTTTATTAATAACAACACTGGCTGATTGTTGGGATGTCATAGGGTGCTTTCACACTGGCAGTTTAGTTTGTAATGGGGCACAGTTCGCATGAAAAATTGGTAATGTAAAAGCTGTCATATGGACCCGGGAGTGCACCGGGCCACCGAACCCGAGACTAACCTGTTAGAGGTGGTGGCACTGGAACTGTAGTGTGATTTGCATGCATGTGGAAGAACTCGCACTTGGGTGCACACTTGTTCAGTCAGTAAAGTAACCTGCGCATGCATTTTAGCCGAAGATGACGTCACTAATTCAACAGCGCATACTAGGGGATGACAGTGGTGGTGATTTACCTTGGATACGAGCGAGAGTGAGAATGCAGTGTCATCGTGCAGAGTGCAATCAGAGCGGCAAATGAATGGCTCATAATCCGCGGTGTCCTCAAAAGAGTCCATTTGCAAGCAGCAGAAAGCAACCTTCATGCGCCACATCTACATTAAACCCAAGAGTTGTTCATTCTGCTGAGCATAATAGCACCAAGTTAATAAAAAAACACTATATATTTGCCTGCATTCTGTTTTCTATCATGCACTGTGCACATTTATGATGACATAAGATGAATGCAAATGCACATAGACTCAAGTGAGAGTGAAGCCAGACCAATGCTGCCAATCGCACTCGGACATCTCTTTTTTTGTGGACTGTGCTGGGAGCTATTTGAGTATCTCTGCATAGTAAATTAAACTCACATCTGATGTTATATCCCCTTCAAAACATATATTTTTGTCCATTGCTGCAGCTCAAGTGACTCCAGAGGAGATCAGCCCGCTGGTGCCTCCTCAGTCAGGTGATAAATCCCAGGAGGATCTCACTGGCTACTTCCTGGAGGCTCTACTTAAATACATGGTAAACCAGGTACTCCCCTCTTGCTACTAACATTGCTGATGCTAACACGGCTGGCGCAGACCCAACGCTAAAGCTGTGGAAACCAAACTTACATGCCACTGACCCCAGATCTGCATGCAGTTGATGCCAGAAACCCTTGCTGCAGTGGTGTGTGTTTCCCTGGCGCTACAACGGCTGCTCTGCTTCACACCCTCCCCAACATAAACAACTGCACCACGCACTGCCTGCCTCCACCAACCCTACTGTCCTCCACAAAACACAAACAGGCTGTTCTGTCCCAGCTGCTGTGTATGTGCTCAGCTTGCCATGTGTGTTTTGTGCCCCTACAGGCCAAAAGCCTGGAGTGGAAGTGCAAGGAGAACCATGAGAAGGGGTTCGCCTTCCTGTTCGCCAATTTCAAAAAGTATTACCTGCCCCATATCTTCCCCAACTTCTCCAAGGAGACCAGTTTGTACAATCCTATTCTGGGTAAGAGTTAATGAAAATCCTTCATGACAAAGTAAACATTCTTTTTTTTTTTTTCATTGTTTTTGATGAGCTATTTTTGCTGTGACAAAGTTAGTTTTAATTGCTCAGGATGATAAGATGTCTAATTTGGATTTGTGTCCTGTTTTATAATAGAGGTTCCACCCATGAGACCAAAGCCTTACTACATAGTTGTTAAAAGAGACCCAGAGACCAATGAAGCCCTGTACTGCACTAAAGAGAACTTCCTCAATGCCAGAGTCATATTTATTCGCTGGCTGGTCTCCTTCTGGCTGGAGCCACGGTCAAACACAGGAACAAACATCCCTGGCATGGAAGGAGAAATCGTGCCAAAGAATATCCAGGTAGCAACACAGATCTTCACATGTATGATGCAGTAATGGTTGCAAAGCACTATTAGGGTTGGTCTGACTTGGCTTTTAAAGTTATATTTCCCTCAGAAATGAATATTCTGTCATCAGTTACTCACCTTTGTGTTCAAACCCATAAAATTTGGTTAAACTTCGAAACACAAATAAAGATATTTTTAATAAAAACAGAGGTTTATGTCCTTCCATTGAAAGTCCAGGTAACCAACATTTTGAAGATCATAAAAAGGTCATAAAGGCGTCGTAAAATGAATCCATATGAATTGATTGGTTAACTCCAAGCCTTGTGAAAAGAGATATGATTGCTTTATACCATGAACAGATTTAACGTAGGCTTTTATTTACATCTAGCCAATGATCAACACACATACATACATGCATACATAAATAGAGCACATCACATATAGTAAACATGGAAACTCAAACATGCAAACCAACGAGGTTCGTTCTAGCATGTGACGCACGCATGAAACAGCTTCCATTGTTTGACGAATGTGATGCTTGTGTTTTTATATGTGAATAAAAGCCTAAATTAAACCTGTTCATTATATAAAACGATCATGTCTTTTCACAAGAATTGGATTAAACCTTTTGATTCATGTGGATTAATTTTACAACACCTTTTATGAAATTTTTTTATCTTAAAAGGTTTGATTACCTGGACTTTCAGTGGTGTTTTCAATGGGTGAACTAAGGTTTGGATTAGTAACCAAAATGCTGCACATTTAACCCCAGGTTGCTCCTGAGGTTGTCTCAGCACCATTGAACAAGCCGTAAACGTGCATTTTTGCAATGCTGCTGCTGTTTCAGAGAGCAGCGGTGGGCCTGGCTGCCCGAGGGGAGGATGGCGGCCTGAGACCAGATGGCCTGGATGGGGGTGGGTCTGGCGAGCCGGAGCAGTCCCACTCAAACACCAGCACCCTGACAGAGAGAGAGCCCAGCTCCTCTAGCCTTTGCAGCATGGACGAAGAGCACCTCACTGACATCGAGGTGGTGCGCCGGGTCCTGTGCTCCTCTAGAACCAATGTCAACTTTATCACTGAGATCTTTCGACAGGTAATCCTCCCACGTAGAACAGAAGCGCTTCACTAAATCTAAATATCAATGACAGAGGAAGAAGTCTGGATCATTTTGAAGAAGTGGTTATGAGAGGTTGATTGTTCTTTTCGGGGACTTCTGTGTCCTAGTGATAGACAAGTTCACAAAGAGGAACATGAATGGGGATTTGTACAGCCCATAGTCTGAGGATCTCAAAAACCCTGTTTAAAATGGTGCACTTAATGTTTACTTGTGGTCTTGGGGACTGGCAATGACTGTCAAGTTTGCACACATGAAGTGGAAAAATGGCCAGCTAATGAATCTCATATCTTTAGTCACTGATTCCTCTAATTATATACTATACACTGATTCTGTCTGTGATTATAAGTGAGTGTATTATATTCTGCAGGCGTTTCTATTGCCCATGTGTGAGTCTGCAGCCATGCGTAAGGTGGTGCGGGTGTATCAAGAGTGGATCTCTCTGCAGGATAAGCCTGTGTTTATGAGAGAGCCAGAGGAAGACCGATTCACAGGCCAGCTGGACTCTGCCCACGAGCAGAGAACTGATAAAGAGGAGGAGGTAGGTGTCTCTGAACTGAAGTTTATATCAGAGGAATGCTAAGACTGTTATTAGACGCTGAGTCAGCCTGCACAGCTTGGTCCCTAGTTTCTTTGTACCAGATATATTATGTGGTGGTATTGGCTAATATCCACTTTTTTTATTATTGGCGTCAGTCTGGCAAGGTTGCTGCAAGGAGCTTATATCAGGGCTTATTTTTTCCAATTCATGTGTTTACTTTTTCTAAGCCAAGTTTCTAAAGTATTAAATAGTCACACACTTTTCTATATTATATTATATTATATTATATTATATTATATTATATTATATTATATTATATTATATTATATTATATTATATTATATTATTTTATATTATAATGCCTATGGAGTTTTAGTTTAATATATTGCTCTGTTATTGTTCACCAATCAATGTTTATCTTGTTTGTGCAGGATATTGGGCTCACAGTGTCTGTTCACAATCAAAACCCTAATTGGTGCAGGAGTTCTGGAAATAAATCCACTGATTCTGAGGTTTTGGAGTACAACGTCCATGCTGGTGTCCAGGCCACACTACAGGTGAGCCCAGGTGTTGGTGTACAGGTTCAAGGTTGGTTCAAGATCCAGAGTTGTAACTGAAAGGCTGTGGGTTCAAACCTTGCAAAGATCACTTATGCAAAACAGGCGTTTGTCATCTAATCTCATTTCTCCCACAATCTCTTTCTCCTTGCAGGTTTTCATCACCAACTCCTCTAACGTCTTCCTTCTAGAGGCAGCCAATGAGCTGAAGTCACTTCTGGAGGAGCATGTTGACATGTGCAAGCGTGTGCTCAACATATACCGCAGTCTGGTTATGCATGAAACCATGAACCAGAAGACCTGGTATGTCCATGCACATTACACTTCATTACTCTGGTCTCAGGTGTCTGCTTGAAAGAAATCTGCTCAAGCTCTTGTCCAGCTCATCATGAGTGTGTTTGTGTCCATCACAGGGAACAGGTCTTGCTGGTATTGCTAAGGGTAACTGAGTGTGTGATGAAGAGGCCTCCATCCATAATGCCTCATGGGAAGAAGAGTAACACTTTATCAGGCCGTTTGGCAGGGGCCATTTTTCAGGTACCACCCACCAACATACCACAACAGTCAGCTTTTTTTAGGCAAAAGCTGAGTCTTTGTGGTAAGCAGCCACAACTGTGAAAAAAGCCATGTTTTTGTTGCGTTGCGCTGGATGGGCCATAGGAAATTCTCATTGGTCCAAAATCACGCACCACATACTACACATCATAAATGTTCTGACTGGCTGTGGTTTTGTTGTTTTGCACAGTATTTCACTTTCAGTTGGACACAGCCAGTAGAAATCTTTGAAGAATGATTTGTTTGTCCGTGTTAAGGCCCATTCACAGCAAGAACGATAAAGATATAGTTCTAAAAATCATTCTAAATATAAAAGAATAGGGAAGCCCACACCACAGTTATAACTGCACAGAAGAATGATATAGTTGGAATCACTTTCAGAACGATTAAATTTTTTTAAAACAATGACAGCCAATCAGAATCCATCCTGCTTTAAAGAGCTTGAGCATTTAAACTCAAATGCGACAAAACTGCAGCGCGTGCTTAGAATAAACAGAAAGATATCGTCCGCTGGTGTGGACGCTAATATAGTTATCCTTATAGTTATCGTTTTTGATGTGAGCGTGTCTTTATTGTTAACTAAAACTATAAAAAATTTGTTTTTGAAATAAAGATAAAATTAAATATAATATAATATACATATTATATGAAAAACTTAAATAAAATAAATTTAAATCGACATCTTACAATTACTAAAACTGAAATAAATATAAATGAAAGCTGAATATTAAAAAATTATAAAAAATCAGCACATAACATATTTTCTAAAAATTAAAATTAAAATACTGAAATAACTGAAAAAGAAAAGCTAATTAAAAAAATGTATTTGGTATATAATATAATATAATATAATATAATATGTATAAATAATACAAAATTATTATTTCTAGTTCTTCTGTTAAAGGTTCTGATGTAGTCCATACTGTGTGGTCTGTCTTCCTGTTCAGACTCTGATTGTGGCCTGGATCAAAGGGAATCTGAACGTGTACATCTCTCGGGAGCTGTGGGACGACCTGCTGTCTGTACTCTCCTCTCTCACCTGCTGGGAGGAGCTGGTCACAGAGTGGTCCCTCACCATGGAGACACTTACCAAGGTTCTAGCACGCAACCTTTACAGCCTGGACCTGAACGAGCTACCCCTGGACAAACTCAGTGAGCAGAAGCAGAAGAAACACAAAGGCAAAGGTGAGTTTATATTAAAAATTCTAAATCACATGAAATACTTTTGTGCTTGCACATAGACTAAAGTAGTTGCATAACATCTCAAGCCTTTGAAACATACCAGCTTCACTCTCTCAAACGTATATAAATCATATATTTGTCCCACTACCTCTAGGTGGTGCCCACGAGGGCCAAAAAATCACAGTCGATCGGTCGTTCTCCAAAGGCTGGAGTCGAGACCCACCAGGCCAAGCTGTTGCCATGAGACAGCGCAGCGCTACCACTGCTGGCTCACCAGGCATCGAGAAGGCCAGAAGCATCGTCAGACAGAAGACTGTGGGTGAGTGTGTTTCAAACCCTTCCTGTCAGATTAAATCTATGATGTTTAAAAGAAGAGAACAAGATTGTGTTAAATGATGTCTTTTCTTAAGGTGCGGTCACATTAGTGAAGTTTTGCGGGCAAAAAGGTCTGTTGTAAATGATGTAGAGATGTATGAAGTACAGCTCACACAGAAATCACTTTCTAACCAAGATGATTTCTATTGGTCAACTTGGCAAATTTGCTTGACCGTCTTGAATTGTTGCGAATCTTTAACACGCCATGTTTCTCTTAATAAGTTCACAGTCTAGATTTTCCAGAGACTTGATGTTCATGTGTTCACCAGTCAGCGCTGATTTAAGATGCACTGATAGGCTCGTTTCTTTACCTCTTCTTTGTGATGCTCACTGCTTTCTGCCATCACTTTCTCTTTTTCTCTCTCTCTCTCTCTCTCTCTCCACCTCTCCATCATGTCTTTCTCTTCCCTAACACCTCCCGTGTTCCTCCATCACTTCTTGTCTCTCTCTGCCCCATTTCCCTTCTCTCTCCGTGTTGTTGTCGTCATTCTTCTCTTTTTCTCTCTGGGTGTGTGTGTGTGTGGTCTGTAGCTCTGCGTAGTTGCTCTACGGGGGACAGTCTGCTGTCCTCAGCCTTTATCCGCAGTGCTAAAAGCGCACCTGTCCTGATCCACCCCGTACACCCTCTCCTGCCTGATTCTGTCCTCACTCCCCTAGCTGACGAGCTGTCAGGTAGAGCCCTCTACGCCCGTATCGGCACTCTCGCCTCTGACTGCGTCCCGGCCTATGGATGTGCATGTATACGTATGTGTGCACACTTCCTATAGTTAGCAGCACCATCCTGACACTGTTATTATTGTATGTGTTTAGTGGTTTTCATTTATTAAACCTGGATGTGTTTTTCATGTGTTTAATGTGGAAGATTCCCTTCTCGTTCACCATTGCTTTAAAGCCTCGTGCACTTATGCAGTTGCTTTCTGATAGGATGAATCTCAAGACAAATATCAAGAAAGGATTTGGTCACATTTATTCCTAGAATAACAAATAATTCATAAATTATATTCAGCTTGAAGACAAGAACAAAGAAAAATAAACTATTTTTATATTTTATTTATTTACTTTTCAAACTGGAAATGTAGGGAATTACAGAGGTGTACCTTTTTTTAATCTATATATCTATAATATATAATATATATATATTTTTTGGCTTCTGTTTTTTGGCTATAAGTACACTTAGTCTCTATAAAATTATAGGAAACACTTTATAATAAGATCAAATTTGTTAACAGTAGTGAATTCAGTAGTTATCATGAACTAACAATGAAGTGTAATTTTTGAAGCATTTATTAATCTAGGTTAATGTTAACTAATAAATATAACATGGTTCATTGTTAATTTGTCCATTCATAGTACATTAATGTTAATGTATTAGTTACCATTTATTAAGTTAATTTTAACTTGAATATATATATGTATATTTTTATTTTTTAAATGATTTGGGGGGGAAATATGACCCGGACATATTTCTTTGTATGCACTTCACCCAACAGTCCTGCATGTGTGTTTATCTTTACATTTTTCCTTGTCTTTGTGAATCTACAGTATTATCTTTCTCGTATCACATTTCATTCAGTATAATCCCTCTTCACACCCAGAACTAGAACTTTTGAGAAAAATACCCTCTACAGGATTTACCCTTTGTCTGCATCTCTTCATCATCATGTTTATCCGAATTATTAAGGAGAATGCCCAAATGTAATAATTAATTTGTGTTTTAAAAAGTGATTAGCTTTCTTTTTGCTTGTGATCTGATATGTTTAGTTTAACCTTTGAGATTCAGTAGTAAATTTCACCTTGATTTCATTTTGTTTTACATATGCATGTATTTATTTTATTTTTTGCATGTAAAATGTGGCCACAGTGGATCTGTTAATATGATAATACTTTCTAGGTCCTTTTATCACCTTTAGGTATCTAATATTTGAAGACTTGTTGCTTAACTTGTCATATTAATATAATATTACTGACCATATTAATGCATAATCAAGCCTGCATCCTTAAACATGCTGATTTTTGCATATCTGTTCGTGTTCAGACCTGGAGGAACCTCCCATGGTCCAGCGCGGGCCGCGGATCCGCCACTGCTCTCAGAGCGAGGAGACCCCGTCGTCCGAGGTGTTTTCTGCCTCCGGTGAGCTGGAGCAGCCCCCTCTCCCCCGCAGCAGCAGCGCCTCTGACATCATGGAGCCCTTCATCGCAGAACGGGTCAAAGGTGCACTTCCTGTCTCTGACAGTCCCTCTCACTCCTCCCACTTTACCACCACCACTTCTGAGTCCCCCCACAGTTCCCAGACCCCACACCAGCTTACTGACCCACACCAACCCCCTGACAGCCAGGCATCCCTGGAGGTGGGCGAAAGCATCTATGACCATCTCTGCCAGATGTCAGGGCAGCAGCCCCCCTTTATCCCCGATTGGTCCTGTCCGGCCGCGGCCTCGACCAATCAAACCGAGGGCGAAGGGGAGGAGGACGTCTTCAGCGCTTTTAGGGAGTTTTGTAGCAAGGAGGACGTGAAAGTAGAAACAGGTGCAAATAACAAGCAGGTGCAGTTTGAGGGAAGTGGGGATTGGGCGCTAGAATGGGATAAACAAATGGAGCAAAGTGAGAAGAGTTTTTACGAGTGCTTAGGGGAGTGCGACTGGGATTTGAGTGATTTGAGTTTGAGTACGCAGCCAACAGAGGGCAGCAAAGTCACGCAGCTACACCGACAGAACGCCACAGACAGGGTTAGCGAGAGCGAGCTTAGTCCGCAGCCTTCCCAGTTTGAACCGAGGCCCAAGCTGTCCCATCTTGACCCCAAAAAATGCCATAGCGGTGGGGTCCATGTCAGCTTCCGCCCATCCACAGAGTCTGTGCAGTTTCACAACCCTCTGGACCCCAAAGAGGCACACTGGAAGACCCGACTTCGCCGTCTCGGCCACTTCAGCAGCCACTCGGTTGGGGCGAGCGGGGCAGCAGCAAAGGGCGTGGGGGAGGGGGTCACCAGTTGCGATGCGGTTGAGCGCGATAGAGGCTCCATCAGCGGGGCTAGACGTGGCCGACTCGGCCGTCCGACTCTCCGCCCTCGGGGATCCCGCTCTAGATCTCAGGAGTCAGGTTGCAGCCCCTCACGGCAGCAGCAAGTTCTGTTGGGCGGTGTGTATAAGTCTATGTTCCACGCTCTCTCCAAACCCAAGGCCCAGGCGGTGTCGCCCCAGCGTCAAGGCAAAGCGCCCGCTTCTGAGGCTCACCTGAAGGACCTGTACACTCAAGTAATGGGCTATTTTGGAAGAAAAACATCAGGTGAGGACTTGATCGGCTCGATGTCAACATGGAAGACATGAAAAAAAGCGCCTGTGCATTTTCTCTTTTTTTCTATCTTTTCTTGTGACTGTTTGATTTTTGCTGAATGTGGATTGAATTGAAGCCTCTTTTTGTATTTCTTTCAAAGTAGCTCAATTCCAAAAAAAAAAAAAAAAAAGACTCCCAAAAGACCAACGGCCCCCCACCTGTGGGACGGCTTCCCCTCCTCCTCAAGCTTCTGGGACCTAATCTCTGCTGCCCCTCTTCCCTGGATGCTGCATGCGACCTCATGCCTACCTCCCCGCCCTCTGTCAATCTCTCACACACGTACACACACACACATACACATGCTCACTGACACATTCATAAAACCTAATGTTATGTATTTAATATATATAGTTGTTAATAATGTAATTTTTAAAAGGAGTAGTTTCTGTCATCTTTTATATCCTTATTTTGTTTTCTGAGTGTTCTTTTCCATTATGGGCTTCAAAAATGACAAAAAAGCACCTTATAATGTAGTTTTTCTTAGCCATTGATTATTCATCTTGATTATTTTGGGGGATTTTGACAATAGCAATGTTGGAACCCTGGCTGGTTTATGCCTGTCGTGCTTTCATATTCTTTATATTCTGTTAGGTGGTTTATTTGCAGCAGTGACAGAAATGATCAGGGTGATTATGATTTCCAAGGGCATTTTTACTTTTATAAGGAGAGATTTTTCTGTATATTATTCTTACATGTGATCAATAACTTCAATTCTGATAATAACTCACTATAGAGCTGTTGTCAATCAAATATGAATATTGCAATATTAAATCATTTAAAAAGCCTAACTGACACTTGAAACAATGCACACACATATATAATACACACACGCACACAAACTTGTTTTTTTTGGGACCTACTAGATCATTTCAGCTTGCACATCACAAAACTACATTTATATTATCGTAGGCAATATATATTGCACACCTCTACTTATACGATGCTTTTTTTTTTTGAAGCTCAACAGTTTCTCATTATGGAAAAAAGCGCTCTGAACTCTATGCAATACATCATCTTTTGAGTTATACAGGGTTTTGAACAACATAAGGATGTGTATATGATGACAGAATTTTCATTTAAGAGTGATCAAACCCTTTAACAGTATACAGTTGTACTTGCCATAGTTGCAGTGTTTTGAATGGCCAGTAGAGGGCAGCACTATCCCTCTCAAAGTAGGCTGTGTGTTAAAAGCTTGCCGGCTTGTCTGTAGTGAAGTAGCAGGCATCACCTCTTAGAACGCCTCCTGTGTACAGTTCAGTTGCGCAAGCTGATCGTTGATCAGGGCCTTCATGACTTAAACACAGCTTGTAGTCTACACTAACAAGACTTCTAGGATTATCCAATGACCAAAGTCACCACCCCACCATACCAAGTGAGCTGTCGTGTTCGTATGATTTGTTTTTAACCAGTGGCTCCCTAACCCTTTGCTTTGGGATGAAGGCTGCCTCGTCTTGTTGTGGGTGGCTCCTCTAACATACTCACTGCTGTCTCACTTTAACCTCGGTCACCATAAAGGCTCACTAACTCCTAGGTTTGGACTTACAGGGTTTGCTCTGTCTCTCTCTCTGTCTGTCTGTCTCTGTTTGGGGACTGCATGAACTGTGAGTAACTGCATTGCTTCACTGGATGGAATCAGTTTTGTGGTTGGCTTCCATTTAAAGATTTTGTTTTCCATTTTTGTGCTCTGGTTTAGCGATTTATGAGTTTAATGTCAAAGGAGTTTGGTTGTGTTTAAAGGACAATAGTGTCAAGTTTCGTCCACTCAGTTTATCACCACAAATATTTTATGATCTTGTTGATTGATGCTTAATGCAGGTTCAAGCATCCTGTTACTGTGTTGGTGAAACAAGATACGTTTTTAGCATGATATGAAAAACATTCACTTCCATTCAAAAGCTTGAGGTCAGTAAGATTTTATCAAAAGTGACAGTAAAGCCATTTATAGTGTTAAAAAAATATCTATTTCATGTAAATGCTGTTCTTTTGAACTTTGTTCATCAGAGAATCCTGAAAAAACATAGTTTCCATAAAAATATAAAGCAGCACAACTGTTTTCAACATTGATAATAATAAGAAATGTTTTTTGAGCAGCAAATCATCATATTAGAATGATTTCTGAAGGATCATGTGACACTGAAGACTGGAGTAATGATGCTGAAAATTCAGTTTTGTTATCACTGGAATAAATAACTTTTTGAAATGCATTATTAAAATACTGTTATTTTTAAATTGTAATAATCACAATATTACTGTTTTACTGTATTTTTTATCAAATAAATGCAGCAGTATTGGTGAGGAGAAGAGACTTCTTTAAATCTTACCAACTTCAAACTTTTGACATGCTTTTGTCCTAAAGTGATTTATAAGATACATTTGATTTATTGAATGTGAACAGGTTGCTATTGTTAAAAAAAAGTAAAATGTCAAACATGAGCAACAAACATTTTTTAATGACACTGTTGTCCTTTAAGAAAATTGTGTTTATTTACTCACTGTCCCCAAACTTGTATAAACTAATTCATAATTATACTCAAGATATGTACTGTACCTGTAGACAGAGGCAGACACCACTACAAAGAGGAAGTCAGTCAGTCCATGCCACTCTACTAGGTCATCTGTGTTTGTCTCTGTAAAATTACTGATGTGTCGTTTTGTGCCTGTTGTCTTAGTCAATAAAGATGAGCTGACGCCGAAGATGAGGCCCATGTCCAACGATGCTGGCAGCAGCAACCCTAATGACAGTGACCTCATGGACGAGTTCATCCAGGAGAGACTGAGGGCCAGAGGCTCTTCTGTATGTCTATACACACATTCAGTATGCATAGTGTCTAAAACTACATCGAGTTAAGTGGTAGTTGATGCACGTGCTTCAAGCTTGAACTGCTCAGATGGTAGGAAAATTACAAAATTAACGCTTGTCTGAGGGCATGAATCATTATTTTGGTTGCATTATTTTCTATATAATAAATCATTGTAAATGATTGCATTTAATTGTCAGTCTTAATAATTATTATATATAAATGAGTAGGGTTGGGTATCGTTTGATACCTTAAAAATAAGGCAAAAAAAAATCACATTTATTGATAATTAAGATAGCAGCAACTGAATTGTATATCTGTCTTTTATTGTTTAATTAACATTATTATAGAGATGGCAGCAGGAATTTTAGGCTGATGTCTCTTTAGGAGCTGCACGGTTCCAGTATACTGTTATTCGTTTTCTTTGTCAACGGTTTATGTTCACTTTAGACATAACCGACTGTTTACGAGAATATTTTGACACATTTTTGTGTGTATTTGTCCGTTCAAGTGCAAAAACATGCAGAAGAGATCTCAGTTCAGTATCGCGCACTATTCAATATGAGAGGCTGCTTTCTGTGCACACGTTTTGGATCTGTGCGCAGCAAAGAAATCAGCGCACGGGTTTTCTTGTGCTTGAAAGGTTTAAAGTCATATTAAAGTGGACACAGGAATCGATAAGAGCAACTGAAAAGTGTCTGATTTCTGAATTTGAATAGATTTTCGATTCCCAACCATGCAAAAGCAAATATGCCGCTTAAAATAGTTTGATACTACAACATGGCTAACCAAAAGTATCTCATGTCAGCTAAATACTGCATAATTTCAACTATATAATCCAGTCTTTCATTCTGGTCTGGAGAAGTAATGTAGTTTGACACTGATATTCTGCTAATTATGTACAAAAGTGTAATATATTTATTATATAAATCTAACTTATAAATGATTTATTATCATTTATTCGAATACATGTCAGAGGGCATGCTTAATTATTTTGGTTGCATTATTTTCTTTATAATTAATCTCACTAAATGATTACATCAAATTGACAGCTCTGATAATTATTATAAACAAATAAAAATATGCTGTTTATAATAGTTTTTGGCACCACAAACATTATCGAAAGTCAGCTAAATGCTGCTTAATCAAAATTGTAGTTTAAAACACGCATAGATTCTGCTTATTATTTATACTAGAATTTAAATATATGCTAAAAAAATTATAATTTAATAATTCATTTATTTTATTTATATGCAATATTATTAATATATATTATGATTTTCTTATGTTCTTTTTAGAGCATGACGAGGCGTGGCAGTAGCCCGGGAAGTCTGGAGATCCCCAAAGATCTACCAGAGCTCCTGAACCGCCAGAATGCCACGCGCCCTGCAGACGACCCCGGTGTGCCCTCTGAGTGGACCTCCCCAGCCAGCGCCAGTGGAAGTGACCTCATAAGCTCCGACAGCCAATCAGATTCCTTCAATGCTTTTCAATATGACAGCAAGTTTGAAAGTAAGTGGATCAGAGTGGTTAAGCTTGAGCTGAAAGTGTGCTTTGAGAGAGGTTGGATATATATGGATGTATTTGTGTGCAGATTTCAGCTTCCCCCCTGAGACGTCTGCGGATCAGGATAGTTTGGGTGGAGCAGGGCAGACCGCAGAGGAACAGGAGCTTTCCAGTCTCACAACAGTCCACATCGACTCCGAGACCAGCAGCCTCAGTCAGCATGGCCTGTCTGCTGACACGGTCACCATTACTGGTACACTCTCTCACACTCACGTGCAAAAGGGTGTCATGGGCTGGTAACTGAAAGGTTGTTGGTGTGAACTCCTGGCATCACTGTAAGCAACTATCTTATGTTGTAACAAAAGTCTTAATTATCATTTTAAGCAATACAGCCTAATTTAATTATTAAACTTCAAAAGGCCACAATTTAATGAAATAAATGTGATATTACTGCTATTTTGGTTACGCAAAAAACTGTATCTGGGATTTAATTCGACGTAAACTCTTGGCTGTTCCGTCATAGGAAGGAAAGGCTAATACATTTTATTAATCATTCAGTATATAGATTTTACTAGTTTTGCCACAATAATATTTTACTGTGTTTCTTTGAACACATTTTTTTAGCGTACCAGCAAAATCCAGTTGCGATTGACTAATTTGTATGTGTTTATATATTATCACATAAACCAGTTTGTATGTATATTCAAAAAAACATCCTGAGTATTTTCAACTGGAAGTTGCTCTGTTTTGCAGTTTAATTTTTGCAGTCTAAGTAAAAGGATCTGAGACACATGGTTTATTTTGAGATGTACGAGGATGTTCTGTATAGACGTGGTATTCATTTTAGTTGTGCAGGACTTAAAAGGTTTGCAAAAGTCTTTTATTTACATTTTTTTTAAAGAAAACTTTGCATATACCCTGGGAAAAGGACATGTTTTGATTTCTTGGTCTGAATCCATATTTGATTTCTTTTCAAAATGGTATTATTTGACAATCCAATCACTTTTTTGCAAGTTTTTTGCTCTTTTGGTTTAAGTTTAAAATCTTAACATACACTGACCGACATGTCAGTCGTGGTTGCATTGCAAGTAAACAAAGAATGTGAGCTGCTCACCAAACGCAATTTCAGTGAGGACGAGCAGCAATGCGAAATGCATTATACTGTAATAGACAAATAATTTATCATCAATTGTGGTTCCCTCGGGCAATTAACCCAGATTGCTTTCATTTTGATTGCATACCATACTTCACTTCACATGAATAGCATCCGAGCCTTACTTTCAAGTATGTTCTTTGGTAAACCCAAAACTATCCAAACTAGCCTAACCAACAAACATTCCTCCTGATAAGTATTCTGAAAGTTTCTTTGGGAAAAAAGCATCTGCTACATGATTCATTGCTACAAAACCCAGTCAAAAACAAACTACATATGCTGTTTTACTGTTAGTGACGTATTATAACACATTGCCATGTCATGTTTATAGATCTGATATCTGATACCTGATATTTCCTCAGGTTCTGAGAGCGCATCTCCAATGCACTCTCTTGGAGGTTCCCGATCACAGACGCCGTCCCCCGCCACGCTGACCTCTGAACATGTCCAGCATAAAGACCTGCAGCTGGATGAGAAAATGCACCACTCTGTGCTGCAGACCCCTGATGACCTCGGTAATGTACATAGATAAGAGATCTTCCCTTCATCAGACATACTTGGCTGAGGATGTGCAAGCTAGGACACTATCTGTTGCATCTTTGACATCTTTTTACTGACCCATGCTTGATTGCACTGTTAAGAAACCAGCGAGTTTCCGACCGAGGACTGTAGCGTGATGGCTGGCGGCACTCTGACCGGATGGCACGCTGACGTCGCCACTGTGATGTGGAGGAGAATGCTAGGCATTCTGGGAGACGTCAACTCCATCAAGGACCCTGAGATCCACGCACAGGTCTTTGACTACCTCTGCGAACTCTGGCAGAACCTGGCCAAGGTGAACACGCACAAACACACACTCGTGCGGAGTCCTTCAGAGTGCTCTGAGAGGATGATTTACTGTGCAGTTACTAATCAAATTCCAGATGAAAAACGTCCTTGAGTCCGTGTTTTTTCTGTCTCTGTAGATCAGAGACAATCTCGGGATCTCCCTTGACAACCAGTCGTCTCCACCCCCGCCAGATCTGATTCCACCCCTGCGGATTCTGACTCCCTGGCTTTTCAAAGTGAGTTTATCAATATTTTATCTGTTTAAACAAATCTATTTTAGATATAGATATTATATTTTTTATTAGGATGTCTTGCTTGTAAAAACTTTGACCAAATTTTCGATCTTTCTGTCTGTCTGTCTCTCCATCCTCGATCATTCTGTCATTCTATTATTCCATTGTTCTAAGTATCTATCATTCATTCTGTCTTTCTGTCTATTGTTCATTTGTTTGTTCTATCAATTGTTCTGTCTATATTATCTGTATTGTTCGTTTGTTGTTTGTTTGTTGGATCTATCGTTCTGTCTATTGTTTGTTTGTTCAATTTGTCTGTCGTTCATAAAATTTTTCTATTGTTCTATCGATTTGTTGTTCTATTTATTGTTCCATCTTTTCAACCTATTTTTAGTTCTATTGTTCATTCTGTTTTTGTCTATTTAATTACTTTGCGACTTCACTCATGGGATTAATAAAATACATATGTTTATCTGTCGATCTGGTGCTTCATTGCTGTGTCACTCACAATGTTTCATAGAAGTAGTTCTCTGTGATCCAGGATCTGGTCATAAAGGTTTTTTTGTTGTCTGTGTGCAGGCCACTATGTTGGGCGAAAGATATAAGCAGGGTAAACTCCACGCCTACAAGCTCATCTGTAAGATCATGAAGAGGAGACAGGATGTTTCACCTAACTCTGACTTCCTCACACACTTCTACAACATCATGCACTGCGGCCTGCTTCACCAAGACCAGGTGTGCTTGCGTGTACCTGGTGACCATGTAGGGTGACAACTTTGTACAAAACTTTTGCTTTGACCTCTTTCTCTTTGTCTCACAGGACATTGTGAACACCATCATTAAGCACTGCTCTCCACGCTTCTTCTCTATTGGACTTCCGGGAGCCACTATGCTTATCCTGGACTTCATCGTGGCAGCGAGCCGTGTGACCGCCTGCTCGTCCCTCAATGTGAGAAACCACCAAACTGCTTCCAGACATCACTACCCCTACACATGGCGACATCTATTTAGATGTGCTCACATGTTTCACATTCACTGTCTTTAATTTAGCCTTTAATATACTCTCTTTCTCTCTTCTCATCTTTTTACTAGGCTCCACGGGTAGAGGCTCAGATCTTGTTGGGCTCCCTGGTGTGCCTCCCAAATCTGTATAATGAACTTCCTGCACTGCACCCTACAACGGCCGACATCATCATGACGAAATTCACAGATGTCAAGGTATTTTTTGTATAAATACAAAAAAATTATAATTTACAAAAAAAAAAAGATGCTTGGGTCGGTTCGCATGGATGCATTTGTGAGGTCAGCTATTTATAATATCAAAAGAAATGATATATTTGGAATGCTTAATCGACAGTTTAATAAGAATTTAATCAATAAAACATATCAATGGTCGATTAAGCAAGGTGCGTAGTTTTAAGGTGCATGTGACTAGTTGTTCAGACAACACATCAGCTAATCAGTCTGGGAAAAAGTACACAGTTTTGTGTATCTTTCCTACAAATAACTCTTACATTTCATGCAGCTACATTCGACCACCGACCATCAATCAGGACTTCCCTAATGTGCTCGTACTATCTATAGTCTGCGTTTAACCTCTGATACATTGCCTGCCCTTATGCAGATCCAAGTGGCTGAATGTATGCGACTCCAACGGTTGTTTAGAGTGCAGGGAAATCTGATGTAATTGTTCCTGCTGGCGCTAATGTGCTAATGGGCGATCAGCAATGCAGGCTGCATTGAGCCGAGCTCCACAGGGCTGTTGTTATTGTGTTGCCGTGTTGTTCCGGGTGACAGTAAGGAGCTAATACCATGCGGGGAGGCGTCCGACACTCGCATGCAGAAATTCACATGATGGCATCTGATAACCAGGAGCAGGCCATGAATGACAAGACTGTGGTTAACGTGATCTTTTTTCTGTGTGTGTGTGTGTGTGTGTGTGTGTGTGTGTGTGTGTGTGTGTGTGTGTGTGTGTGCGCGCTTGTGCACAGATGCTTCTTTTCCAGATGGTTGGATATGTCATGTTCCGAGTTGCCAGATTGCTGGTTTTATGTCAGATTTTGTGTCTGTTGTGAGCGGTTCTGATCATTATCTTTTTGTCTGTCTGCATTATCTCACTTTGTGCATCTGTCTCTGGTGGGAGTGTGTGGTGTTGTGTATGTTTCTGTGTGCATATGTGCCCTGTGAAAGTCTGTGTGGCTAAGAAATGGGTGGCGTATAATCGGATTCTCCCTAGATGGAATGAAATGGATCCGTTGCAGGATATCACCAGGCCCTTGAACAGGATTTTTTTTATCCTATATTTTCATTGACGCCCAGAATTGTTCATGAAATTTGTATTCAGAAATGTAGCTCAAAAATGTTGAGCAGAACTGTTTTCAACATTGATATTAATAAGAAATGTTTCTTGAGCAGCAAACCGTCATATTAGAATGATTTCTGAAGGATCATGTGACACTGTAGACCGTAATGTAATGATGCTGAAAATTCAGCTTTGCATCACATAAAGTACATTTTAAAATATATTAAAACAGAAAACGGTTATTTATTTAAAACTAATTTTATTTCAAAATATTTGTGTTTTTATTGTTTTGATCAAATAAAAACAGCCTTGGTGAGACTTATTTTAAACAACATGAAAAAATATTGTAATGTGGTATTGTATCGCTTGTATTTAATTACATCATGTATTACTAGCAGCTTTTTAAAATTATTTAATTGTTTTATTATTTTAATTATCTCTTTACTCTTTTAAAGGTTTAACATTCACTTTAAACTTCAGAGGAAAACATTTATAAATAAAATAAATAATAAAAGTATGTATGATGTGACCCCTTTAATAGCAATTCTTTTGTTTTTGTGTTTCAGGAGCATATAATCAAGCACATCCTGACCTCTGCCAGAGATGAGCCTTCTGCACCAGCAAGGTACAAACCCTGGAGGCTAACACCTTGTCCTAGTCATAGCTGTGCCTTGGCCACCTTACCACCTTTACTCTAACGCAGACTGCTGTGGTGCTCAAGTAAACGACACAAGTTTGAATTTGGCTCACAATGTTTCCTAATCCTATTTGCCCCTCCCTTTCCACATCATCTCCTCCCCTTAAAAAACCTGTTGTCTTATCTAGGTTCATTAAGTAATTTCCCTCTGCTTACTGAATGTGAAATGCTGCATGAAGCAACTAAATTACAGTCAAACAGAACATAAATAAATACATATGGTGTACCAGGATTTTTGACCAATTCAGTTTCAACTAGAGGACAAAAATTTTTTTCTGTAAATGTGAACTGTACCTCGTTAAACTACCTCGTGTCTCAAAGCACATAACATTACAATATTAATGAACATAAACAACTTAAAGAGCACTGACTTGTACCACCTGACTGCTGCAGATTCATTTCGGCGTTGATAGTGTTGACATAGAAACACATAAATTCGAGTCTGAAACCGCTCTGAGTATAACGTCACAGGTTTCCATCTCCTCCAAACTACAGTAGTTATGTAGGCATGAACGCAGCATAAACTCGTTATTTTGGTTCAGGAGGAACTGTAAAAGGTGGCTGTATGAAAATACATATGCTGACAGGCAGGTAGAACATCCTACCATTGCATTCGGTCCTACGCCTTCCACAGATGAGATTTATACATATACATACATACATACATACATACATACATACATACATACATACATATATACATACATTTAGACCACTTAACTTAGTGATTGCTTTCAGGATGTGAAGACACTAATATTGGAAATGTTTCCAGGTCAGTGCATACTCCTTGTTAGATTTTGTTTTGAAAAGGAAGCAAGCAAGCAAGCCCCATGCCAGACAGATTAATAAATCTATACATTACGGTCGGTGTTAAAGCAGTGTTGGGCTATGTGTCTGGTCATATCTAGACAGATTAGGAGCAGTGTCATTTAAAGTAATCCAGTACCCAGTAGGATTAGAGTAGATCCTGATGGGGCTCAAGTCATTAGAAGCCCCCATAACTCCCTGTGGAAAAAGTTTGGGTGTTCTTTCAGAGAAAAGCTGAGGAAAGCCTTAGATCATAGAAGCAGACAGGAGGCAGGATTAAATATCTATGGCCTAGCAGTTAGGGGCACAAGCCCCAACACATTGAGCTGGGGACCTTATTCAGGCAATGCAAATTTGAGTCATACTTGATCTTTTAAAATAAGTTTCAGTATACTATAAAAATCTGTTCTATCTATCTATCTATCTATCTATCTATCTATCTATCTATCTATCTATCTATCTATCTATCTATCTATCTATCTATCTATCTATCTGTCTATCTGTCTATCTATCTGTCTCTCTGTTTATCTGTTTATCTCTCTATCTGTCTATCTATCCATCTATCTGTCTGTCTGTCTGTCTGTCTTTCTCTCTGTTTATCTCTCTATCTGTCTATCTGTCTATCTATCCATCTGTCTGTCTCTGTGTTTATCTCTCTATCTGTCTATTTATCCATCTGTCTGTTTGTCTCTTTGTTTATCTCTCTATCTGTCTGTCTGTCTGTCTGTTTATCTCTCTATCTGTCTATCTATCCATCTATCTGTCTGTCTATCTATCTGTCTTTCTGTCTGTCTGTTTATCTCTCTATCTGTCCATCTATCTATCTATCTATCTATCTATCTATCTATCTATCTATCTATCTATCTATCTATCTATCTATCTGTCTGTCTGTCTGTCTCTGTTTATCTCTCTATCTGTCTATCTATCCATCTATCTGTCTGTCTATCTATCTGTCTTTCTGTCTGTCTGTTTATCTCTCTATCTGTCCATCTATCTATCTATCTGTCTGTCTGTCTCTGTTTATCTCTCTATCTGTCTATCTATCCATCTGTCTGTCTGTTGTTCGTTCTGTCATTGGTTCATCTATCTGTCGGTCGGTACTGGCCACTTTAGTACACCTTGCTAGTCCCGGGTAGGACCCCCTTTTGTCTTCAGAACTGCCTTAATTTGTCATGGCATAGATTTAACTAGATCCTGGAAACATTCCTCAGAGATTTTGGTCCATATTGACATGATAGCATCACGCAGTTGCTGCAGATTTGTCGGCTGCACATCCGTGATGTGAATCTCCCTTTCAGCACATCCCAAAGGTGCTCTATTGGATTGATATCTGGTGACTGTGGAGGCAATTTGAGTTAGTGAACTAATTGTCTTGTCCAAGAAACTAATTTAAGGTGATTTGAGCTTTGTGACATGGCGATTCATTCTGCTTTAAGTAGCCATTAAAAAATATTGGTACACTGTGGTCATAAAGGGATGGACATGGTCAGCAACAGTACTCCGGTAGGCTGTGGCATTTAAACAATGCTCATTTGGGACTAAGGGGTCCAAAGTGTGCCAAGAAAACTTCCCTGACACCACAACACCACCATCAGCAGCCTGTGAATCGTTGATACAAGTTAAGATGGATCCATGCTTTCATGTTGTTTACGCCAAATTCTGACCCTACCATCTGAATGTCGCAGCAGGCTCATCAAACCAGGCAAATTTTTTCCAATCTTCTGTTACTATGTATTTATTACTTTTATTTAGCAAGGACACATTAAATGAATCAAAAGTGACAGTAAAGACATTTATAATGTTACAAAAATCCAGGTACATATATCTACATACACCATATATGTAGCTAACTTTATATATAAATAACTTCTTTATTTATACATTTTTTCATTATTATTTTTTATCTTTTTAATGCTAACAAATGTTTTGGCATGTCAAGTAAATTTTCTACATGGCAGATGAAAACATTCCCATTTCCTGATCTAAAACAATGGATTGTGCATTTTGTCTTATTTCATGTTTGTATGTTTTATTTTGAATGTGTTGGCAATTATTCATCCATATATTTTACATAAGATCTAAAAGTTATTTCTGTTTTGTTGTGTGTTTTTCAGGTGTGTGGCACTCTGTAGTCTGGGTATTTGGCTCTGTGAAGAGCTGGTTCATGGCACTCAGCATCCGCAGATCAAAGAAGCACTTAACGTCATCTGTGTTACTCTCAAGGTAACGGATGCTTGGTTACACAAAATATACATGTATTCTGCTGTTAAAGATTGATTATAAATGGAATAGAAGCATCTGTGTTGTAAAATAACCTTCACTGGCAATGTAAGTGAACACAGCAGAGAAATGATGGCATTGCCCTTGGCCTGAGTCTTCTGAAGCCGTTCCTGATGCCTGGGCTCAGTGCACTGGCACAAGTGTGTTCTGTTCATCCAGAAGAAGATTATTCCATACTCCCTGCACCCACCCCTACCAGCCTTCCTAAATCTGGACCGTCAACATGTTTGGCTTCTCTGCTTTTCACAGACAGAAGGCTAATCCACTGAAGAATTTATGCTTCAGAGAGTTCGAGGAATTATTACATTTCTGTCTGAAATGAAGGCTAGGGCCAACAGACACACACATACTCAAACTCTGGTCCAATCAGAAAAGCCTGTTTGTGATCGGGTCGATTTTATTGGCTTTTCTGAGAATCTGTTGTCAGTGGAGGGTTAGACATGAGTGTCTCTCTCCTTTGGGTGCGTTCCATGAAGCAGAATTAGGAAAAGACTCATCCCATCTTAATCAGCTCAGATGAGGACCACAATGCAATTTTACTGTTTTGCTCCACACATGTCTGAGCACATTAAAGTTGCGGATTGCTTCTATTTTAACCATTAATACCTTTCTTGCAGTTCTCAAATAAAACGGTTGCCCTGGTTGCCTCGGACATTTTGCACCTGCTCATAAACTACGTAGACGAACTGCAGAAATTCCCGCCTAACACTCCAAAGAAAATAGTGGAGGTAAAGTCAGTCACACTGCAAGTTTAGCCTGATTTTGATTTGTTACATAGAAAGTTACATTAATTTCCTGCTTTTTTTAGGTCCTTATTGCAACCATCACTTACCTTCTTCCCGTCACAGAGTCCTCCCCTCATGAGCTGGACAAGAGGGTACGTCTCATGACACAAGTGCACCTCAAAACAATGAAAGGACACACTCTTATAAATGTGAAATTAATGTGTTTTTTTGTTTAGCCAACAGTTTGTGATGATTTTTATTAAAGAGGAAGTATACCTACATTTTTAATTCTGCTCACCTTCACATCTTTCAAAATCAGATTTTTTTTCTTTCTTTTATTGAACACACAAAAAGTGTTATTTGACAGAATGTCCAGGTTGCTCTTTTCAATCCAAATGAAGCACAACTGCCGTCATCATTGATAATAATAAATGTGTCTTGAGCACCGAATCAGCATATTCAAATGATTTCTGAAGAATCATGTGAAGACTGTAATGATGTTGATGTATGTAATGATGCTGAAAATTCTACTTTTGCTTTGCCATCACAGGAATAGATTACATTTTAAAATATACTGAAATAGAAAGCATTTATTTTACATTTTAATAATTTTTAAATATTACTGTTTTTATTGTATGTGTATGTTATGTATATTTATACTCTCTTTCCAGCTGGTTGTGTCTCTGCTGCTGTGTTTGCTGGACTGGGTGATGGCTCTACCTCCAAAAACTCTCCTCCAGCCGGTCCAAGGTGCCTCAGACAAGGAGAAGACCGACAAGTCCGTCCTAAGCTGCATCTATAAAGTACGAGACCAATGCTCACATCATCTATTAAACATCATTTTTATCTCTCAATATACATTGTTTTTATCTGTAAATTAAGACCCTGTGAAACAACTAAAGAGCTGTGCATAATGCTTTATTTCTTTGTATTTCTAACTCCTTTGTCCATCTCACAGGTCCTCCATGGCTGTGTGTACGGGGCGCAGAGCTTCAATAACCCCAATTACTTCCCCATTCACCTGTCAGACTTAAGCAGCCCAGACTATGACCCCTTTCTACTACTAGAGAACCTGAAGGAGCCAGAGCCGCTCCATTCACCCGACTCTGAACGCTCCTCCAAACTGCAGCCCGTCACTGAAGGTGAACGCATGTCTTCTGCCTCTCGTACTTGTTTTGACCTTCTTGGTCATCTTGTTCTTTGTGTTTATGCATCTGATATTTCAGTCAGGTTCTGCTTGCAGTCTTGTCTTTCTCCTTTTTCCTATTTCTTACACCTTGTCCTAACCAGGTGACATGACAAGTTTAGAGCAGAAAGTAATTCTGTCCTCACAGAAATAAAAATCACACGGCAGCCAATCAAACCGATAAACAGTTTAATATGCAGCTACAAAAAGCACCATTTTGGACCAGTGAGATGTCACTGGGGTGGAGCTAACAAAATACTTTTTCTTTCTTTTCATTACGTAGCTTTTTACTTGGATTAACATAGAACTGAATTGATCATGTCTCTCTGTTGCGACAGGTTAAGACAAAAACATGTATTAACATGGACGAATAGAGCCTGACACACAGTGTTAACC
The DNA here is from genome assembly GCF_965113295.1 of Leuciscus leuciscus. Taxonomy (NCBI): domain Eukaryota; kingdom Metazoa; phylum Chordata; class Actinopteri; order Cypriniformes; family Leuciscidae; genus Leuciscus; species Leuciscus leuciscus. The sequence continues at coordinate 25,386,040 of NC_138741.1, read as the reverse complement.
ACTCCTATCTTTATCATCTTCTCTGAAACCTCTCTTAAAACAAGTACAACAGTAGTAGAACAAATCAGTAGCAGGAATGAGCAAGCTAAATGTCTTCACCGAATCGGTTTGCTCCCTCATACTAATTCCAGTGTGTGTCAGGGCGAGGGTGTGCTTGAGATTGACAGCAGGGGGCTGGTTTCCTGTGCTGCCAGTGCTGTGTCTCTCTCCATCAGACGAAAATAACTAATCATTACAACCCTGAGTGAGACATGTGTCCACCACTTTCCTACCTCCATTCTCTTGAAATTACTCCTAGCACTGAATTCTTGCTGGATCGGAGGGCACTCTGCAGCTGAGGTGGCCCGAACAGAAGACTGCTTCATCAGGATAAAATCCCTCCCCCTGAGAGCTCCAGTCTAAGAATGTTTTGGCTCATTAAGGCGATGGAAAGTGTCGCTGAATGTGATTGGTGTGGTGTGTTGATTGGGGGGAGTGGGCCTCTGGCACGTCTAGTGTACTGGTATTGGGCTGCTCTCTGCATGGTTTCTTTGTGAGTTCTGGCAGTGTGCGAAGAGGGAGTGTCTCCGTCGGGAGCTTCTTACCAGCATCGAGGCATCTGCACCTCTCACCAGGCATTCTGCATTCTTCATCACACCCTAATATCCCCGTATTCACACGAGCTGTCTGCACCTTCACTCACTCCGGCTCTGCAGGAGTTTAACACTGATAGATCTGAAAATCAGTACATCCCTGATGAAACAAGTGCCTAAACTCTTTTCTTTTACTCGTTCTAACACCTTGTCATCATCACTGCAATCTCTTCATATCTCTCACTCTTATACAGACTGATTTTTGATGAAATTCTACAGGATATATTTAGGAATGGATGAACAGATTTTTCGATTAGTGAGGTCAACTCGTGACTAAACTTTCTGATTTATTCATTTATTATTATTTTTTAATGCCGCCGCTGTGGCCATTAACATTCAGAAAAATAACTTTGGCCACTGCAACATATCTTGTGTTGTTTTTTGTTTTGTTTAGCAATTTATTTATTTTTTGCGTTTATTCTTTGCATTTTTAGGAAAATGTCGATTAAAAAATATTCTTAAATAGTCCTAATTTTTAATAAATAAAAAAATCACATCTTGAGGCCTATTTTATATTTTTGCTCCATCTTATTAAAATGGACAATTTTATGTAAATGACCCTAAAGAAATGCACCTGATTATGCCAGGTGACCCAAAACCACCATAAATATACAAAGCTTCTGTAATACTGATTTGTCGTCAAAATGTTAATCAAGATTATTTTGAAATTGTGTAGTTTCCAAATGGATTTAAACTGAGCTGAGAGTTTAACTGAGAGTACTTCACTCTTCATATTAATCTTCGTTGATCTGAAAACATTATCAAATTAGCCAAAACAATTGTGTACATAAGTGAACATTTAAGGATTGGGGGATGTGTACAACTTTATGAATAATGGGCACTCTAATTGTCTTTGAAAATCTATGGAAATTTCTGCTCACACTTCTTACAAATACATCTTTTCTCTTTCTGTCTGTTTGTAGTGAGGAGTCGTATTCAGCAAGGCCTGATTTCAATTGCAGCACGCACGGTCATATCGCACCTGGTCAACCACCTGGGTCACTATCCAATGAGTGGTGGTCCGGCCACTTTGACCAGTCAGGTGTGTGAGAACCAGGATAACCCGTACAGCGAGAGCGCAGACCTGGCCCCCGAACTCTTTGACGCGCCCAACTTGCAGTTCTTTGTACTTAATGGCACCACCCTGCTGTCCTACCTACAAATCCGGGCAGAGGACGGGCTGCCCGGTGGCGGGATGTCAGCTGGCCTCACCACCACCAGTGCCTGCGTTCGGGTGATTGTGAGAGACATTTCCGGCAAACACTCCTGGGACTCGGCTGTACTATATGGTCCGCCTAGTCAAACTTTGCGCCTCTACACATCCTCGAATCAAGCAGGGGGCGGTAGAGAGCGTGGCCGAGATGAGGACAGTCTAGAGAGAAGCAGTCAAGAAGAACCAGAGGATGAAGCTTTTCAGGAGAATGAGGAGGACCTGGAGGAGCATGAGGAAGAGATGAAAGAAGACAGACAGGAGGAAGACCTTGAGGAAGAGGACGAGGAGGAAGAGGCGGGTCTGGAACTGATGGCCCCACAGGCCAAACGGCGGTGCAGAGAGGTGATCCCGAGCTGGGACTCCCTGCAGAATGGGGAGGACGCTCTGGATGAGATGCTGCAGTATCTGGGATACTCCAGCCCAGAGTGCCTGCAATATACTGGCGCACCGCTCAACATTCCAGCCCCGCCACCCACCTGCGTGTCCGAGAAGCAGGAGAACGACGTCATCAACGGCATCCTGAAGCAGTGTGCCGAGGAGCGGGACTTCACGCTGCATCGTGGGAATGAGCTGAACATGAGGGCCGTAGTGCAGCAAGAGCCAAGCCCGCAGAGACCCCAGTCAGCCTTCTACTACTGCAAACTGTTCCTCAACATACTGGGCATGAACTCCTGGGAGAAGAGGTAAGACCATGAGAACACACATTGCAGTTTAAATGCCTGAAAATCACATAGGGTATCCACAGGTACAAATCTTACAAATGTTCTTGGGGTGGTGTACCCTAGTGTTTACCAACCTCTAGGGTACTGGAGGCACCCCAACAATACACATTTTGGATGTATTCCTTATCTGACCCTCCTATTTCACTTCTTGGAGTCTTCTAATAAGCTGATTCTGGTGTGTTTGATTAGGAAGAGTAAAAAAATTTGTAGAATTGGGGTGCCTCCAGGAACAGGGGGAAACATTGGTGTGCCCTACTGGTTACAGGTTTCGAATGGTAGCTAAAAACACCTTATTTTTTCTTAAGAAGAATATGGCAGGCAGTTAAATGATTTTTGCAGAAAACCCAAAAATCTACTCTGTGAAAAACACTGTTTTGACTTTCTTCATGAACTGAACCCCAAGTCATTACTTTCGTCATGTCCACCTAAATATGAACAGAGAACTGTGTTATTATTTGTCGTTTGAACGCGTGAGTCTTCAATCAGTGCAATAAAGATTTATTAAAATAGATGGTACATTGATTTAAAAAAAAAAAAAGGTACCAAAAATAGTCCCATTTTTGGTTAACATTGAGTTTTTGGGTGGTTTATTACAAATTACAGAAGCGAATTTCACCAACCACAATTCTGCCGATTCTGTTATGTTTTTATCGCGGCTTTGTTTAACTGCCATATCAGAACGTTTAATCCTTTGGTCTATGAATTAAGTGTTTAGCAACACGTCATCAAACCATCCTGCCATTTCCCCCCAAAGAGAATCACTACATTGTTTTGCTAGAGTTTGTTAGCACAATCTGGGTGACGTTTTTGAAGGCCGATAATGCATGTAAACATCCTGTTTGCTCGCACCTCTCCCTGATTGTGCAGAGCCGTGTTAATCTGCTTTAAACAGTCAACAACTTTTTGATTAGCTTATCCACCAATAGACGCTACAGTGCTGCTCACTTACTACTCAATCTCAGTGTCTATCCCCCTCCATGATTCATAATGGTTCCCCACATTGCATTTCACTGTAAAGGTTCAATCTCATTCCATTTTGTGGTATTACAGAGAATGGTTAAATATTTCCAGATGACAAATAATTGGAAAATTGGGGTTATTTTTCATCTTGAATGTAATGGCATTAATTTTCATGATATACATGCTCTGGGTTATGAGATTAATGCAGGAAAATTGTTTTTTCACCATTCGCTCAGAGAGTTGTTGGGGGCTTTTATTCAACAGCTCCTGTTGCGAGGTGTGTGTGCACGTATGCAGCTTTTATGGGGGGATTAATTCTTGAGGGGTCTGTTATCTGCCGAGCAGCCGTGGTACTTTTCATTCTTGCCTGATACACTGGTGAAAATAAAAGGCTGCCTTTCGAATGTGGCTGAAGGGTTATTATGAGTTGGAGAGCTGGGAGAAAATACATAGGGGCTGTTTAATGAGGAATTGTCCTGCTGCCGCTCTCCAGGCATTCATGTATCATTTATCCGTGGTCAGAGACTAAGGCATTGCAATCCGCCGGCCCATTGTGTGTGTGAGCGTGCACCTAATGTCGGCCTTTTATGCCGTTCACGCATTCGCCTCCTGAAATGGCTCACTTTCAATGGAGAAAATGAAGACCATTACATTGCAACAAGCTAATAAAGAGACCCCTGCTCAAAGAAAAAGAGAACAAAACAAAAAGTCCTTTTAGAGAGCATCGTGTGGCTTTTCCACATGACTCACGCGGCCACTTGGAGGGAGGGAATGATAAAGAGGGGGAGAGGGAGAAAGTAACTGAACTCTAGATTATAAAAGCTGCAGATGAAAAAAGTTGCATTATCTTATAGATTTATGGATTTACTTGTTTTTTGCTTCTTTTAATAATATCATGCGTAGGTTTTTGTTTTATGGTTCATTGTGTCATAAGATGTTTTTCCACATAGGATCTTCCTTTGTTTTTGTTTTCATTTGCATTTCTGTTGCGGGGTCAGATTTTCCAGGAGTCTGTGAGAAAAACAAGAAAGGCGGTAATTAAGCAGGCGGGCACTTAATGAAAGAGATCTAACGCATCGTCTAGACTAGAGCAGCGCTCCTCCAAAGGGGGTCCGTGGACCATAGCTAGAGCATCAAAACAATCTATCTATCAAAAATCTATTGTCTGTCTGTCTCTCTGCCTATTTTTATATCTTTCATTTTATCTATCTCAATTTCTGTCTATCATTCTGTCTATTGTTTTATATACTGTATTTACCTATCTGCCTCTCTGTCTATCGTACTATTTATCATTCAGTCTATCATTTTATGTCTTTGATCTGTTTGTCTGTCTGTCTGTCTGTCTGTCTGTCTGTCTGCCTGTCTGTCTGCCTACTGTTATATCTTTCATTTTATCTCTCTTTCTGTCTATCATTTAATATATTTACCTATCTGCCTCTGTGTATCTATCGTTCTATATATCATTTTATCTGTCCGTGTCTATCATTCTATCCATCCATCCGTCTATCCGTCTGTCTGTCCCATCCATCCATCCATCCATCCATCCATCCATCCATCCATCCATCCATCCATCCATCCATCCATCCATCCATCCATCCATCCATCTTCTTTCTTTTTCTATATAGATGTCATTGATCACTAATTAACCTGAATTGATAAAAATGTGTAATTTGGTAGCATATTTCTCTCCATTACCTCTTATGTTAAAATGTCCTGTCTCTAGGAACAGTTTCCACCTGCTGAAGAAGAACGAAAAACTACTGAGAGAGCTGAAAAATCTGGATTCAAGGCAGTGGTATGTTATGCCTCTTTTTGTTCAGTGTTGTTTCTTTAAAGTCATTAGGAACGTTGTTGTAAGGAAACCAATTATAGCGTTTACTGTAGCTGTTATCATCTATCGTCTGAGAGACAACCTCATGAAAGAGTGCTCCTGTTTGGCTCCTAAATTTACTATCTTCTCCATTTACTCTCTGCAGTCGTGAAACACACAAGATTGCTGTGTTTTATGTGGCAGAGGGGCAGGAAGACAAGCACTCAATTCTGTCCAACACAGCTGGGAGTCAGGCGTATGAAGACTTTGTGTCAGGCCTGGGCTGGGAGGTAAAATCAGGATAATTAATTGCTGGGAGGCAATTCTATATTTAAGTATTACTTGCAGTGTTTTATAGGATATTTATGCATTGGCCCCAACAAACTCTTTCCTCTATGTTCAGGTGAACCTAACGAGTCATTGTGGTTTCATGGGCGGCCTGCAGCGGAACAAGAGCACGGGTTTGACCATGCCCTACTTTGCCACCTCCACAGTTGAAGTGATGTTCCATGTGTCCACACGCATGCCTCCGGACTCCGACGACTCACTCACTAAAAAGGTGAACTTATAAAAGATGCCATTTTGAAGTAAATTTGTGATGTAATTTGGGTTACATGACCAATTTCTGTTTAGATACTAATATATTATTTATTCATTTTTTGAATTAGCTTTTTATATTTTAATTTTTAATTTTAGTTTGATTAATTTAGTTGTGCTTTTTTATTTATTTTTATTTTTTATATATTTCCACAGAGATTTTATTTTTTATTTCTATTTTAGTCATTTTAGTACTTCAGCTTATTTTATTTCAGTTATTTACCAATGCAACATTTCTAATTTTTGTTTATTTTTTTAAGTTTAAGTTTTTCATCTAGTATTTATATTTTATTTATTTTCTGCTTTCAATTAACAAACCATATTTAATAGTTTTATTTAAAGGCACACTATGTAAGATTTGTTCCTTAATATAACAGCTTCAAAATCATTTCGATGGTGAACGAACTCGTAGTAGGGCGAATCATCCCAATAGCAAAGCAGGGGGGGACGCCGCTGGCAAAACCAGCCATACAAGTTTGAGAGGTGGCGCCCAGACGAATCACAACTTGCTTTACGGCACGACGTCACATACATCAACAACATATGAAGCAGCCTCTATGGAAGACACTAGCACGCATTTCCGACGTGAATCATGGCAGAGTCGACGAGACGGCTCTGCGTGAGTGGTATTTATGACAGTAACGTTAAATACACTCTACGGGTCACTGTTTGAGAAAAACAGAAACTGCATAGTGTGCCTTTAACAATAATAACACTGATTTCCACCGCATCTCTGATCCTTAGAATAAAAAACAAAAAAAAGGTTTGTGCTCCTGTACCTTGAGGACTTTATCTTCTGCGAAACACAAAACATTTCAATCCATACAGTGAAAGTCAATGGGGTACAAAACAACATCATCTAAATGTTTTTGCTGCTTCGCCGACTGGGATCTACATAGTACACTAATCTCAAAAGAACCTGCTTTCCATCACTCAAAAACTGTTGATTCTCTAAAGAGTTCAACTTTCCCCCTGCCAGCTCACCTGTGTAAGGCCTTTTAGATTGTGGTCTGTGTGATTTCTTTTCTTTCATAGCTCTTCTGTCTTGAGTTCTCTCCAGCAGTGCAGCTCTTCTCCTCCTGTGCTGTGGGTGAAGTGGGATACAGAACCTCACTGACCTGTGCGTTCACACCTCATCATTAAACCTAACCCAGGCTAATCTGAGGGGTGGGATACTTATACCTGCCGAGAGCGGCACTTTTGTGATTCTTGGTTCCCCATAGAGAGAAAAGGTCCTCTCTGCTATCAGAACAGAGAAAAAGAGAGAGTAATGACTCCTAACAGCAGTACTTTATTCTCTCGTTCTGCCTCACCCACTGGCTTTTATCCCTGTCTCTCTTTTATTTAAAGAGGTTTGTCACACCCTTTCTTTTTCTCACTATTCCTCACAGTCGATGTGACCTCACGGAGAAACATGGATACATTTTTCTTTTTCTACAATGCTGTTTTTTTTCAACTATGGCCTCTTTTTTTATTTTTTTGGCCTGCAGGTTTTTTTAAATTAATTAAACGCTCTTAAAACACACTTTTTACATTCTGACTAGTTTATTTTTTGTCAACTAATAAAATCCAACTGTGTATACACATCGCAAATGGTTAATTATATGTATATAATAGCATTCTATGGTGGAAAAGATGACTCCAAAAACATAAAAAAGAAAAAGCAAACTCTTTTTCCTTGCTAAGGTTATTTTCATAACATTTTAGGTATCCCAAATATAATAATTTAATATTTTCTTTCATAAATTGATAAAATTACAACTTAATTGTAAATTGTGTAATTAAAATATTTTGTTCAAGGTATAATTAAATTTTTACTTCACATCAAGTCTTATATTTAACATATTTTATATTTTATTTCATCTCAAGTACGCTAGCTTTTGAAAAACAAACAGTTAATTTCTGTCCATGTCTGTAAATTTGATCAAAATTTTACTTTTTTTCTCATAATAAAGTTTTAAATGTGTTATGATTATTTCTTAAAGATTATCATAGGTTAAAAAATTATAAGAATTCAATATTTTCATGTTTTAAGATTGAAATTCTGGGTCTAGGACAAAGGTAAGCAATAAAATCTAGTAGCAAAAACAAAACAGTTAAGGCATGGTAAAAAGTTACCAAGTGTGTTCTAATGTGACCTTCATATAACAAAAAGAACAATGTTGAAAGCTGTTAGTTTTAATAAAAACCAACCCATGGGGCATTAAAGTGTCCGTAGTTGAAGAAACACCCGCAAATGTCTGTCTGCATGGGTATTCTTTTCTGTTCACATGGGCAGCACAAATCTAATAATGTGCAGCATTATCCTTAATGAGCTTGGCTGGAAGGCTGTGATATGGGGTTGTTTGTGGAGCGGCCAGCCCCATGCCGAATGACCAATCGCTTGTCATTAGATCTGTCCCTTCACTTCCTCACTCATACGTCTTCTGGGGCAGAGACGAGGCGATAAGGTGCTAATGCGCCCTAAAGACATATTAATGAACGCTGATAGAAATGTGATATTGCGGCGAGTGACACAGTGGAGAGGGTGGGAGGGCTACAGTGCACCGTAAGAGAGACGTTTCATGGGGCGTTATTTAGGATGGGAAAGGGGGGCTCTAATTAGATTACCACATTTAATCTAAATGGTCTCGCCTACAGCTTATTGTGTCTTCTCTGTTTTTATGAGCTGAGCAGGTATGCTGAAAGGGGGGGTTGTGGGATATTGTGGGGAAGATGCTGGTCTGTAATTGGCTTTAAGCAGATGGATGACAAGATGTAAGGTCCATTTTCAGGTCTTTAAAAGGATGTTTGTCTCTTTTGTTTGATGCTTGCACAGAGATGAAAGATGAAGTGACATTGTCATTTTTATTTATTTTTTAGCATCAAGGCCTTGAAATGTTGTTTGCAACCCATTTTATCTCTGACATTTTTCTAAGTGAAATAGGATATTTGGGTGCGGGACTTTATTTTGTCCGTAATTATATGATTGTGGAATAATTGGATCATGAAAAGTGGGGGATTTAAGAAACGAAACCAGGTCATCATTTAAACATCAATGGCTATTAAATGCTTAACACTATTTTTGCTCATTTCACATTTTAATGTAGAAGTCTTGATGGGTTAGTTCACCCTAAAATAAAAACAAATTGTAATCACCCTGGTGATCTAATGCTGTAGGCCCTTCTTTTTTGGACCACCAAAAAAAAAAGTCCCTCTCTTAATAAAAATTAAAAATGAAATAAAACGTTACAAAAAATACTTTCTTCTCTGGGGTGAATGTATTTGTTCTGTTCATCGCAACAATAAGTTATCGCATCTACATCTGTCAACTGTCATATCGCATTTACATCTGTCAACTGTCATTCTGACTGACAGCAGACAAAGTTCTGATCCGGAGATATTCAAAGTAACTCCTTTAAACAGCGTAAAACCCTGGATTTAAGTTTTCATTTTTTCTTTTATAATTCAGACATTTCTTTCCTGCATTATTTTGTGTCATGGAGGTGACAGAGCACATCATGCAATAATAAATCAAATGCAGATCTATATCTTCTTATCACATTGAGGACAGGCCGTTTGAATTTCTCCTGCAACGTTGCCACGATCTGCACCACGGGCCGCCAAGCGAATGTGGCATTTCTCAGAATGATATTACATGATTAAACAAAGATGGCCGAGATGAAAGAAAATCTCTCAGTCCAGACCACCTTATCGTCCAATAAAACTCCAATCATTTTGTCACACGGACACACACCCTGGAACGAAATGGCAGCCCCCGGTCTTTGGTAGTGCAGCTGAAGGCTGGATGTAATTCATGGCTGTAATTTGAGCACGAGGCATGGGGTGAAGTGATGTGAGGGGTTGCTGGGCCCGGTGGAGGGGTTTTGGACTGCCGTCCCTGCCCTGCAGGGGAGCTGAGGGGACCTCCACGCCACGCACGGCTATATTCCGTCCAAATTAGATTGGGTCCGTCCCTGTGCTGCATCGCCTATCATGACTCCTCAGAGGCAAATTGGATTTGCAAGGGCTGCTGGAGAGGCTATCCAGAGCACGATCTTCCGATAGCAACTCTAAACCATGTTAACTAGACACTAAAGCGTGTCAGCGCAGCCGCCGGGGCCACACCGCACACACATTTATTTTTCTGCTTTTTTTTTCTTCCTTTACAGCTGCGTTTTATGCACTATTTATTGCCTAACATGCACTCTAAAGGATACAATATTAACTTTTTGCCACACTTGCCAATTGCAAGTGAATTGAAAAAATAAATCGGCCACAAATGTTTGTTATAGTCCATGAAAATATATTATTAAATATTTTATTAAATTACTTGTGTGTGTGTGTGTGTGTGTGTGTGTGTGTGTGTGTGTGTGTGTGTGTGTGTGTGTGTGTGTGTGTGTGTGTGTGTGTGTGTGTGTGTGTGTGTGTGTGTGTGTGTGTGTGTGTGTGTGTGTGTGTGTGTGTGTATGTGCAACATTTTATGTATATAAGTCTATATGCATTTCGTGGTCAGCGAGTGTTCATTTTGGACCTGTTCAACTTATGGATTACGGGGCTGACTGCCTTCCTATGACCCACACTGTTTTAAATAACTTCAGCCATAGCTAAAGAGCAGAACACTGCAGTTAAATAAATGAACGATGTCCATCGCTGAGTCTAAAGGACAGAGTTTGTCATTAGTTGCATAAAGGTTGCGGCCGTCGCTCGGGACAGTTGACGGGTCACTGTGTCCATGGCTGTGGCAGTGATTGAGCGGGTCCCAGGAAGATGGAGTGATCGGGGTAAGATAGATGAGAAGAGAAGAGAGAGACCGAGTGGCCGTTCTCTCAACTGTCACAGCTCAAGGTTAATAAATACCGTAGTGGATAGCGCTGCACCACTGCTCAGACAACGCACAGTTGAGATTCAATTCAGAGCAGTTACTTTTGTTTCAGAGATTGTGATGGTCATAAAGTATGACCGGCACACAAGCTCAAGGCTTCTTGTACTGTTGCAGTGTAAACAATATTATGGATGTGAACTCCACAAACAAAGTAGTATCACCTTTCTGCCTGAGGTTACTATAGAGGAACCACATCTTTAATAAGTATGTTTGGACAAAATATAATCTAAATGGCATCTTCTATGTATCCACTCTCTCCATACAGTTAAGACACCTGGGTAACGATGAAGTGCACATCGTGTGGTCCGAGCATTCACGGGACTACCGGAGAGGCATCATTCCTACTGAGTTTGGAGATGTGCTCATCATCATCTACCCCATGAAGAACCACATGTACAGCATCCAGATCATCAAAAAACCAGAGGTGAGCTCAACTCTGACGAAGGAACGCTTTCAGAGGCGCCATCATTTAATCATTTTACTAATTTTGATGCTTGTCTGTAACTAGAGATGTCATAAACAAACTGTCATAAACAGTTTTGGTTACACTTTATTTTAAGGTGTCATTGTTACAGTGTAATTATATATTTAAGTGCTGACTAATATTAATTAACTAAATGTACTTACTATAGAGTTAGGGTCAGATTAGGATTTGGTTGAGGGCTATTTGCATGTAATTATGCATAATTTACTGTTATTACTATGGTGAGTACATGTAACATATGTAACAAAGACACTGTAAAATAAAGTGATTTACACAGTTTTTTTCTTCTTTATTCAAATAGATTTGTAAAACATATTTAAATCACTTGACTCCATTACATTTTGGCATGACATGTTGGAATATACTCTTGTGTTAATAAGTTTGGGGTCAGTTTTTAAAAGTTTTACAATTTTAACTGTAATAATAATAAAATAAAATAAAAAACCTATGTGCTAAATCAAAATATTTGAATGGTTTCTGAAGGATCATGAGACACCGAAGACTGGAGTAAAGATGCTGAAAATTCAGCTTTGACAACACAAGAATAAATGACATTTTTAAATAAATTAAAATAGAAATAGTTATTTTCCAATTATAATAATATTTCACAATACAGTTTTTACTGTATTTTGTTAACATGCATAAAAGACTTATTTTAAAAACATTAAAAAATAATCTTATTAACCCTCACCTTTTGAACAGTAGTTTATAAACCTTAAAAACCTATTAATGTACAGTGTTAGGTGACTAAATATTTATTTTACTACAAAAAATCTTTGAATCTTTTTGAGACTTTTTGCCACTTTTGTTTGAGGAGCCTATTGGCTAAATGCATCCGAATTCCATGAAACCCTCGCTCACACTGAGGGGAAAAAACGATTTTAATGAATGACGAAGAAAGAGATCGATGTACAGTAAAATAGAGATATTTGTTTCTGCATCACACCCATTTGTTTTTCTGTAAATGAGCTCAATGCTTCGTACAGGAGACAGTGGAAGCATATCTGTCTTTGGACACTACCAGCCATTGCTTCCTGCTCAGTTATGTCAGGGATAATTGAATGAATGGGATTCTCAGAATCGAATTCCGCTGTGGAGATGGATCCGAGACGAGAGGCTTAGTCTTTCATGCAGTCTGAGGAAATGTAGAAAGATGGAGAGATAAAGAAAGACGAGGCCTGGCTTTTATGAAAGTCCATTTAGACCCCATTTCAGTGCATGAGGGCTATTCACTGTGTCTTTTCTGCTTAATGTCAGGTTTTTTTTGTGTAACAGGCTGAAATACGTAGAAGGTTTTGACATTTCTATGCCTCCTTTTATTTGAAGGATAAAGCTACTAGCTTATATGCTGTGTAAAGGCTTGCTCACAGAAAATCGAATACGACTATTTATTTGCAAACAATTTTTATTCCAAAACTATTTACTCTGACTGGGAAAAAAAGGTTTAGATGCCTGAATAAACTGAATAAAATGTTTGGTATGTGAGAACATATCAAATACACAACTGTTCAAAAGTTTGGGGTCAGTAAGACTTTTATTCTGCAAGCACACGTTCAATTGACCAAAAATAACGGTCAAGACATTTTTAATGTTGCAAAAGATTTCGGTTTCAAATAAATGCTGTTCTTTTGAACTCTATTTATCAAACAATTGATAAATTCTTTTTCCTGAAAAAAGTATCAAGAAATGTTTCTCAGCATATTAGAATGATTTCTGAAGGATCATGTGACACTGATGAGTGAAGACTGGTGAATAAAATAAAATGAATAAAAATATAAAAATAGACCATCCCAATTTGATATTTTAGACTCATTGTGAAGGGGTTTAAAGAGATTCATTGTTTTGTTTTACTATTGTGTCATGCACATTTTTCATGCTGAAAATGTGGACTTGTGGGTGTGTGAATAGGCCTTAATACAGATTGAAATGTGTATTTTGTTCCTGCTTGGAGCGTCTCATATTTTACTCTTCACAGTCCAATAAGTGTTCATATATCATATCATCTCGCTTTCCACAGGTGCCATTCTTCGGTCCCTTGTTTGATGGAGCCATAGTGGATGGAAATATCTTACCCACAGTGGTGCGAGCCACAGCCATCAATGCCAGCAGAGCTCTGAAATCCCTCATTCCTCTTTACCAAAATTTGTATCCTTTTCCCAGACTAATGAGTGCACATTTTGTCATGTTTAAGGTGGCAGAAGCCTATTATTATTGTTACCGCCTGCTTGGTTCGTTTTCTGCTCTCTCCTCCTGCCGTACAGACCTGGCTCACATATGTACGGATTGACTTGCAAGCGGTCAGGTTGGTCTCTCTCTCAGAGCGGGAGCAGGTAGAGCCGCTCGATAATTATCGACATCTTATTTCTCACATATAGAGCACCGCTCTCTGCTCACCCAGTCAGGTGGGTGATGGAATCATTCTGATCACCCCTCAATAACTGCTAACCTTGATGCACAGCCAATTGCTTTTGAAATCCTTCTCTGGCAATTTGCTTTTATTTCTGTCTCTCTCTTTTTCTCGGTCACACAATCCGAATCTCTACTGTGGTACTTAATCTTATTGTTTTGGGTCTTTTTGACCCCTTTTTAGTGATTATTACATATGCACAATATACAATGTCTCTTAAAAAGCTAATATAAGTACTCTTTTGACCCTCAAAGTAACATCATTTTAATAAGAAAAGAGCACTTTTAAGGAAAGGTTGAAGGCCTTCGGTCTGAACGAGCCACACAGGCTGGATTTGAACTTGGATTTCAACCACCCACCCAAGTTTGTCATTTGCCAAAAATGTAATTTGTTTTACTAGGACTCTTGCTTTAGATAATGTTCAATATCTAAGCTTTTCGAAGTCCAAATCCAGCCTCTCCTGGCTTGTTGGTACCGAAGACCTTTAACCTTTCTTTAAGAGCGCTCTTTTCTTATAAAAGAGATGCTACTTCCAGAAAACAAAGCAAAGAAGGAGAGGAGGGGAGAAAATGAGAGAGAGAAAAGGGGGGGAAAGCGATTCTCATCTGCCATGTCCTCCAAGCCAGAGAGATTGTTTGGCTCAGCTTGAGTCTTTCGCTCGCAGCAATCTCGCCCATCTGTGTGCCTGCGCGGAGCTCGATAGTGGACTGAGCTATTGATTGGCGTGAGCCGCACAGGTCGATGCTCCTGACAGCCTGAATTACAGTAATCTGTCATTATCGACGGATGTCTCTCCAAACCTTTTCTCTCTCTCCGTCTGTTTTTCTTTCAGTCTGATTCTCTTTATTTTGAAACTATCCCTCCCTCTTTTTTTCCTCTTTCTTTGAGCACCCTCGCACCCTATTTTCTTTCTATCCTGTGCGAATAATTGATGACTGGGAAGGGATGGATGGCAAGCTAGTAGTGATTAGAAGATCCATGTGCCAGAGCGACTGCTCTCCCGCAAGACTGAGAGGACCGCAGGGATGCAAGGAAGGAAGTCACAGTGTCTCCTGCTTACCTGTTGATGGTGCCACCACATGAAGTCATTGCAGATAGCGAGAGAAAGTTATGTAACCTAATTGTCCCCTTAACATCCTAGTATCTCTAAATCAATCACTAACTGGTAAAGGTGCTGGTTCAGTCCTCAGAAGGAGCTAGCCATGAGCCACCATCAATGTAATAAATTCATGACATTGTTCTGTGATCCAGATTTAGAGGCTTTCAGTTTGATTTAATTTGATTCAGTTATTGATATTTTAGTTATAATTGCTTACATAAAAAAAAAAAAAATCGCTGCTGTAAATTATACAACACATTATAAATGACATTCATTATTAATTATTAATTTCGTTCGTTTTGAGAACAGAATTGCACTGGCCGCACTATATGTTGTTTATTTATTTAAAAAACAGCTTATGAAAGTCATTTGTTTTGGGATTTAGGCTACACCGATTGTGCTTTGTTTTTGATTCACTTAAAGATCCATCTCATAAGAGTAATTTGTTTTGGGTTTCAGGCTACACTTGTTTGTGCTGTATGTTTTTGAAAAGAGTAATTTGTTCATAAATTGAGCTACATTGGTCCCTCTGTATGTTTTTGAATCACTAAAAGAACCGGCTCATAAGAGTCATTTGTTTTTGGTTTCAAGCTAAGCTGATTGCGCTGTATGTTTTTGATTCACTAAAAGAACCATCTCATAAGAGTCATTTGTTCATGGATTGGGCTACATTGGTCATGCTGTATGTTTTTGATTCACTAAACAAACCTGCACATAATAGTCATTCGTTTCAGGATTTAGGCTTCAATGATCGTGCTGTGTTTTTGATTCACTAAAAGAGCTAAGAATCATTTGTTCATAAATTCTGGTACGTTGATCGCAAAATATGCTTTGATTTACTAAAAGAACTCACTAAAAGTCAATTTGTGAAGTGGACTACACACGTTGCATTGTTAGTCATTCACAGTATTTGGTTTGATTTGTGTAACTGGAAAAAAGTGGAAGTAGTTAAAGTAACTTTCAATGCTTCCTTTGCCTTTTTGTCTGTATAATCAAGCTCATTTTCTTCCACCTGCACTGCATCATACGCTGAGCCTCATGTAACCGCCTTTAGTTTCACACAAAAACAGAGACAATTAGATTTGCTCTGGATACACATGTCAGGTGCTGTTCTTTTCTTGCTGTAGAGCTCCTCATTTAGAAATGTTTAAATGGTGCACCAGCTGCTTTCTTAGCAATCAACTGACACATGGTCATCATAATCCCCTTTTTAGCTCAGCAGGGACATGTGTTGTGAAGTAAATGATTTATATTTAAGAAAGACAGACCAGCATTTTCCTTTTGTAAAGAGTCCGCAGTCAAGCCATGTCAACTGCTTTTTTCTCCTGAATTTTTGCCCTTAAACTCGATAAACTCACTTTTTTCCTTCATCTCTTCCCTTTTCTCGTTCTGTAAGCCAACACGCCTCAACCTCTCTTGTGCCTGACTCTAAGTTCCAGTTCTTTCTCTTGGCCCCGGGCTGCGTCCATCTGCCTCCCTGCGCACTGATCCCTCATTCGGCATGACTGTGAAATTAGGGCCTGGAATGGATAGAAAGGGGCCTCTTTGGTCTTAATGTCTGTTGGAGGGAAAGAAAAAAAAAATAGCAGGTAGCTGGCGTGGGTCAGTGTTATGAATGCTGGGCAGACAAAATAACAGGGTTAAACTGCAGATAGCACAGGAGTAATCCAAAGGGCCATGTGTGAAAAAAGAGCCCGAGCTTGGGGCCTTCCAGCCAGCCTCAGTCTCTGAGGGCACCATGTTGGGCCTGAGTGATAAAATGTTCTGCTACAGTCTGGGCTGCCATATGTGGAAGTGTGTGTGCGTTTTAAACACCCCATTTCGATTAAAGCTAGTTGACCTGTCTCGCCCCCAGGCTACCGGATCGTTACAGCTGCTCGGTTCCTTGTTACACATCCTGGAATGAAGTGGATCTAGATCTGGTCCTTCAAACCTTGATTGTGTTGCGAGAAACCCACATTATCTGATCCGTCTGGCTCGCTGCTGCGAGTTGGCTGGGGGAAGATTGGGTGTTGTTGGCTTGGACTCGCTAAAAAAAACACAAAAAAAACAAGTAAGTCTAAGAGTCACGGCCATCTTCCATCTGTCAGTGGTCGATTGGGACGCAGGGGGAGAGGAGGGGACGTGCTAAGCGGCTTCCCCATTGGCCGTGCCAGTCCAGTGGTGTGTGTGGGACCGCGCCAGCTCCGGCATGACAGTGGGGGCAGGCCCGCTGGCTGCTGATTGGCAACGATAAGTGCCGGGCTGCTGGGGTCAGCATATGGCAGGGCGTGATAGCGGAGAGAGTGGAAGAGCTTTGGGTCATAGCCTCCTTCCTTCTGACTCTGGCTTTTCCAAAGGCAACCGAGCTGATGGAAGCAGCAGGCCAGCGCTTCCCCTTTTGTCCCCATGCTTGAGCGGCCAGCACACACACACTCAGTGTAGCCACAGCCAAACGCCTAACGGGCAGCGCTGCCACACACTGCCAGCTCTCACAATGGGCCCCATTGTGTCCCAGTAACAACGTGGTTTGTTGGTGTGTGTGTGTGTGTGTGTGTGTGTGTGTGTGTGTGTGTGTGTGTGTGTGTGTGTGTGTGTGTGTGTGTGTGTGTGTGTGTGTGTGTGTGTGTGTGTGTGTGTGTGTGTGTGTGTGTGTGTGTGTGTGTGTGTGTGTGTGTGTGTGTGTGTGTGTGTGTGTGTGTGTGTGTGTGTGTGTGTGTGTGTGTGTGTGTGTGTGTGTGTGTGTGTGTGAAGGGGGATGGAAGGTTGCGCTATTCACTAATTGTCCCATCAGTGATGAAAAGGGGTTGGAACAGATTAGGGGGGTTGGGGTATTGGTGGGGTCAGTCCTTAATTGCTTTTGCCATTTTCTTTCTCTTTATTTTGTGCATTAGTAATTATTGTAACTGCACAAGTGACCCCCATTGCTTTCCGTGTCTGTGTTTTTTTATTTTTTCCAGCACAGTTCACCTCAGTGGCCGACGATGGCAATAATATGTCGATCAATCACTGAGCCACTCCTCCTAACTTCTCTCCTGTTTTGACCTGTTAGCACCGACAGCTTCATCCTCAGACTTTCCAGTCAGTCAAGCACAGCCTGTGTGTGAATGAGTGAAGTGCAGGGTGTGTTAACAAAAAAAAAATGTTGTTGTGTGGCCCCCTCCGGCTCGGGATAGATTGGTAAACAACAAGCTCCCTGGGGGTGCGTGGCGATGGGGAATGTGGGTCTGACTCTTACGAGGTGTTTAGGATGCGCTGCAGGCTCCTGACATGGAGTTTGTGGTTAGTGTAGCAGATATCTTATCTGTTTGTCTATCTGTCTGTCTATCTGTCTGTCTGACTGTCATTCTGTCTGTCTGTCTGTCTTCTATTGTTTTGTCTGTCGTTCTATCTGTCTCTGTCATTTTATTTGTCTCTGTCATTCTATCCATCCTATCCATCCATCCATCAGATCTGTCATTCTGTCTCTGTCATTCTATCCATCCTATCCATCCATCCATCCATCCATCCATCCATCAGATCTGTCATTCTGTCTCTGTCTGTCTTCTATCGTTCTATCTATCATTCTGTCTATCGTTTTATATATCATTCTATTTATTGTTCTCTCTGTGTTCTTTTAAAACTTTTAGCAGAATTTGGAATCTTGGCTTGACAAAGCCTTGTTTGAAAGTTTGTTTTGAAAAAAACTTGCTTTTGTAGTTATGAATTTTCAAATTGCAGTTTTATTTGAAAACTGCAGAATTTCAAATTGCAGAATTTCCATTTATTTAAATTTTACCTCCTTGCATTCAAATTAGAATTGCAATTCTGTGCTCTGTTTGATACCTCAATTCAAATTAAATGTTTAAGATGACATTCTCAATTCAGTTGTCAATAACTCGTGACCCTGGTATGCCAGGACCCGATACAGAGCTAAGGATGATAATGTAATTAAAAAAAAAACTTTTTTATGTCTTGTAAGGGATGAATAAAGAGTGAAATACCCTTAAAACATTTTTGCAGCCTCTGTTCTCAATAAGCATGAAAAGAAATCACACAATCTCTTCATTCTGGTGCAATCTGGTACGATGTCCAGTAATTTGCTCTGGCCCCCTTCCTGTTCACAGGACTGATGAGATACTTAGTAGACTGTGCTCACTCAATGGCTGGCTGTCTAAGTGGTGTCCGCAAAATAATATAGAATTCATAGACAATTGGAAAAGTTTTTGGGGCAGACCTGACCTGTTGAAAAGAGATGGTATTCATCCCTCCTGGGATGGTGCTGCTCTTCTCTCTAGTAATATGGCACATAGTCTTAGAGCTCAAACATGAATTGGGGCTCAGGTCAGGAAACAGACAGACTGGCTAAACCGACCATCTGCTAGCTGCCTCACGTCACTGAGGTCAGATAAATCACATCACATAAAGACTCTTTCACCTAGATATCATCATATAGATACTGTGTCTGTTCCCTGAATTAGGACATACAAAAAACTAAACCCATTTAAGGGTAAAATTTGTATTGAAGTTCAACAAATAAAAAACAGATATAATACGGATGAAGATAAAGCTCGAGTTGTTGAATATTCAATCCCTAACTTCAAAAGCACTTATTGTTAATGATATGATTACAGATTATAACCTAGATGTGCTGTGTTTGACAGAAACCTGGCTAAAACCAGACGATTGCATTACTTTAAATGAGTCCACCCCCCAAGATTACTGTTATAAACATGAGCCTCGTCTGAAAGGAAAAGGGGGAGGTGTTGCTGTAATTTATAGTAATATCTTCAGAATTACTGAGAAGTCTTGTTTTAAAGATAATTCTTTTGAAGTGTTGGTGCTTAATGTAACACTATCTAGTGTAAATGATAAATCACGTTTGAGATTTGTGCTGGCTACTGTCTACAGGACACCAGGGCACCATACAGACTTTATCAAAGAATTTGCTGATTTTCTATCGGAGTTAGTACTGGCTGCAGATGAAGTCCTAATTGTTGGGTATTTTAGTGTAAACGCAGGGGGAGATGCGCATGTACATGTAGATAACGAAAAAGATGCAAATTTGGGATTGGCATTTAAAGACATTCTGAACTCTATAACACGTGTCAGAACCTACTCATTGTCGTAATCATACTCTAGATCTAATATTATCACATGGAATCAATGTTGATGCCGTTGAAATTCTACAGCAGAGTGATGACATCTCAGATCATTATCTAGTCTCGTGTATACTTCGTTTAGCCAAGGCTGCAAAGTCGACTACGTGTTACAAATATGTTAGACCTATCACTTCTGCCACTAAAGATTGCTTTATTAATAATATTACTGATCAGTTTCATCTCCTCAGCATCCCAGATAGCTTAGAAGAACTAGATATTGCGACAGAAACGTTTGACTCTCTATTTTCCAGCACCTTAGATACAGTTGCTCCTTTGCGCTTGAAGAAGATTAAAGAAAATAGTCCAACGCCGTGGTACAACGAGCACACTCGGGAGAGCAGCCAGAAAAATGGAGCGCAATTGGAAGAAAACAAAACGTTTTTTCGCATTTCATGGAAAGAGTGCACGATTGCGTACAGAGAGGCCTTAAAAGCTGCTAAATCTGCTTATTTTTCAACCCTATTAGAAGAAAATAAATAAAACCCTAGGTATTTATTTGAAACAGTGGCTAAATTAACGAAAAATAAATCTTCAACCCCAGACGTTTCCAAGCAGCACAGCAGTAATGACTTAACGAACTTCTTTACTAAAAAGATTGATAATATCAGGGAGAAAATTATAACTATGCAACTGTCTACTACAGTATCGCATCAGGCAGTGTATTGTAGTCTCCTTGAGGAACAATTTTATTCATTCATTGCTATAGGAGAGGAAGAATTTTCTAAACTCGTTAAATCATCTAAATCGACAACATGTATGTTACACCCTATACCGACTAAGCTATTGAAAGAGATACTTCCAGAGGTAAATATATCCTCTTCTTAATATCATTAATTCATCTTTGTCATTAGGGTACGTACCAAAAACTTTTAAGCTGGCTATGATTAAACCGCTTGTTAAAAAAATGCAACTTGATCCTACAGAATTAGTCAATTACAGGCCGATCTCTAATCTACCTTTTCTGTCAAAGATACTAGAAAAGGCAGTATCCTCACAACTATGCTCCTTTTTAGAAAGAAATGGTATCTGCGAGGATTTTCAGTCAGGATTTAGACCGTACCATAGTACTGAGACAGCTCTCATTAGAGTCACAAATTATTTGCTCTTATCATCTGATCGTGGTTGTATCGCGCTATTAGTGTTACTCGATCTTAGTGCTGCATTTGATACTATTGACCACAACATTCTTTTAAATAGACTCGAAAATTATGTTGGCATTAGTGGAATTGCATTAGCATGGTTTAAATCATACTTATATGACCGTTATCAGTTTGTAGCAGTAAATTAAGAGATGTCTTATTGATCAAAAGTTCAGTATGGCGTACCACAAGGCTCAGTACTAGGACCGTTGCTGTTCACTCTGTACTTGCTACCCTTGGGAGATATCATTAGGAAGCATGGCATTCGTTTTCACTGTTATGCTGATGATACTCAGTTCTATAACAGAATGCTTAGCTGATATAAAAATTGAATGAGTTGTAATTTCCTACTACTTAATTCTGAAAAAAACAGAGATTCTAATTATTGGACAAAAAACGTCCTCACGTAATAACCTTGAATACTGTCTAATACTTGATGGCTGCTCTGCAACCCTCTATAATGCGCGTAAATCACTCGCATCTGCGAGTAAATTTCACTCTGGGCGACTAAAGAATGTATATTATTAGCCATTGGCTAATACATTTTTAGATTTTACTCGCCAGTGTGTGTGTTAGATGGCAAGTATAAGTTTAGCATAGATATAGTTTCACTCGCTGAACACTGACTGAGCGCTTGAGTGTTTCGCTGTCCGTCAAGCGATCTTTACTAATATTTCAAATCCAGCTCAGCGTACCTGTATTTGAGGTACTGTAAACTCTAGTGTGAAGGCGCATGTCTCGCCGTTGCGTTTCTCTCACACGCAGAGAGAGAGAGAGAGTCTTACATATCACGCAAAATCGACGCGCTACATGTAAACAATATTCTTGTTTGTATTTTCCTGTCAAAATAACAGAGTTCATCTGGAATTATTCAGCTTTTCAGAACAAGCAGAAGATATGCTGGTTTCTCCGGTAGTGAGCAGAACTATGTAACTGTACCTCAAATCGGAGAAAACAGAACTTTCAAGCATTACCATTCCAAATGGGATTGAGCATATTTTTTGCATATGAACAATATTTCTAAAAAGAGTTGAGACTTGACTTATGTACTGCTATACTATATGAAGTGAATTGCATGAAAAGTAATGTTATGCCCCCAGGAGATAAAACATTGGTAACCAGGTTACACACATAAAACATATGTACAAATCTATATAGTATAGCAGTACATAAGTCAAGTCTCAACTCTTTTAAGAAATATTGTTCATATGCAAAAAAAATGCTCAATCCCATATGGAATGGTAATGCTTGAAAGTTCTGTTTTCTCCGATTTGAGGTGCAGTGGAGATCTTTGGTTATATCAGCTGTAATCCTCTAGACAGAAAGGGTCATCTTGGACTTAAATTGAAGCTTATAAACTTGGGAAGTTTTTCATGTACATTTGAGGCAGTGATATGTATAATAAAATGCTTGAAAATGATCACTTTTGATGACAATTTGTCAGGCGGACAGACATTTTTTTGTCTTTTGGGGTATGTTGAGGGTGATATTTGACAGCAAAAAGGCAGCAATCCCCAGAATCTTTTTGTGCTAGTTTCCCCTATGTGTCAGGATTCACCATGCAAAACATTTTAGGGTTATATGACCATTTATGTAGCTGCAGTACCTTAATATTCACAATTACATCATTCCGCCAAAAGCTTTTCCCAAAAAGGGTGTTTTTTGGCCCCTGAGACCAAACGGGGCCGAGTTGGGGGTGGTCGTTATCAACTTGTGATGGCCCAAGGTATAAGATAATAGGAAATAATAGTGAAAAAAAGGTAGCAAAAAAACATCCTGAGGAGTGGACCTGGCTCCCGGCCTATCCCGGGTTTTCTGTTAGAACAGTGTCATGTTAGCTAAGTTAATAACTAATGATCCTTGCGATGGAAGTGAATCAATCAAAACTAACTTTAGCTGGACAATAACTTTATTCTAGAGCTGCTGTGAAGCCAAACAATCTCTGTTACTTTAATTTCCTATTATCACTGTAAAGCTGCTTTGAAACATCTATATTGTTAAAAGTGCTATATAAATGAAGGTGACTTGACTTGACTTGACTTGACTTGACAATCTAGTGTCTAAAATTGCCTATGGATGAAGGCCATCTTTGCCTAAAATTGTCAATGGATGGAGGCCATCTTTGTTAAAGCTGGAAATCCTGAATTCTAGATAAGAGAAAATTATCTTCACATTTTATATTGTTTTGACCGGTGGAGCTTTGACGATAATCCACAGAACTGGATAATAATAATACTTTTTTTTTTTTTTTTTAAGTTGCAAGCTCATACGTCTGCGCATTAAAACATGCTGAAACATGTTAGAAGATAAACACTCCTTGTGCAAATTCAGACTTCAACCATTTCTGCAAAGCTAAATGCGATTTAAAGAATTAATAGCCATGGCATTTGAAAGCCGTGGTGAAAAATCCCCACTCTCCGTAGAACCACAAAATCAGGTTACCGGTTAAAAAAGACATGCATGGGAGGCAGATGGCAAGGCCACCCTCACTCATTCATACTAATCAGGACCTCCACGTACATGTAGCTCGGCATACGCACGCTCCTCTCTGATAGCATTAGCGCTGACTTGTGCGTCGTGAATGTTAAATAAATGTTGCATTTGCAACGGCAGCACGCACATCACTTTCCCCCTGGGGCGCTGGGACAGGACGCAGGGCGATAAATCGGGCCGGACGCTCTTGGGGCTGTATTTCACGAGCCCTCCAATTTGGTTTCAGCGGAGATTAATAGGAGAGGCTGTGATGCTGGAGCCCGGGCCCAGATCAGTGTCTCGGAGCCCCAGGCAACGGTGCATTAGCTTGGGCTATCTCTCCTCTCATCTGCTTGTGCCACACGGAGACATTGGCCGTAATGACGGGGCTATGGCAGCCAGCCGCAGCACCGTGCCTCGCTAATAAAATCACTGTTAGGGCCACGATATCAGCAGGCATCAGATGGAAAAATAAACCGATTAGCCTGCACTTCAGGGCACACATAGATTTCTGTAATTATACTCTGTAAAACTCCTCAAATTTGATTATTTGTGTGATGTTTTTCTCTGTCACTTTTCTGATCTCTTTCTCTCTCTCTCTTTCTTTCTCCAGCGTCAGTGCAGATGTATTTTTATTGGTGGATTTGGGCTTCCTAGATCTTGGTAACTGTGTTGTTTTTAAGGTTTATCTTCCAATTTGTTTTGATTGAGACTGATAATTGATTCATAGTTTTTCAGCGTGCATAATTGTGTGGATCTGATTAGTAGATTGCTTAGTCGATGACAGATCTTAAAGTTGTCATGAAACAGAAATTGTAATCATCTTTTTTTCCCTATTGTGACGTTCATCCGAGTGAAAATGCCTCTCAAATGAGATAAAAATGTAGGACGGGATTTGATTTTGTCCATCAGGAATTGATTGGATGACTTGGATCATTGTTGCTTGCCATTGCTGTCTGTGATCTCACGTGGGTGACTGGTCCTGCCCTCACTACAGTAACCACATCATTAGAGAAGAGAATCATTTAAAATAAACTGCAATATTCCAAAAACAAGACTTGCCAATTTTGATTTCATGGTGACTTTAATAGCAAGAGTTAGTTTGAAGTGCAGACGGTCCATTAAAGTTGTGCAACTGAAAACTGTACATCGGCTAAGTGATTTCTCACAGGGGTTGACAGACGTGTCCTGACAAAAGCACCTGTGGAGACCTTGTGGTTTGTGGTTTGAGTGAGCAGCCTCCTCCGTGTGTATCCCACTGGGTTGTGTGTGAGGATACGAGAGCCGTTCGGCAGCCAGACAGTGGCTTTCTCTGTGGGGCTGCGGATCCTTCTCTGGGTTTCTTTTAAAAGGTGCCAATGATGTCCTACGGAGGAATTCTTAGCACAGATAATAACTACCACACCATGTGGAGAAAATGACTGATCATGTGTGTAATTAAAATGAGCTGTGTGTGTGTGTGATTTGGGACCGTGTTCTCATTGCGCTCGTCAGCTACTGTGCTGTGTTAATTTGCAAGGCGAGAGCAGGGAATAGCTATGCTCTCGGAGAGTGGAGATATTGGCCATGTGTCATCCTTGTGCTGTCACACATCCGATAATTGTCCCAGAACTCTTGGCTGCACTGATGTTTCCAAGCACAAATGTCCTTTGAGATGCCCTGTTTTTGTTTGTGTTCTCACTGTATTTTATGATTAATTCGGACCTCAGTTCAGTATAATGAATATGTTGTAGCCAGGCTCATGCTCTAGTCAAAACCGAATTGAGACTGCCTTTTAAATTCCATTTCAGTTCCTCAATTTGAATAAAATTTCAATTGAGGTAGCAAACAGGATGCAGAAGTGAACTGAATGTTATTTGAATGTAAAGAATTGCCTTGACATTTGAAAATAGATAGATAGATAGATAGATAGATAGATAGATAGATAGATAGATAGATAGATAGATAGATACATTTACTTTTACATTTTAGATTTATGCATTTGGCAGACGCTTTTATCCAAAGCGACTTACAGACAGACAGACAGATAGAATGATAGATAGACAGATGGACGGACATATAGAACGATAGGTAGATAGACAGATATATAGACAGACAGACAGACAGAACAATAGATGGACAGACAGACAGAACGATATATATATAGATGGACAGATAGAGTTAGATATATAGACAGACAGAACGATAGATAGAAAGAAAGAAAGAAAGAAAGACAGACAGACAGAACAATAGATGGACAGACAGACAGAACGATAGATAGATATATAGACAGACAGACAGACAGAACGCTAGATAGACAGACAGACAGAACGATAGATAGACAGAACGCTAGATAGACAGACAGACAGACAGACAGAACAATAGATAGACAGACAGAACGCTAGATAGACAGACAGACAGACAGAACGCAAGATAGACAGACAGACAGACAGAACACTAGATAGACAGACAGACAGATAGACAGACAGACAGAACACTAGATGGACAGACAGACAGACAGAACGATAGATATATAGACAGACAGAACGATAGATAGATAGACAGAAAGATAGATAAATACACAGACATGGATGGATGGATGGATGGATGGATGGATGGATGGATGGATGGATGGATGGATGGATAGATAGATAGATAGATAGATAGATAGATAGATAGATAGATAGATAGATAGATAGATAGATAGATAGATAGATAGATAGATAGATAGATAGATAGATAGATAGATAGATAGATAGATAGATAGATAGATAGATAGATAGATAGATACTACTGACCCCAAATTTTTGAACAGTTATGTATATTTTGTCATATTGAATAAATTTAAATATTGTGGTCAGTATAATATTACAGTCAGTAAATTCCCCTTCCTGTTATTCCAATTCAGATTTCAATTCAATTGGGTGTGGCCAATTCAATTCAAATTCACACTCAAGAATTACAAGGGATCCACTTGTTCAAATTTTCACTATGGTGATTGAGAGACATCAAAACTGCTGACATAACGGAGGTCATTGACATCTACCTAGAAGTGTTCACCAGACAGCCTGTCATCAGAGAGTTGTGGTCGGAGTCAAGGTGGCTGACATGACTTTGACATTATGAAAAGCTTCCTTTCTATAGGCTTGCTTGTGTTCTCCACCGCTGCCACCAGCTTCGAGAGGGGGAGGGAAATAAATCGGGGGTAGCAGGAGTGATCAATTTGGAGGCTATCAGCACCAGCATGTTCGGAGTGCTGAATTAACACACCACCAGGGACTGTTCCTGGAGCCCACCATGAGCCCTTCACTCCTAATGTGCTAACAAGCTCACTTTTGCTGTCTCTTCAGTGGCAATTTCTCTCTTTCCTTCCAGAGCCCAGGAGTTCAGCGCGGTGACAATGAAAAGCTCCGTAGGAGGGGGGGAAGAGGCCAGGAGTATTTTTTCCCCCCCTTCTGCCTTTCATCCACAGGGAAAATGAGTTTCTGGTAATGCACAAAAGGCTCTTTTTTATCCTCCTCTCCTCTAGTAGCATGTGATGCTAGAGAAGGGCGCGAGAACCCGGCACGCACTCTCTTAAAAGGACTTTCTCCTTTTTAACAAGCCGTCATAAAAAAAACACCACCCATCAAAAATTCAATTATAGGCCCGGGTTATTTGGGTGAATACATGGTGCAAAAAAGCACCATGTATGAGAAGGAAAAAGAAGAACTGTTTTTCCCTTTACCTCTCTCTTTGTGACACACAAAGAGCATCTGAAGTCAACAGCGGAGAGGATTTGTTGTCTTGGTGACAGGGTGGCATTAGAGGCTCATCTCAGGTTCAGGATGGTGGCCACATGTTGGGCGGCTCTGAGAGGGCTATTAAGACGCACAGCGGTGCTGCTCATGCATTGCTTGCGCTGTTTGGGATGGTTGCCCCCTTGTAGCCGAACTATCGGCATAAAATATGGTCCACTTTGCACTTACTCTGGCCATGAACCATATATGTTGCAGAGTTGTAGTCAAAGACCAATATCAAATCCCCAAGATCCAGATCCTTACTAATCCCTGACAATTAAAGACCATGACTAGACCCTTTAAGACCTTGGCCTTTCAGTCCAAGAATCAGGTTTTCCATTTTAGTGACCTGAAGTGGAGAAAAAGACTGATTTCATTGCAGCTTTTTTGTATATTTATACAGTGGTCAGTGTTTTTTTTTTTACTTTACTTTTCAAGTCAAGTCACCTTTCAAGACAAGTCACCATTTATATAGCGCTTTTAACAACTTTTGATAAAATTATATTTTACAAATATTTAATAATGTCATATTCGTTTTAATAAATTCTACTCTGAATAAAATGGTTTCTAATTTGCAACTCCTGTAATGGCAACTACCGTTCAAAAGTTTGAGGTCTTAAGATTTTTTTTATGTCTCACCAAGGCTGCTTTTATTTGATCAAAAACATAGTAAAAGCAGTAATATTGAGAAATATTATTACTATTTAAAATATCTGTTTTCTATTTTAATATATTGTAAAAATGTAAAATATTTATTTTAAAACATTTAAAACATGTATTCCCCTGATGGCCATTACTCCAGTCTTCAGTGTCACACGATCCTTCAGAACTTGGTGCTTAAGAAACATTTCTTATTATTATTATCATCAATGTTGAAAAGAGTTGTGCTGGTTAATTTCTTTGTGGGAAACGTGACACATTTCTTTTCAAGATTTTTTAATGAACAAAGATCAAATAAAACCATTTTTTTTATAATGTAACATTATAAATGTCTTTACTGTCAATTTAATGCATCCTTGCCAAATAAGGCATTAATTCCTTTAAAAAAAACTCCAAACCTTTGAACAGTAGTTCAATATTATATGCTGTGTATCAGATTAATCTAATCTGTATAGGGTTCTGTATATGTATTTTAGCTGGTAATTTTGCACGTGACGGTTAGTGAATTACCCGGTTAGTGGTTCATGAGGTAGTTCTGTTCTTACTCTCAATAATATGGAAGTGCAGAACAGTTGAAGTCTACAATCAGAATTGATTTGTATCAGCCGTGACTGAATGTTTCAGTCAGTAAGATTGTACGAGTGCTATTCTGAGCTGTTAACACGGCTGTCAAGACCATCATGTTCTGCCTATAGTTGTAGTACTGCATGTGTCTAATTACGTGGCACCCACTGACACTTTCGCTAGCTGCTTTCTCTTCTCCTCTGTGGGAACCTCTCACCCATTCACTCCAGGGTTTGCTCTCAAACAGCAGGACCCGTCGGCAGGAAACGGGTCGGCTGGAGATTGGAAAAGGCAAACGACAGATCTGCGTGAGTGTTGCGTTTCCTGGTGGAGATGCTGTATGTGCGGAAACACCCGAAGAACATGAGCCGAGAATATCCTCCCCCTGCCTCGTCCCAGCAGGGCCTCCGTTTCTCTCGTCTTTTTGTCTCTCGCACGCTTCATTTCTCACCGCCACTTCATCAAGTTTCTGCAGTGACGCAGCATCCGTCGTTATCCGAACCGCGTGTTCTTGGTTTACGAAGTTATGAATGCAGCAAAGACCATATGCCACCGGACTATTTAATCAAATCGTCCCCATTAACAGAATCCCTTTTTAAACCCATACACAGCGGCATAATCCAATCCCTTCCATTTACTCAATACCATCATTTTTCGTAACCGAATAACACAAGACAGTAAGATGTCCATTGATACCCACTGTCACCATACGTAAAGCAATGACAGCTTTGTAATACAGTTTACAGTATGATGGGAGAATTATTAACCCATGGTATCCTGGTTAACTGTTTGACCCCTATTGATGTGTGTGTTTGTGTTGCTTTTGAAATCGACGCACCAACCTTGTTTGACCTTAACTGGCACGTTTATCAGCTATGAAGAGAGAGCAAGATATCTGGAGACGATAGTCCAGCACCACTTGGAGCCCACAACGTTCGAGGACTACGCAGCTCGTGTTTTCTGCCCTGCACCTTTCCACCATCTTCCATCTGAAGCAGGTGGGCGTCATTGACTTAATGAATTGATTCTTAATTCATCTGTCATGTTACACCACTCACCATTCAGCTTCACAATTCCATCCAATTCTAGACTCTCTGGCCTTATGTTGCATGTGTCATAGCCCCATCAGTTGAGACTGTAGAATCACACTTACTTGTTTTTACATTAACATTTTTATGCATTTGGTATACTATTTTATCCAAAACGACATGGATTGCATTATATATATATATACCATTCAAACCTTGGGGTCGGTAAGATATTTTTTGTTTTTTTTTGAAAGAAGTCTCTATTACTCACTAAGACTGCATTTATTAGATCAAACATAGTAAAAACAGTAATATTGTGAAATATTATTAACCGGAGTTATCAATGTTGAAAACTGTTGTTCTGCTTAATGTTTTTATGGACACCGTGAGGCATTTTTTAATAGAAAGAACACCATTTATTTGAAATAGAAATCTTTTGTAGCTTTGTAAGTTTCTTTACCATTACTTTTGATCAATTGAATGCATCTTTGCTGAATAAAAGTGTTAATTTCTTTCAAAACCAAAATCTTACTGACCTCAAACTTTTGAACGGTAGAGCATTTTAAGAGGTTCTTGCGTTTGTTGGGAATCAAACCCATGACCTTGCCGTTGCTAGTGCCATGCTCTACTATTCGAGCTACAGGAATGCTAAATTTACAATGAACATGGAAGCTATTTTAGAAGATGTTTCTGGGAAATTAATTTCAGGAGAGTTATTCGTTTTCTCCCAATCACACACTGAGAATGTAGTGCACAGATAGAGATGAGTCATTAAGCCTTTCATTTCAGAACACATGCATGCCTGTGCACAAATTCTTTTTTTTTCTTTTGGTTCAGTCATTGCAAAACAATTTGCTTTTGGGGCTGAAAAACAATCTTTTGTTTTGTATTTTATGCAACCGAAGTTGTTTTTCAAACCCAAAGTTTTTATTCTGGCGTTTGTGTTGGGCTCCTGTTACCTTTCTTAACACAAATGATCATTTTTCTTTTCTTTTTCTTTATTTTCTTTTTCATTCCCATTTTATTTTGTTTATCTTATGTTTCCCCTTCAGATCATAATCTATCACTTGTGTATATCTAAAGGTAAGATTCCTGAAGATGCCGTACACTGAGACTGCCTGATTGTCTTATGCGTTTGTTTGGCTTGTAACGACGTTATGAGCTCCTTCTCTTTTTGCTTTATCTTGTTTGTTTGATTCCTTTCTAGACTGAAATATGTTCCCTTCTTTTTCCATGTTCTCTATATTTTGTTTAATGGGAAGTCTGCAACATTCATTGCATGGCATGTTCACACCAGATCCCTAACATTTACACTCTTTACCACATATGTCACTCCACTAGGTTCCTCTAAGGGTGTGTTCTCTTGGTTCTTTTGGTCTGGACCAAATACGAAAATGATACATTTAGTCCTGGTTTGCTTAGCATTCACAACGTCATTTTTAACACCGAACTAAAAGATACAACACACACACACACACACACACACACACACACACACACACACACACACACACACACACACACAAAAAAAAAGGCTTTTATGGCTTACCGAACATCGAAAACAATGCTGTGTGCTGGGCTAAATGCGCTCATTGTGTGTGCGTAGCCGACATATGATGATATTTTGACCAGCTGAGAACTCGTGAAGTGTGTATAAAATTTGTAAAGGAGTCAAAACAGCAGCAGGGATTCCTCCATCACACACACAAAGAAAGATGTGCTGCGAGGAGACGCGGTTCTGATGCCTCTACTGAACTGTGATGAGAGGAACCAGGTATGCTTGAACATTCTGTCCTTTTTAGGGTCGCATCTTGTGACATCACGTCCTGATTTAGTTTCATTTAGATGTCTTTGGTTCGTGTTTCGTTCATATTTCAGACAAAGCGCACCAGAGTTGGTTTGGAAGTGAGACCCACTGCTTGTTTGGTGCGCACCAGGGTTCGCATGGCAGCCTTCTCACTTAAACCGCACTAACAGAGCAATCGCGCCAAAGTTTGTTTTAATAGATCCAAACCTGCCAAGTATGAACACACCCTAAGTCATGTCTGTGTCCGGCATGATCTTACAGCTTCACTCCTCTCATCTACTGTTCTTTATATCACACATCTGTCTGTCTGTCTCTGTAAATGTTGAATGGAAGCACCAGAATGGTACAGTATAACAGCTCTCATACGGGTAATTGAGCTCAGCTTTTTCAGCAGCCATTGTACCAGAATTTTCCTGTTCCATAAGTATTTCATAAGATTCTTAATAAAGAAAGAGTCCTTCAATCAACTCTTGACTGAATCACAACATTACGACAATTCATTGTCTTTTATGTGTGGAAGGAAACACTAGTCCCTTAATCACTGCAGATCATAATTGAATCTGAGATTACAAAGTTTTCCACTACCACTGTGCTGTAATGCTAACACCCTATTTTATGTTAGGTAGCTGGCTAGCTAAAGTTTCCTAGCAAGCTTTTGTTAGCCTGCCAAAAATCTCCACCAGTGTGGAGATTCCCCGTTTTATTCACAATAATCAGTATGATATTTTTAAGGTAATTAATACGTTTGTGTCACCGTTTCCATAAACATTTTTTAAAACCATTTTAAACATCGATATTAATAAGAAATGTTTCTTGAGCAACAAAACATCATATTCAAATGATTTCTGAAGGATCATGTGACACTGTAGACTGGAGTAGCTTTTTAAAAAAGTTATTTTGAATTGTAATAATATTTCACAATATTGCTTTTTTTACTGTATTTTTGATCAAATTAATGCATAAGCATAAGAGATTTCTTTTTGAAAGATCTTACCAACCCTTTTGAACGGTAAAAAAAAAAAAAGAAAACTCGGCATGTGTAGAACTGTTTTCAAATATTTGAATGAATAATGTTGCATTATATGATTATGTGAATGGCATTTTACTTCCGGAACCCTACTGCCGAGTCAGATTGATTTACAGAAGGAATTCAGGTACAATATTACAGATGATATTTATTAGATATAAATATAGTATAAAATGTGGTTTCGCAGCATCTTTTCAGTGAGATTTGTGTCACAGCATTCATTTATAGAGTTTAGTTATTAGTGGGTGGTAACTCTGACATCTTTTTTTAGTTTAGTGTTTGTGTAAGGGTGTTTGAATATTAAATGTTTGTGAGCGTATGGAGAGAGAGATCAACTTTTGCATTTATTGTCTTGTATTTTATGTGCACCAGCTACTGTTTTCCCTCCCAGCCTGCTCGTACCTTTATCTTATATCTCTTCTTCTGTTTTTCTTCCTCCTGTCTTTTTTATATTCTTTCTCTACTTCCTCTTACATCCCACACCAACGCCCATCACTTTGCATCTTTCCTGCCCCTCTCTCCTGTCCTTTTCCCACCCTCTCGTCCTCCTGTCATCCTTTCTATCTGTCTCTTCTGTCGTCCTTTCTATCTGTCTCTTCTGTCCATTCTCGCACCCCAAGAAAGAAATGCTGTGATTTTTCTCCTCCTTACCAAACCTCCAGTAGAAAACATTGGGCTCATCAAGGTAAAAGGAAAAGGCTTGAAACGGAAGGTCTTTCACGCTAGCTGTGAATGGTATGCTGGAACCGAAAACGGCAAAGTACCTTCTTTGTGTTTTGTTTTTTTTTCCCTCCCCGTTCCTCTTTTACAATGTAGTTTGTGTTGCGATATCATAACTGCACCCCTGTTGGTCTCATCCAAGGGACGACGTGTCAGATTTCAGCGTTGATTAGTCCCAGCATCCCTTGTGATTCGCTCTGTGAAATTCACCCACAATGCACTGGTGCTTTAACCTCTCACGCCCCACAGGAAGGGGTTTTCGCACTTATTCTGCTCTCAATTGGTTTCATTTATTGTACATTTTGCCAAAATGGCTTTAACCAAAGTATCAGAGAGGTTTTTTCCCCTTTCCAATCTGAGTGAAATTCACAATGAGACTGATTTGAGATTACAAAAAAGTTAAAAAAAATTTAGTATAGACATTTATTTCCCTCCTTTCAACCCAATTTCCTTGTATATTTCATATTTTAATTCACAAACCCAAGCTGAATTTAACCCTTTAATGAGATGCATCACTCGAGTAGATTTTGAGAACAGCGCAGTGTTTAACGTGTGCGAACGCTCTGGCCGTCGTGACGTTCTGATCTCTGTCTTTTCTTCTTCCTCCTCCCTTCCCTCCCCGACAGGCTCATGCCTCGAGAGTCAGCTGGCCGAAAGTCCAGCAATGCAGGTCGACGGGAGCGATTTAGCCTCACCAATGTCACCTCGTGCTAGCAAGAGCCGGATGTCCATGAAGCTTCGCCGTTCCTCGGGTTCCGCCAACAAGACTTGACTTAAGTGAGCAAAACACACACACGACAACTTCCTGCGGGACACTCCAGAACTCCGCCCACCGCACTGTCAGAGACAAGCCACGCCCTCTTGCCCGCGATAGCTGTCCGACTCCTCCCATCCAGAGCCAGAAAGATCAAAGACAACCGAAATGTTTATTTTTGTCAATCTCTGATGGATATCGCATTGCATTTTACTTCAATAAGTTCCTCTGCTGTTGTCGTAGCTGGTGCCACTGAAGCTGCCCTCCACTCAGAGTGCCAGTGATAGCATAAAAAAGTCGCCATCGTATCAACCACAACTTTTTTTAAAGATATTTGTACAGAAGACGCACTGAGGTTTTCGACATATTCGACGGCTGGAGAAGTGCTCGACGTGTTTGTGGAGCAGATTTACGTTTAAACTGAAACACTTCTTGCTGTTACGTTTATTTCATGTTTTTTTATGTAACATTGACACTCACATTTGTTGGTTTATTTGCTGGTTTTCTTTATGGATCACGGTTTATTGCAATTTGTACATTTAGTTTTCTCTTCAATGGAACGTTACTGATTTTTTTGTTTTTTGTTTTGTTTATGTTACCGTTATACTGAACCGCCCCTTTGTCATTTGAAACTGTGTATATATCTATAAATATAAAATATATACATATTTAATGTATGTGTATAGTGTATGAACAGTATCTGATCTGTGTACATATTTGACAGTATTTAAATCAACCAAAAACAAAAAAATCAAAAGGCCACTTAGAACAAGTCTTCAGCTTGAATGTCTGTCTGTATGGCTAGGTTTTGTTTCGTTGCACAGCAGCCTTAGAGACGAGCCCACGCTGGTTTATCAGCTCATTTACAGCATAAATCATTTGACTGCAGCGCTCTTTTTGATTCATCTCATCTCGGATGGGATTTTTAAGGAAAGTGTGAATGAGACGCCACATTAACAGGTCTTGCAGGGAGACGGCGACGTTGCCAAATTGAACCGAACTACCCGCTTGAGGACTTTTTGAGCTACTTCAAAAGCCTTTAATGTAATCTTGTTCTGTTCTTCTTCATGTTTTTTTGTTTTTTTTTAGACGTGGAAGTGTACACTAGTTTTTGGTCTGCATTTCTTCCTTCCACGTTTAAGGGATAAAAGGGTAATGTACCCTGTAGACTACGGATGCAAGTTATAACTGTTGCCATGTTTAAGATAAAGTCAAGTTTGTATATTTTCTTGAAAGCTATGTGAGACTTCATGATTTTTATTGTTTTTCTTTTTAATTTGAAATCATTTAGAAATTTATCTCAAGAAATATATATATGCGTGGAGTTGAAATCATGCAGCACCCTTCTGGATTGAAATGATAAGGTGTATATTAAAGGCCTGCACACGAGCAACTGAAACCTGTGCGTAATTTCAAGAGGTAAAAAAAAAACAAAAAAACATCCTCATGGGTAGATTTTGTGTGTTACTACTGACCAAATGCTGCATGATTCCAGTACTAACTGCATGTGTTGATATAACAGCTGCACAACACACAAGCACAGATCCACAATGTTGTCATACGGTTGTATATCTATACATTTGTATCGGCTGTCGAAGGAGAGTGGATGTGCAACTACACTTAAGAATAAAAGTATTCTTACAACATAGCAAATCCTGTGCAGTTACTGGGTGCAACAAATGTTTAACATGTTTTACTGGGATTTCTTTTTTTCTGGATTTGTGCAAATAACAAATAAGCTAATGGTATTTGAAGACAATTCAGTTTATTGACCTCTTCATTTCCCCTATTACAGCTGAAAATGACTACATATGAAAATATAAATTACACTTATGGTTTATTATTACATGTAGGCCTCTAATAGTCTTGATGTATGATATGGCATTTCTTGGCAGTTACGATATAAATACATTTCCCTTTTTTTTTTAGCTACTGTTGTCAATTAAAATATGAAAGTACAGTACCTTCGTTCATGATCTAGAAATCAAAGCAGCTTCTAAGACGATTGAGACTAAATAAGCTTTCCATGGGAGCTACTTTTACAATGAGACGCAAAATATATTCATTTACTTTTTCCCATATTATAATGATATATGTTTATGAAAGAACCTGCTGAGTGCTTTGAGTCTCAAGCCCAATAGGTTTGATGTCTTTCCCGCTATAAACAGTTTCATGAATGAAATTAAATTTGGTAACATTAAGTACTTTTTAAGGGTAACACTTCATAACTTTATCCAAAAAATTATTATCAGTAATGAGTTTAAACTAGAGATGAATTAAACATTTATATATTATATATGTGAATACATAATATTCATATTTGAATGTGAGATATAATGTGAAAAGAATTATACAGAGTTCCTACAGTTGTGGAAAACTTGGAAATTTCAGATAATCAATATGTGAGGTTTGGAAAAGGTTTTAAAATGAATAAAATATTTGAAATTTTTAAATAATAAATATACAAAATAAATGCTTCTCAGCTCTAATAAATTTAATACACTAGAAATGTATATTAAAATGCCATTTAAAATGATATATATATATATATGAAGAGTTCAGATGCAAAAGCCTCTAAGTGTCATCTGAAATTTTCTTCTAGAATGATCGTTTTTATCAAGCTCGTATATTTAAGTTCAGTAATTTCACTTAATTGACAATTAATAGGTAATTTTCATTGCCATTTAAGTGAAATTACTGAACTTAAATATACGAGCTTGATAAAAATGATCATTCTAGAAGAAAATTTCAGATGACACTTAGAGGCTTTTGCATCTGAACTCTTCATACATATATATATATATATATATATATATATATATATATATATATATATATATATATATATATATATATATATATATATATATATATATACTTGAATTAAGTAATTACTGGAAATTTATTTATAAATACAGTGTACATACATATATATTTTTATTATTTATTTATTTTCAGTAATTATGAAATTAAAAAGTCATGATCAAAAGTGTGGGAACCCTCTATAATGTCTGTTAATAAATTGGTGTACTTTTATTAAAAGTTATTCAGTGTTACCCAAGATTATCAAAGAATACATAAACTAGCTCTGTTATCAAAAAGAAAACCTTGCAAAATTCGATATTCCCACATAAAGACACTGGATGTAATCTATTGAGTGATAATATTAACAACAAACCGTTAGACATGATCATAACTGTTTCAGAAGTGAGCTCAGCACCCCGGCCGGACGGCCATCTGTAAGAGCATCACCTGTCTGTTCTCTGTGGGATGAGATTTGTTGATGTGTCTGGTCAAGCCTGGAGAACTGAAGAACGTGGAGGGACAGTGTTTGCATGAGAATATCTGCTGTTCTCCAGTGCTCAGAGTCAGATCGGGTCTGAGGAGCAGGTCATCTCTGACCGCGTGCCAGAGTCTGTGTTTGTCCCTGATCTCCGCGGAGGGGAAGTGCGCTCCGCACAGGTGACACGGGAAAGTGATCTGCCCGCTCTCGATGTGACTGTACGGGGATGCTTTGATCGTCTCGTGCGCGGCCAGGTGTTTCCTCAGGTAGGCTTGCCTGCGAAACTTCTTGCTGCAGTAGTGGCATTCATACACTTCTTCTGGGCCGGGCGAGGGCAAGTAAGGGGTGGTGGACCTGTCGGGCTCATCGGGGCAGTGATCGAACAACCTTGAGCTTTCCGCGGGGCCGATGTGCATCTCAAAGCATTTCTCGGAGGATAGGTACCTTTGATCCAGAGGAGGGTCTTGGGAAACTCTGTGCATCATGTTGCTGTCCGGTGCTGATCTGTGATGCTGGGAGCTGTCCGGGCTCAGCTGGTGCTGATTGTTTCCACTCATCTTGCTGGCGTTCTCCTTCCCCTCCACTGAGGTCTTCTCGTGGTTACGCGCCTCCAGCGGGGACTTCTTCGCTTCTCCGGTGCTCAGAACACGAGGTTTGTGCCATCTGCGATGAGACGCGAGGTTAGCAGGACAGCTGAAAACTTTGTCGCACTCCGGGCAGCGGTATTCAACCCGCACGATTCTGGAGCACTTGTGCTGGGCCAGAGAAAACGGATCAGGGTATTCTTCCTTACAAAGCTGGCAGATGAACTCACCCAGCGGCTTTTTTCTACCACTTTGATTCAGTTTTGATTCGGGAATTTCTTTTTTGATTTTAAGTCCGAGGACTGGTGAGGTGGTGACTTCGTCTTCAAAGTTGAGCTTTCTGATTACTTTAGGCTTTTTCGGTGCTTTGCTTTTGCGCTCTGTGTCCATGAACGCGCGTTTTACGCATTGATGAAACGCGGGGTAGGTGGGCACCGAAGAGGGCACCGGCGTGCCAAACTTCATGTCAGAGTGGTTCATTAGCAGACGCTCGATTGAAGACACCGGGGTGGCCAATGGAAAGGACTCTGCCATGGCTGGTGAGCTCAGACACCTGTCCAAAAACTCCGTGCTGATGGGTTTGATCGGGCTGTAGGAGTCGGTGCTGTTGCGCGGAGATGACGCGCTCTGTTCCGGGTGGCTGAAGTAGTTCAGTGCATCATCGACTCTCTCTCCAACAACCCCAGAGTCCTCCAGAAGATGCGTCTGCTCATTTTTAGAGCTGATAGCACTTGCCCATGATTCTCTCATAGGTTCCAGCACGTCCAGGACACTTGCATTTGGAGTTTGGCTTGGCAGGTCCTCTTTGCGCGGCTCTTTTTCTTCTTGCGCACGCACCTTGTAGGATGCTGATGAGGCACGTTTACTCCTTTTCACTAAAAATCCTCGTGGCATCTTCTCGTCGGATTCACCCAGAGTCCAGATGAAACTTGAAGAGAGGATGCGGGCTGGACACTGTCACCTTGATGCTTCCCGCTCGCGTTTTATCCTTTGGGTCGCCTTCAGGTTCTGTGTGAGGTCACTGTCAATGACGCAGTTGTGCCCAATCAGCGCTGGCATTCGAACGAAGGGGCGGGACGGGCATCAATGAGCTGATCCAGTTACAGATTCATTTCTAATGGGCAGCAGATTATTATCTCAAAAGGTCTCAGGGGATCGATGGGCTCTTTAACCTTCCCATGTTTTCAGTTTCCTGCTCGGTAATGTGAGATCGGTCCATCTACATACATTGAACTTTATTATTATTATTATTAGAAATGTCCATCTATACCTATACAGAATATGCATATTTTACACACATTAATACATACATAGAGCATTACATACATACATTGTAGCATAAATTATTTAATACATTTATATGTATTTAAATACATATAAATTTATAAAATAATGTAAAATAATATAATATATATTCATTTACTTTCCTACATATAATAATAGGCCTATATGAAAATGTTCATTTTAAATGTTTTATTTACAATCAATTATATATATATATATATATATATATATATAATATATATATATATATATATCAAATTGATTTTTAATTAAAACATTTAAAATGAAAGTTAATTAAAATTAAATTAAATTTGAATTATTTGTTTTAATTATCACATTTCATGTTTAAAGCTATTATTAAAACAAAATTATTTTTTATTTTGATTCAGTTTATCGTGTTTAGCTTTCATTACCTTTATCTTAACGTTTTTTTTTAAACCAGATTTATTTGTAATTTTTTTTAAATTATAAATATATTTAATAATATTTTAATAATAATTAAAGTTAAAATAATATGTTGTCTCGGAGGACAGGGAAGCATATTTCAAATGAATAAACATATTTCTAATAATATCATAGCTAATTCAAGCTAACTCGACTAATAAATAATTCCCTCTAAATATAAATTAATACTTTTTCTAAATCACTTTTAAGTTAAATGTCCATATAGACCTATAAATAGCAATCTATTGCTGTCTTAAAGTGACTGCTTGAACAGGTTTTTTTTACCGTAGCGTACAAGAACGAACTATTAATATTAAACAGTACAATACAAGAATAGGTTATAACGTAATTGGTGGCCGAGCACATGTGTCAGTGATGAACACATCTGTACAGTGAACGATGGGAATGTGTTCCGCTGTTTTTCCCATGTGAGTGTGTTTGGGGTCAGACAGGCTGCTGATAACCCGCACAATCTGCAGACGCTGATAAGAGACGCATCTCTCTCTCCTGTGGAGGGGGTGGATGCTGAAGCCACAAACCTGTTAGGATCCCATTATGTTCAGCTGGGATTCTCCTCCCAGGACACTCATCTGTGCGGCAAATGAGCGTGAGAAACCACTAGTGGCTGGAGACGCTTGGCCAGTTTGCTGAGGTGATGGTCGTTTACACGGGGGTTAGTAGCTTAGAAAGTTTTTTATTACCATGTATTTACCTGTAATTATCAATGACTATATTTATAACCAATTATACTTTATCAGTATACAAAGGACATATTAGCATTTTATAAAAAGATGGATGGATGGATGAGGCTGTTCCCTGTGGAATGATGTTTTCACAAAGATTCTGGCAGCTTTACTCAGACAGACTGTTGAATAATTCATAATTAATCATCTCTAATTAGGGCCCGCGTTGTATTTATCACTAGCACAGTTTTGGTCCATTAGCTCAAAATGATCACATGGACATCATCATATAATTAGAAATATTTTCATAATTGAGTATGTTTTAAATAAGCATTTGCACCTTTTTTTTTTTTTTTTTTTTTTTGATAGTAGCAATTTTATCATTTAGGCTAATAATGCTTTGTGCATTGGATAGGCCTACAAAAACTTTCGATTTCAATGTAATGACTCACTTTCTTTAAAATAATTAATAATTACGGCCAAAGTAACAAAAACAAAACATTGTGTACATTATGCTTTTAAAAAAGAGTGCCTTTAACCAGTTCTGGAACTTTTGGACTAATAATGTAGATTGTCTTAAATATTCAATTATTTGCTAAAAACATATTTAGTTTGAGAGGTTATTTACATATTTAATTGAGAGAGTATCTTTATCTTGCACGGAAACTGGTCGCGCGCTCTGAATCTACTGTTTCTTAAAGTCTGTCGCCATCTCCTGGAATATTCGAGTAATCGCGCTTTTCTAATACAAAGAATGTTGCAAAGCAAAACAGCCCAGTTTTTATAAATATATAAACAGATATTTTAAAATGATTTACACACTCGTTTTGTAAAAGCAATATACAATTTTATTTAAGGATATAATATGTGTATCGTTTTCGAGAAGAATAAACGATTATTCTATCCAAAAGTATCAAAAGAATATGTATCCGTTAGAGGGCGCTGTAGGGCTCTAGTGTGTGTAAATCCTTCATAGATTACATTTTTATTTTTATTTTTTTATTCAACCTTTATTTATCCAGGTAAACTGTTTGAGAACCACTTCTCATTTACAAACATGACCTGGCCCAGAGGCTACAAGAATAAATAGGACATACTGTACAACTGTACATAGTTGAACACATGACACATAGAACAAGCAATTGAATTAAGAAAGGTAGACAACAAAGAAAAGAGAAAAATAAAAAGAATAAAGTGCTTAAATATGTATGTATAAATATGGTTCATGATTGTCAGCTGGAACAAGAGTCAACTATGTAATTTTGGAGGTTTTGCTTAAAGGTGGAGATTGGGATCAGAGATGTAAGTTTCAGGGTATTTTGTAGTATGTTCCAGTCATGTACTGCTGCAAAGCGGAAGGCATTACGTCCAAAGGTAGTAGAAGTAGAGGGGGTACTAAATTTAATCAAATTACTTGATCTTGTGTGATGGTGTTATGAACGGCATGAAGAAGAGATGACAAATAGAGAGGAGTCTTGCCCAGGATTGTCTTATATATGAAGAGAAACCAATGATGGAGCCGCCGGGTATAAAGGGAGGGCCAGCCCACCAGTTTATACAGGTCACAGTGATGAGTGTGAAAGGGTGCATTAGTGACAAAACGGATGGCTGAATGATAGATTGTGTCAAGTTTTTTTAGGGCTGTGTTTGGTGCCATTCTGTAGATAATATCGCCATAGTCCAGAATTGGCAGTACTGTCATCTTAACGAGGGTGCATTTGGTAGCGTGAGTAAAGGAAGCTTTATTGCAAAAAAGAAAGGCTAGTCTAGCTTTGACTTTTGTTTGAAGGTTATTGATGTGTGTAATGAATGACAGGGATGAATCCAACCAGATACCTAGATATTTACATTTTTTGACATACTCCAGAGCCATACCGTTCATGCAGGTAATTGTAAGTGGAGTCTCAGTAACCGGTTTTCGGCTAAAAAGGATACATTTTGTCTTACTGGTGTTAATACGGAGGTGGAGATTGTCAAAGAACTGCTCTATAGAGGTGAAGCTGAGTTTAAGACTGGAAGCCACAGAATTGGGAGAGGAACCAACTGAGTACAACATGGTATCATCTGCATAAAGATGAATCCGGGAGGTGCCAGCAGCTCTGGCTATATCATTGATGTAGATAGAAAAAAGGGTTGGGCCCAGGATGGACCCTTGAGGCACACCTTTAGAGATAATAAGTGGGTCTGACATAATGTTTTCACTCTTCAATTGCTGGGCACGGTTTGTGAGATAATTGGCAAACCAATCACAGCTAGAGGAGGACAGACCAATACTGGAAAGCTTATGTAAGAGGATCCTATGGTCGACAGAGTCAAAGGCCTTGGCGAGGTCTATAAAGGTGGCAATACAGACCTGTTTGCTGTCTAATGCTGTAATTACATCATCAAGGACCTTTGTGGTGGCTGTTATGCACCCATGTCCCGTCCGAAAACCAGATTGCATGTCAAATAATATATGATTTTTATCCAGGAAATCATTTAACTGTTTTTGGACGAGCTTCTCCAGAACTTTGGCAAGGCATGGTAGGATGGAAATTGGGCGATAGCAATTTGGGTCAGATTCAGAACCCCCTTTGAAGAGGGGAAAAATTATGGCTGATTTCCAATCAATAGGGAACTCAGAGAGCTGTATGGACATGTTAAATAGTCTTGTGACCGGAGCGGCAATAATGCGGGCTGCTGCTTTTAAGAACATGGGATCAAGACCATCAAGGCCAGCAGATTTTTTTTCAATTCAGAATTCAGAAGTTTATATTCAGCTTGGTGAGTTCATCCTGGACTTCAGAGGTGGAAAGAGGCATAAAGGAGAAGCCACTGTTGCTTGATGGAGAAAGTTGGGCATCTGCTGAGGTTGTAACTGAAGTGTCCATTGAGACTGGATTAGGGTTTGACATTGAAACTGTATGGGTTGCATTAATAAAGTGATGGTTTAGAAGTGAGGCCATCCGAGACTTCTCAGTATTAATAATGTCATTAAATAACATAGAAACTGGTAAATGAGGGGAAATAACTTTATTTTCCATTACCTTGACTGTTTTCCAGAATGCCCTAGCATCAGTGCCACATGTGGTGAGTTTCTCTTTAAAATGCGAGA
The DNA here is from genome assembly GCF_965113295.1 of Leuciscus leuciscus. Classification (NCBI taxonomy): domain Eukaryota; kingdom Metazoa; phylum Chordata; class Actinopteri; order Cypriniformes; family Leuciscidae; genus Leuciscus; species Leuciscus leuciscus. The sequence continues at coordinate 25,342,831 of NC_138741.1, read as the reverse complement.
TTTTGGCATTTCTGATAGCCTGTGTTGCTTTATTTCTGCATTGACGGAAGGCCAGCCAGTCAACTGGAGATTGGGTAGAGCGGGCCTTTTTCCAGAGGGCATTTTTATGATGAATAATCTCAGCCAGGTCATTGGAAAACCAAGGACTATATCGATTTTTTATTCAAATTTTTTTCAGAGGGGCATGTTTACTCATAATCAGACTGTTTTTTAAAAAAGACCATGCCTCTTCCAAAAAGGGGAAGGAATTAATTCTGTCCCAGGACACAGCCGCAACATCTTGGAGAAAAGCTTGCATATCCAGTTTTTTCAAAGAGCGCTTGGTTACAATTACTGGGGGCCTTTTGAATGAAAGGCCAGAGCGTATACATGCAATAGCGCAATGATCACTTATTTGACTGAAAACTAATAACTAAAAGTAAGGTGATACAGTTTAACAGTCCCAGATTAAACTGCACCAAGAGTTCATGCAACTAAATGTGTTTATAAATATATTTTTTATATATATATATATATAGAGAGAGAGAGAGAGAGAGAGAGAGAGTTGTATCTAGAGCTGAATTGTTTCTTTAGACAACAAAGGGAAACCTCACCTACACTAAATGCAAATGCTTTGTCTGGGCAACTTTTGCGTGAGAGAAAACCTGTGAGGTAAATAAGGGGAATGCACTCGATACAGCCCAAACTCTCTTGCTTTAAAGGTTAAACTACTCATAACCATTACATAACATGGAGGACTACTGCGCCCTTTCAGGTGAGAAGTCACATTCCATTCATTCTGATTGACCTGTGTGATTCATGGACTGAGCTTCAGGATTCCCCACTGCATGGAATGTCCACTGTTAAACACTGGGAAAACTGTGATGACTTGTTTAAAAGTCCTGTGCAGTGACACACACGGCAGAATCCCCGTTGACACCTTTGGGATTTTAAACAGTAAGCTATATGTTTTTTGAGGGAAAGAGGGGGGAAGCCTAAAGAGAATTATAATCAGGTTAGTGATTTACCCTGTTTTCAGTTTTGAAAAGTCATAGCAGCCTATATCTCCAGTGTATATAAGACATGCAAGTGACCAGAGGAGTCTGGAAGAAAATGGAAATTCCAGTGGCGTGTGGAGAGGGTGGGTCACACATGTCCTCCCTGTATCTAAACATTCAGTGTCATTCTCGATGAGTCAGCAGATTGTGTCAGAACATGCTGTTTCATGTGAGCAAGTTTCATATTAAACTACTCTACGCTTACACATGAGTGAAATGGCATTCTTTTAGCCTGACAAGCTATTGGGAAAGTCACCGTCATGGTATACTGTTTAACCAGTTTCAGACACTGGTATGAATTTATATCAATTATACTGTTCAAAAGTTTGGCTGCATTTAATTGCATTTAACTGTGAAATATTATACCGTGTCATGTAATTCTTCAGAAATCATTAATATGCTAATTTGCTCAAGAAACATTTTAACAATGTTGAAAACAGTTCAGATTTCTTTTGAAACCATGATCCATTTTTGGGGGGGGATTCTTTGATAAACAGAAAGTTCAAAAGAACAGCATTTATTTATATAGACATTTTTAGTAACATTATAAATATCTTCACTGTCACTTTTCATCGATTTAAAGGGATAGTTCACCCAAAAATAAATAAAATAATTGTCATCATTTACTCACCCTCAAGTTGTTCCAAACCTGTATTTCGAGACCGATCTCATGAAAGTGCGTATCTATAGCACGAATGATAATATCTCGTATCATTTATACGCCAAAACGAGTTTTAGCGTAAATATGGTACGCAGTTTTCGCGTGTAAATGATACGCACTTTATGGCGTGTAATATGCACGCCCTCCTCACCCCTAATCCTACCCAAGGGGTTTGTAGTGCGTATCATTTGAACGCTAAAACTCGTTTTGGCGTATAAATTATACGAGAATTATCATTCGTGCTATAGATACGCACTTTCATGAGATTGTGTTGGTATTTCTTTTGCTGAGCACAAAAGAAGATATTTTGAAGAATATGAGTAACCAAAAGGTTTATGGACCTCATTCCCCTATATGGCAGTCAATGTTTGGTTACCCATATTCCTCAAAATATCTTCTTTTGTGCTCAGCATTTCAGTGGCGGACTCTGCGATTCGGGGGGCCATTTCAAAGAAAAAATCTGTATTTTTGATGGCAAAATAGAGGAACAGGCGATATTGTGTTTAAAAAGCAATTCACCTAATAGCCTATTCACTAATTGTTTTTGGAATTGTTGTATAAAATCAATATCACATTTGGAAATGTGCTGGTATTCAGGAAAACAGCACTTTTGCTCGTGTGATATTGCTTATATTAAATACAAGAACTTATACAGAGACTTTTTTTGCACCATATCTTGGTTTTTGGAAGCATTTTTATTAATTTTTATGGCTTTTTTGCCCCAAGCTCCTTTTAATTTCACCCCTGGTGTGTGTGCACTGTGTAATGGCAGGGGGCGAGGCTCTTTTTCGACAGAAAACGGAGGCCTCTTCTGTTGCAAGTGTTTTTTCAGCAGTGCAACATTGCATATCAAATCAATATGTTACTAACAACAATTTTTGTCCTGTAATTTGACTACAATTTGTAAGTAATCTACCCAGCACAGGCAACAAAATAGGCTACTGGTTGTCCATGCAAGCTGACAAAACGTCTTTCCGGAAAGAAAGTTCTCCATAAAATAGTTTTGAAAGTTGTGAGTTATGAAAATGACGTGATCTAGGACCTTTTTTTAGTGCGCACTACTCACTGTAAAAAAAAAAAAGTTGCTGCCTTAATTTTTTTAATTACAGCCATTTCAAATTACATTAAACTGATTTTCAAAAAAAGTTCTTTAACTTATAAAAAAAGTTTAAATTTGCTTAAGCTATTTTGATGAGTTACAGCAATGTAAAAACATATGTCATCATAACTTACTGATCATATCATTTTTACATGCTGTAAAAACTGTAAGTCTATTCCTTTACAGCTTTATTTTCAATATGGTGTCGAACCTGACTATTCCTTAAGCACCACATCCATATGTGAACTTGTTATTGTTTTCTTTTCTATTTCAACAATGCAACATATGAAGTACATGACATATGGTAAATGATGAGTCAATGATCACGTTTAAATGTGCTGGACGGTCTTGTCTTGGCCTGTGCTCGCTTGAGGAAGTGTGTGTTTATGCTGCTTTAACATCTGCCTCAGCAAAAGAGGTTTAGTAATGGTCAGCCCACTGTTCTCCCACCAAAGATTCCCGCTCATAAACATGCTGATGAGAGCTCTCGTCACCTATCTATGTAAGAGTTGTGTTTCTGGAGCTGGACAGGACGTCCTATCCACACTGATCACGTGATACCGAAAAGGAACATTTTCAGAGTTTCCAGTATTTGATCAGAATAAATGAGTTGGACTTCCTGATATATCACTGCAAAGCAGATGCATTGTTGTTATTTGTAGGTCACTTATTCGTCCTACATTATCCACTCGACATCTTGTCTTACTTGAATTAATTATTGTATCAGAGACAAAACCCTTCAGAAAGTCACTAAGCCTGTTTGTAGGTCACTGATATAATATTACAATAGTAAAAGCATTCCCTCATGGAAGATATAGCTTTCTGTTGTGCGTGTGCACAATTGCAAATGCAGTTGTGTTTTAGAGTAACACCCTCTGCCCTCGGGGTTTACCACGCATAGCTACTGTAACTATGGTAATTGTGTTTGAGAACAGGCAGTCTTGGAGTTTACACACATGCGCCTTGAGTAAAACACATTCGACACATTCTTTGCTGCTTTAGAGTAAATGACTCTGTGGGCAAACTCTCACGGCAGAACTACACATAGAGGAGTTTCCCATTCTTCAGACTATGAGGAAGCAAGATATTGGCACCATACAGTCTACTTCCTTGACTTTACATTAATGTTTAAGAACTTCTTCTATTATATATAGATTTTTCCTGATTCCACTAAAGCACTTTTAGTTTTTGTTTGTTTGTCTATGCATTTACTTGACTGTTGCTGCCATTATATATATATATGCAGTGAATATTCAATTTAATATTTTACTATGTTCATTTATAATTAAAGCAATAAAAAAATACAAAAATGTAATCCCACTTTTTGACACCTGTAAACTGTAAAAAATAAATAAAGTTGCTGCCTTCAATTTTTAAGTACAATCAACTTGGACTTTAAGTCATTTCAACTTAAATTACACTAAACTGACTAGTTGAATCTTATATAACTTAATGGTTAATGGTTAAATATATTTTAAAAAATTTATAAACTTATTTTAAAGTTAAAGCAATGTATATAGTCAAATATAGTCATAACTTAATGATCATATCATTTTTACACATATTTATATTTTATATAAAATATACATATTGAAATATTTTATTAAACGTATATGTATTTAATGTATATTATATGTTTTATATTATACAATATTTATACCATTTTCTGTATTGTTTAGTTTTTCATGTTGCTATGTCAAAATTTAATTAAATTATTTAAACCATCTAAAATCTATATGCATAATTCAATATCTTTCAGCAAAAAATGGTAAACACTATTTAAAATTATTTATATTTTTATATCATTTAATTATACAATATATTAAAAAACTATTTAAATTTAAATAAAAAATACAACATATATGTTCATAGTTTCTTTATATTACACATTATATGTGTAATCATATTTTATGTATTATTTTGTTTGGTTCACATGTTGCAATGTCAGAATTACAGGACCCATGTGAAATATATGAATGATTCAACATCTTTCTGCAAAAATTTTTAGATGTTTGAAAATGGGACTTTTTGCAAACCACCAAAGTACACATTGTAGAGTTGTGCACTAAATATTTTCTTTTCTCACATAAAATGTTTAGTTTAGTTTTTTTTTTTACATTTTAGCCAGCCCTAACTGGATTCTGGAATATTTTGCAACTGGAAAAGACAAGCTTTCAGTATTACTGGTCTGATAGTGTGTTTAGCGAAGCAGAGAAAATTTCCCCAAACTCCTGGCGCAGTTAATTCCCTCTAGATAGAACACAATTCAGACGTCAATCACACTTTGGAAATCCCCCACTCTCTTTAAGCTCCGCCTCCTTCTTCATCTCTTTTTAACACTCCTGAAACTCTCACAGTCCACTAGAGCTACACAGACTTCCGACACAAACATGGAGCTTTATCGAAGCAGCAACACCAACCAAATGGATTATAATGACGATGGCCGCGGACCCAAATCTGGGAAAATACTTGCGAGCAACGACGACCGTTTAGACAGCGGTTTGGATTCGCTAAAAGATGATGAATACCCGGACGTGGTGTCTGATTTCAGGCGGATGAATGTGGCCGAGGACGAGCCCTGGAGGAAAGAGCGCACCGAAGACGGAGACACGTAAGTTTTTCTTAAAAAACAATCTCATGCAGATCATGCAAAAGCAATTTTGTGCATCTGATTTTTTCAAACAGTTTACATAATGCATGACGCATGGGAAAGACAAAACTTTTAGGTTGCAGAGAACTGTTTATTTATTTATTTTTTAAAAAATCCTTTTTTTTTTTAGCAAGTTATCAGTATAATACTAAAAACACGTTAAGGTTTATGATTGTTCTTAAGGCAATTTCAATCATTAAATGACTAAAATAATAACTTTTAGTTTGCAAAGAAATGTATTATAACTTTATTTATTTATATACACAAATATATAATTGTTTCACAGTACTTATTGTAATGCAAAAAAAAAAAAAAAAAATTCAGTGTTCAAAGTTGATTGTTAAGCACAGTTAAAGTCCTTCTCATTCCATTCACAAACCGTAGTGCGCATGCGCAGGTCACAAAACCTGCAGTCATAATGGGCTTTATGTAAACAGAAACGCTGCATCAGTACGGACTGTTCTCTGGCACCGCGTCGATGTGGGCGGGGCTTCTGTCCTGGCGTCAATGAGGGCGGGGCTGCGCCAACTCGGAAAGTCCCGGGCAGCGTGCCAGACATTCAGACGCGCGCGTGCTGCGCATGTCCCTACTAGGAAAAATACAGTTCTCTGCACACCCAAAAGAGTTGATGTTTTATAAATAAAAATGTTCTCACGGTTGCATAACAATTTTTTTTTTTTTTTTTAAGGTATTTACATCTTGCCATTATTCACGAGGCCAAAGATGCTGCATTAAAAATGATTGATTTATCCCATGGTGACCCCTTCCTCAACACACAGAACAACCAGAGACAGGTACATAAAGGATTTTTTTTTTATTATTATTATTATTACTATTATTATGTGTGTATATTAGCAAACTTGAGCTCCATTTCTGACTTTTCTTTCACACTAAACCACTCTCTTCTCATTTCAGACTGCCTTGCATTTGGCCGTCATCACAGAGCAGCCTCGTATAGTAGAGCAGTTACTGAAGGCCGGCTGTGACGCGTCCCTGATGGATGACTGTGGGAATACCGCCCTCCATATCGCCTGCAGGAAAGGTTCAATGGCCTGTTTTGGCCTCCTAACGCAGGGCTGCCCACAGCACCTCCCAGCCATCCTCCAGACACCAAACTACAACGGTAAGAGGGGGTTTGCTATGTACGTTTTGCTTGCTATCATCCTCTCTCCCTTCATTTGGACACATCTGATCTGACTTTCCTTTACTCTTCAGGTCAGAAATGCATACACGTGACCGCCATCCAGGGCTACCTGTCGTTGTTGGAAAGCCTCGTCCAGCTTGGCGCAGACATCAACGCACAGGTAAAAATGAGATTTTCTCTAGCTATCCAAATCTGTTTACGTCTTAACAAATTGAATAACCGCATCGCAAAGGCAAATGGCTAAAAATGCTTGTTTGTCTTTAGGAGCAGTGTAATGGGCGAACCGCTCTACACTTAGCGGTGGACCTCCAGAACTTTGAGCTGGTTAAACTTCTAATCAGCAAAGGCGCTGATGTCCACAGCTTCACGTACGGCGGTCACACGCCTTATCACCTGACCTATGGCCGGGCAAACGCAGACATCCAAAAAGTCCTGTATGAGCTCACGGCGCCACACCTTAGGGAACTACCAGATAGTGAGTCAGAAGATAGCGACGAGGATAATGAAGACCAATGTACATCTGATGATGATGATGATGATGATGATGATGAAGTAAGTAAGCTTATCTGATGTTCATTTTTTACATTTATATTTTTAAAGTAAACATGCTTAGGTTTTCCTAATTTGCTTTTTGTTCATTTCACAGATGTATGATGACATTAAAATGATGGGGCAGTAGGAAAGAGGACTAGTAGGACTTCTGTTGAATGGAGAAAGATAGAGATGTTCTCACTCAAGGTGCCCAGGAACGAGCCCGCCGCGGAGCTCGCAGGGTCACAGGCGGCTCGCGGCTCATTGGCGGCGCAAGTACAAGACAATTGTACAAAGGAGGCCTGGAAACAAAGGGTGTATCAGAGCAACACTGGAGAGAGGCCGACAAAACCGTACCGTTGGCTCTCTATGATAGACTGTACTGTCAGCTGGAATCAACGGCTGTGTTTCTGTTGTACTGTGATGTAAAATATTGTGTATACAGACAGATTTATTTTTATATTAACATGTATATGTGTATATAGAAGATTGAAACGTAACGCATTTTAAATTAAAAACCTTAAACTTCACTTTGTGTCCTTCCTTGGAAATGCATGAGAACGGTTCTACCAGAGAAATGAGGAAGTTTAAATATCCTTTTGTGTCACTGAGGAGAAGTGCTTGTAAACTGAAGAACTTGAACTCTGTTTTCCGTCAGCTGTGTTGACTGGAATTTCCTGAGCAGGAAGAGCCGTTCTGACAAAATTGCCAAAGCTGAGTTCCCCGACTTCCTGAGTTCCCAAAATAAGGAACGGCGTGTAATTTCACAATGCTGCTTTATGGAGAATAGTTAGTCAAATTAGTCAACAATTCGCCCACAGGAAACATTTTAGATTGATATATTCCTAGAAAGTTCCTCCCCTGTTGAGATTCTTGGGAAAGGGTGTAGCGATCATTTGGCAACATTGTTAATGCCTCTGATCTAAAGTGAACTCGTGTTCATCTATTAGCATATTCCTAGTGTTTGCCATTTCAATTTCAAATTGACTTAAGCCAACAATGTGAAGTGAAACTCCTAGAAAATTTCCTCAAACTTTCACATTCACAACCTACAAGTCATGCAGTTCAACTCGCAGTCACACTTTACTTTTTGTCTTGGCCTTTACAGTAAAGGAAAGTCAAGTGTGTGTGGTTTTCTTGATTTGAATACAAACCTGAGATCTTTAAAGGGAATCCACCTTCAGCTTAACTCATCTTATTTCCGAATGTGAATCCGGACAGCACGCCTTTTTGATTTTGAGATACCGTTGTGCCTCTTCAGTCCCTAAGACACCTCTTAAAGAGTTCCATGCAAATGATTTAGTCATAGTGCTCGGTTTGAGAGCCCTGTGGAGTCTGGTTAGGAAACGCAGGGCTCTTCGCAGCTCCTGTAATTGCAGGATAATACTCGTATGATTCATCCAGCTCCGAGAAATGACAGCAGGCCGGCACTTGGAAAATCCGGCTCTTGTTTGCCGTCTCTCTATTAGGCAAGCAGCACTACATTTATGCAAATACCACGTCTGGAGGGGATTCTGTAGTGAGAGTTTAGGAAATGCTATTAACATCTTAAAGAGAGTGTGAGAAAACCAGACAGGTGCAAACGCACACTGCTTACCATAAATGAAGGGGACTGAGACCCCAGGAGGCTTTCTAGTGAGTTTGTACAGTAAATTCACTACTGGCCCTGAATAAAATACATTTTAAAGAGCAGGAGACTGAGGCAGGAGCACATTTCCTCAAAAGGAAACAGTTTGCAATATAATATGGTGTGCATAAGTTCAAGTTACAGATTAATGATAATTAATTGCATTGCTGCAGAATTATGTGGTGCTGGTCAGAATTATTTGCCCCTTGGTAAATATGATCAAAGATGGCTGTAAAAAATAAATCTGCATTGTTAATCCTTTTGATATTTTATTAAAAAAATTAGCAAAAATCGAACCTTTCATTGAAGTAACATAATTGAAAGTGGGGGAAAAAAAATCACATTATGAAATAAATGTTTTTCTCCAAAACACATTGGAAACAATTATTTGCCCCCTTTTATTAAATACCTTTTTGCAACGTCTTTTTGCCAAGATAACAGCTCTGAGTTTTCTCCTATAATGCCTGATGAGTTTGGAGAACACCTGACAAGAGATCAGAGACCATTCCTCCATACAGAATCTCTCCAGATCCTTCAGATTACCAGATCCATGTTGACGCTTCTTCTCTTCAGTTCAGCCCACTCATTTTCTATAGGGTTCAGGTCAGGGACTGGGATGGCCATTGCAGATGCCTGGTTTTGTGCTCAGTGACCCATTTTTGTTTTGATTTTGATGTTTGTCTTTCTGTTCTGTTGGAAAGGAGCACAAAACCAAGCATGTGTTCTCCAAACTCATCACGCATTATAGGAGAGTACCCCCACTTTCAATTATTTTGCAATTTTTTTAAAATAAAATATCAAAAGGATTAACAATGCAGATTTATTTTTTACAGCCATCTTTGATCATATTTACTGTACCAAGTGGGCAAATAATTCTGACCAGCACTCTGTGTGTGTGTGTGTGTACTTGTACAACTATCTTTGTGAGGACCAGTTTGAGTTTTAGACCATTGGAGTGAGGACAAAGAGAGTAAAGTGAGGACATTTTGGCCGGTCCTCACTTTCTGAGACCCCTTTAAAGGCCTGTTTGAGGGTCTAGACTTGGTTTTAGGGATAAGGTTATAATTAGATTAAGGGTAGGTTTAGGGTTAGGCACTTAGTTGTGATGGGTAAGGTTAGGGTAAGCAGTTAGAGATTGCATTGTGTCAATGAATGTCCTCCCTCATAAAGATAGATGTACAAGTGTGTGTGTGTGTGTGTGTGTGTGTGTGTGTGTGTGTGTGTGTGTGTGTGTGTGTGTGTGTGTGTGTGTGTGTGTGTGTGTGTGTGTGTGTGTGTGTGTGTGTGTGTGTGTGTGTACACACTGCCTTTCAAAGGTTTGGGATTGGTAAGTTTTTTATTTATTTTAAAAGAAGTCTCTTATGCTCACCATTACTCCAGTCTGTCACATGATCCTTCAGGAATCATTCTAATATTCTAAGAATTATTTTAAATACATTAAAATTCTTACCAAACCAAAACCTTTGAATGGCAGTGTATATACAGTACATACACACACAGACATATATAAATGTAATAATATATATACACACATATTATGTAAACACGCAAACTTTTCTGTTAGATGTGATTAATCACAATTAACTGATCTGATAGCACTAATATCTCTCTCTCTTATATATATTTTTATATATATATATATATAATTTGAAAAATAATTGTAACACCAGAAAAAAAATTATAATAAAAAATACCAGTTTTCCAAAAAATTATTTTTATTGTATTGTTGCAAGAAAAAAGCTACATAAACAGCAAAAAACAACAGTTGACCTGAATATTGATGACATGATTGTAGTTCTCAGACTTTTTTTGTGACAGGGTAAGGACTCGTGCAGATATTCTCAATCCCGTTCAGTAAGAGCCATGAGGTGGGTGTCAATCTCGGACTCTGACAAAATTCTGAAATATATAGAAATATACATTACTACAAAATGAAATTTCACAACTTTAATACGTGTAGTGAATCATTTTTACACAACATGACAAAAATAGTTTTAATGACCTAGTGGTTTGAAATAAATACACTTCTGTCATGACAACTCTGAGTGTTTGGCATTGGTAATGGGTATGACAATATTGATATATTTGGTCTTTGGCGGAATAATGCTGTTATTGCTGCAGAGCAAGTACAGGACTTGCTACTGCCGAAACACACTGCTGTGAGCAAGTGAGACATGCTGCTGCTGTACAATATAGCGTACCGTACCTATACAGGTGGAGCTGGGGAAGGTGGAGGGTTTCTGCTAAGGCAAATGCTGAACAGTATATAAAGGTTGAGCAGCGAGTTCATTGGCTACTGATACAGCAGGAACCAATCAGCTGTGCCTTATAGAGAATGATGCAATTGCAAGCATTTGAGTTAAGGACCTATCAGCCTATCCCTAGACCATCGAGTGTTTCATTACAGAATTTTGTATAAGTGTTAAAAAATGTGGTATGATGTTTTTTGTTAAGTCTCTTATCCTCACCAAGCCTGCAGTTATAACACTAAAACTGTGAAATATTATTACAATTTAAAATGACAGTTTTCTATTTTTAAATATAATTTATTCCTGTGATGGCAAAGCTGAATTTTCAGCATCATTTCCTTCAGAAATCATTCTAATATGCTGATTTGCTGCTCAAAAACATTTCTTGTGCAGATTAATATTTTTGCGGAAGCCGTGATGCAGTTTTTCAGGATTCTTTGATAATAGATGAAAAGAACATTTATTTGAAATGTGTATTTTATTACATAATAAATGTCTTAACTGTCACTTTTGATTAATGCTTACTTGAATAAAAGTTAACTTCTTAAAAAAATTAAATACTTTTGAACAGTACTGTACGTAGATAGTATGAAAAATAGTACTACTAACTGGAAGTACCTAGCGGGGATTTTTCACCAATTATAGAGTATGGTTTGGCTGTTGACATACAGGGCATATGTAAATATGTAAACGCTATGTAGTGATATGTAAATGTTACATCCTGTTTCACTTGCAACGTACAAACCCACCTGAACTTGGGCTCCTCTGTGGTCACAACCCCGATCTCCAGCTCTGAAGGCTTGAAGTCGATGGACAGAACGGTAGACAAGCAACTTATTGCAGTCTGTGAGGATGAAAAGTGCATAAAAGAACTCAAAATAAGAGGACAAAACATAACAAAGGGTATTGATTCCATCGATGATGCAGAAGAAGGAACTTATACCTCTACTGTTTGCTCAAAGGTCCAATCCAATTTCTTCTTCACCTTTTTCTCCAGGAAGCTTGTGGCCTCTGTCTGTTTGACGCCCGCAGCAGTGGCCTTGAAGCCGCAGTAGTAGCCTGCAGGATCACACTTATAGACCTGCGGCCCCAGCTCCTCATCCACGCCAACCACAATCATACCTGACATGTCCAAACAATATTAAGAGACAACATTAAAAACAAAGTTATTTATACAAAAATAACATTCCATAATTTTGAATTCTGAAATGTCCTGAATGGCCTATGATAGTACTCTTCTTACTAGGCATGTTGTGTGTATACCTGCATAAATACTTGATATACAGGTGCAGTATACAACTAGAGAACATTATATTTAATACTGCATGACACATTGCAATGCGTTAGACTTGATGTTAGATACTATCTACTTCTAGGCCGAAGAAACATTTCTCATTATCAATGTTAAAAACAGTTGAGCTACTTTATATTTTTGTTTCTGGATTCTTTGATGAATAGAAAGTAAAAAACATTTACTTGAAATAGACATTTTTGTAGCCTTAAAAATCTCTTTACTGTGACATTCGATCAGTTTAATGCATCCTTGCTGAATAAATGCGTTAACTCCTTTATTAAAAAAAAATCTAGCTGACTACAAACTTTTGAACACTAATGTATGTAGATAGTATGAAAATGCCACCCTTGTACTAGTAACCGATAGTACCTTGTGGGGATTTTTCACCGTTAATATGGTTTGGTGGTGGATATACAGGACATATGTAAATGCTATCTAGTGGTAAATGTAATATCACACACTAATACGAGGCTCATGACTTCACTGGACTACTACAATTTTGAGCATTTTACCCACACATATTGGACTAAACAGCAAATATGGCCATATTGATTTGAGAGAACGGCACACTTCTTGCCGATGCTGAACAGTGATGTGATAACATTTGAACATAACACGGTGTTTATTGTTGCATACTACAGATTGTTTCACACTCTACTGCATAATATGTCGTATGCGGCATGTCTAGACACTAATTCTGTTAATGCTAATAAAAGCCACTATTGCTTCCTGTAGAGCTGCCTTTGAAATTTTGAACTTTGCAACACTGACACAATTATCATAATGAGCTGAATCAACATTGAACAGACTTTAGCTGAATATTGAATTATAATAGGGGCACTTTAAAAAGTCTGTATTGTATAAAGTGCTATACAAATGAATGTGACTTGACTTGATTCTATTCAGAACAGCTTCATATGCAGACCGTAGACTTACAGCAGCCCAGAGGCCTCATCTCAGCGTTCTGTGTGTACACCTGTGAGATGTCTGCAATGCGCTTGCACAGCATGTCTACTGGGATCTCATAGCCGTATTTATACTTCCAGTTAGCAGCTTCATATCTCGCCCTCTGCACCTGCGACCTGCTGTCAGCTTCAGAGAGAAACATAAGACATCACACGTGGTGTAAATTAATACACAGTTTAACATTTCACCACACAAAAGGAGATTCTCCAAACTTAACGCAAGCTGGACAATCGCGGTGTGCAGAGATGAGTTTACCTGTCATGCCAGACATCACACAGCCAATGTTTTCTGTTATTCTGAATAGATGAGTGACAGTGGACTCATCGAGAAGCTTATCCTGGGTGATTAAAAGAGATAATTTGCATAGTTAATATGTTACATGGAGATATAAACACACTTTTTTTTTTTATAAAAAAGTTAAATTAAATACAAATAGACTCACTGGAACTTTCTTCTGAGTTATAACAACCGCACAGTCTTTCCCTCGAACAGCTAATGACGTAAGACCTCCCTGATTAATGGCCTTGAATGCATATTCTGTGGAAAATAAAATCAACATTTTAATGATCAATGATCATAAATTCTTCCTAAAATGCAAAAAAACACAAAAAAAGATTAAATTCTAATTTTAACAACCAAATGTTTTATTATTAGTCTTTTACTAATATACAAGAGAAAATGTACCCATATGAGAAATAAATATAATATAAAGACATATTCTATTTATTTAAATTCTAAAGTTATATGCACAATATATAGGGGCAAATAATTCAGAACAGATAGTGATTTTGCATGCAAGACATAACCTAGATTTTACAGGTGAAACAGTTTCACATGTGAATAGTATTAAATAAATCTCTGCATACATAATTGTTAACATTATGAAACCAAAAGTACATTTATCCATATTGGTAAAAACAATGAGTTCAGATGGATCTGTCATGTAAGTGAAAGCTAAAACGAGTATTGATAAACGTGTCAAAAAGCGAATTAATTTTAACAACATATTCCACTCATACTTATTGTCGTCCGTTTTAAACACATCAATGTTTAATGCTGCTGTAAATACAATAGCATGAGCTAAAGAAGGTGCAGAATGAACATGTTGCAAAATGACTGAGCATTTATTCTTTCGACTTAATAAAGAGACATTTTCATCGATACGCACCGACTTGATAGAGTCTCCCCTCTGGGGAAAAGATAGTAATGTGTCGATCAAACCCAGCGCTCGAGCCTCGGGACATAATGCTAGAGATTTAGGGTTTAATATCTCTAGTTTGTAAACAGATCTAAACCACAGCTCTGTTGTAAACCGGAAATGATACAACCGGCTCCGACATTCATATCCGGGTGAGATGACATCATGACGCGCCGCATGGGCCTTTGTGTGAAAAGCACTTGATATTAAAGTTGGATAGCTTATTATAGTTTTAGAAAACTACAAAAAGCAGTTTATTACATTGTATTTTAGTACAATTTTATTAGGGGTTAAATGAGCGAGGTTATGAATACCGGTAGTTCTGACATAGTGACCATAGTTTAATTAAAGTAAGCATATAGTAGGCCTATCACATGTAATCCTTGTATATGGCTCCTTATTAACACGTTTAAATCAATATAACTAGTTTAAATAAAACCATCTATGGTATGTTCTGATAAACAGAAGCCACACATTTAGAAAAATCCACTGCCATATTTAATATAGTTAGTGTTACTTTAGTACAACCAGGATCAGAAATTAAATGGGGTTTTAAGAAATTGTAAAAATGTATTTATCCATTTGAACACAAATAGGCCGTTTTGATTTATTGGGAAATAAACTCGAGTCTAATAAATCACATTGAGAATTTCTGTTTTATTAGGCTATACTGGCCTACGTGTTTGTTATTTTCAAAACCTGACAGTTGTTAAAAACGCCCTTGTCCCGAGGACACAGTGCAAATTTTCAGTTGAAATCTATCTTTATAATAGTTGAACCTTGCTATAATGTATGCCATTAACTAGAAACCTACATGGAAAACACATGCTATTGAAAATAAGCATTTACGCAATTAGTCTTCAGATTCAGGTATAGTTACTTAGATATACCGGTCTATGAGTAAATATGAGTCTCTGAGGATTTTTATATGATTATGATTATACATTAGGAGCAGTCAACGTTACTTGCTAGTGCCACTAACATAAAATTAGGTATGCATGCAATAGAAGAAACAGAATTGGACATACTGGATAGCGGGGATTTTTTTTGTACATTTTTATTACATTTATTTATTATTTTAGGACTATTAGACACACACACAAAGATAAGGTAGGGGCGTGCCCGAAAGGTACACATTGCTACAACAGAAACATAAGCCATGACTTTTTTGTGCCAAGCATACTACTGATCCATGGTTCAAAATGTTTTGCAGGACTATCAAAAATTCCTTTAGTATATTCAAACTAGCCTTTTATGTTCTCTGTAAAGAGTTGCGTTTGTCAAGGTGTCCTGGCATGAAGTCAATGATTGTTTGTGTTCTATTTATAGTCTGCAATGTTTTTTCCCGTGTTCATCAGTCTTTGGCAGTAAATTGAGGGTTTTTCACAGCTGATTTGATCAAACATCTTATTCCCCTTGATAAAATTGTGCCTTTTCTTCCAAGCCCTGAAAGGTTTGTAATGGTACCATACGTTTTAAACTTAGAAACGATGCTGCCAACTGTGTATCTAAGAACTTTTAGTGTCCAGGAAATGTTCTAGTCGCCATAGCCTTCTTCTCTTAGTTTTTGTGCGAGCTCTTTTGTCTTGGCCACATCTGCTACTCAACTTCAGCACATGCATGGGCGAAATTTATACATGAGTCAAAACTAAAGCTAATTAAGTTTTTCATTGAGTTTCCAAAGGCTTAATTATGTTTTAAAACAATTTTGTATCATATCATTCTAGTAAGTGATTTATAAAACAGCAATTATGAATAATTATGACATGGCTGTTTTATGAAAAAAATTAAAACATATACAATACATTATCACTTTAATATGCCACTAAAGTGTTATATATGTATTTAGAAAAGCTTACATTTGTAATGGTCTCTGTGGGGGTTAAATCATTTTTGTTGTTAGTGTATATATAAAATAAAAGTAGTTAAGCAGCAGAAGAAACACAATTGGGCATTTTGCAAAGTATTTTTTTTATTGATTTTAATTTCAATTTTTGAAATTGATTTAATGTAATGGATTTTTCAGCCAGCACACTAGCAGTAACTCAAGCCTCAATGTTCTTGAGTGAGGCAGAGCCATTTCTGGGGAATTTCATATGAGGCTCTATCTCTTCCATTCTCATCGTACGGAATGTGCCAGGAGCTGCCGGAGGTCTGAACGATGGTGTCATAAGCAGACACCCTCTGAAAAACACAATCATGTAATCAGTCATACTAATGATTACTAATGATTACACAATGTCTCTCCCTTCCGAAACGTACCTGAAATCGAACCCTTTTTCCTGGGGCATAATGACTGATTACCACCTGATGTCCACGTTGCCACTTGAAGAAGAGGCGTCTGGTTGCTCTGTCCGGCAAGCAGGCTTTGTGATCCCTCATCAGATCACGACTAAGAAAGTTACAGTGAACGCCAGAGTGCAAAGCAGCATACAGCAGAAACGGGTCATCTTCAGACCTGTGGCAGGCATCCAAGAAAAACAGAGCACTGTATCAAAAATACCTTTCATGCTTAGTGAATGAAATCATTGTGGGGTTTTAAACTGAGTGACGAAGAGAAGGGAAGTGATCGGGTACATGTGTTACTACATTAGACTGAAACTGTTACAAAACAGTGAGGACTTCTAGATAGCATGATAACTGAACAGAATCTGGAAGGATTACATAAGGACCAGGATTATGAGGGTTCTATATAGGCAGGATTGTCCGTACGTCAATCAGATTTAGATCTGAGGAATTTGGAGGCCAGAGCAACACCTTGAAACTCTTCTTCATGTTCCTCAAATCATTCCTAAACAATGGGGGCTTTCGCACCGGGTAGTTATAGGAACTTAGTTCTAGGAACTAGCCACTAGGATGGTTCCCAGATAACTAAATGTTCCCCTAGGGCCATTTTCCTGGTTACATTTGCACCGCCAGTAGGAACTCTTAAGTGACATAATTGCATGTTGTGACTTTTATTTTGACGGTACGGCAGAGCTTGAGCACACAGCTCCCATTCTCTGTCTTCATTAGTTTACAATCTGTTTAACATTCCTGTCTAATGCGTTATTAGAAATAACTGTTATACAAAGAAAGTAAACAGTATATGAAAAGTTATTAGCGTTTGCTGTGTGGTTGATGCCCAATATCGCTAGCTTAGCAGAAATAAAATAAATACAAATCATGTTTCGCTTGGTTCCCTAAAGTTGCGTTGGATTTTCTCCTTAGCGTAAAAGTTACGAGGCCCATCTATCACTGTTTTCCATGTTCATAGAGTTCGTAGAGTAAATAGGCTATAAACTGTGTGTACACAGCTTTTTTTTTTTTTTAAATGGCAGGTGCTGGTGTTTCGCATGCATTCAGCATACACGATGTGCAGGGTCACAGTTCTAGTTCTAGTTTTAGTTCCCCCAAAAGGCGTTCGTAGAACTATTCCCAGGTTCTGCAGTGCGAACACCTCTAAAAGCGGGTACTTCCACCATTAGTTCTAGGAACCATGGGAAGGTTCCTTCAGTGAGAAAGCACCTAATGTATGCAGTGTGGCAGGGTGCAACATCCTACTGAAAGATGCCACTTCCACCAGGGAAACCATTGTCATGAAGGGTTGTACCTGGTCTGCAACAATCTTTAATTAGGTGGAACGTTTCAAATTAACGTCCACATGAATGGCCGGACGCAGGGTTTCCTAGCAGAACACTGCCCAGAGCATCACCCTCCCTCCACCGGCTTGTTGTCGTCCCACAGTGATCCTGGTGCCATCCCTCCCCAGGTAAACAGTGCACATGTACACGGACATCCACGTGATATAAAAGAAAACTAGACTCAACGGACCAGGCAACCTTCTTCCACTGCCCCGAGGTCCGGTTCTGACACTCACGTGCCCATTGTAGGTGTTTTCGACGGTGGACAGGGGTCATCACAGGCACTCTGATTGGTCTGTGGCTACGCAGCCATATATGCAATGCACTGTGTGTTGTGACACATTCCTCCCATAACCATCATTCAAATTTTGTGGGACTTGTACCTTGGGTCCCCAACATCCTGTCACCGGTTTGTGGTTTGTCCCACTTAGGACCACTGTTAATAAATTTTCACTGTTGACCGGCAGCAACCAATAAGGCGTGAGGTTTCAGAGATGCTTTGACCCCGTCTAAGTTTGGCCCTTGCCAAGTTGCTCAGGTGTTTACTCCTGCATCCAAATTGTTTTCTACAATAAATTATTGTTTGCTTGTATCTAATCTACCCAGACCTTGACATGTGGCCTAATTTGGAGATATTTAAAGAAATCTGCTTCACCTATGAGTGGTCAATGGTCATAATGTTTTGGCTCGTCAGTGTATATTCCAGAACTATTTTTATCAATACCGCCTCGGATGAATCGAGCTTTTCACAATGCATTATGGGATTGCAGTCTCCATGACTGCATTTCAATAATAATAATAATATTAATACATAAATTGATCAAAAGTACAATAAAAACTATTATTTATTACTATAAAATTATTACAATTTAAAAGAACTGTTTTCTATTTTAATGTTTAAAAATGTAATTTATTCCTGTCACATGATTCTTCAAAAATCATTCTAATATGATGATTTGCTGCTCAAGAAACATTTATTATTATTATCAATGTTGAAAACAGTTGTGCTGCTTAATATTTTTGCGGAAACTGATACTTTTTTTTCTTTGATGAATATAAAGTTTGAAAGAACAGCATTTATTTGAGTGGCAAATTTTTTAGAACATTATAAATGACTTTACTGTCACTTTTGATCAATTGAATGCTTCCTTGCTGAATAAAAGTATTCATTTCTTACTGATGCGCCTGTGATCCCTCAAACTGCTGCTTGCGTAGGCAGCTTTGGAACAGGGTGTACAGTATGTGATTGATGAAACGGGGGTCATACTAACATGTTCTCGGTGAAGAAGCAGTGGGATTTCTGCTTGATCTTGTTCATGTTTTGTCTGTCCCAGTTCCGGGAAGGCTGTAGCATGTGCTTTCTGCCGAGGACCAGAATGTTCAGACCCTGACGTTCCAACTCCGATACGACTGCAAGCAACTGCGGAGATAATTCACACTCTCAGTGACCTTTTACCATTTCCATTCAGATGTTAGAAATAAACAAGGTCATTCATGAGTTTTTAATGAATGAGAGACCTCAGTTCATTCATCATTTTCTCTATGAAATGAGCTGCGACTTGTGACTTTTAAGAGGAATTTCCCTTGGCACTAGAGATGAATTTGGGACCTTTAGCAGGTCAACTGTGGGAAAATTATTCTTGCTCACATTGTTTTAGCCTAGTTTAGTGCCACCCACTCACGCACACACACCATGAGGGGGGAGTTTCCTGATTACACAGGAAGTTGTTTTTCCAATACCCCCTTACAAAGAGTGCGGTCAGTAAAGGTTAAACACTCTGTGCTAAAAATATCTAAGGTTCTTTGCATGTAGCTGATTAGATTTAAGACCCCGTACATGCATTAGCTATTCATGATATATCATTGTTATTTTTTATATATAATATATGATATTTTAAAATAATTTAAGTGTAGATATTTGTTTTTCTCACTCTTTCTTCTAGGAGATACAAAAGTCTTTTGCAGTCTGCATCATGCAGGAAGTGACTAATTAAAAAACTTTTCTGAAACCATGATACACATTATGTCTGTAAGTCAGTTTTAATTTTAAACCATACTGCATAATTATTATACATTTTGGAATTTAAAGATTTACATCACAATTAGTGCACAATTCCATGTAGAAACTAAATTAGTACACAAGATTAGAACACTAGAACAGAAGTGAATTATAAGTATAAAAAAAAAAAAAAAAAAAAAAAAAAAAAAATTGGCATTTTTTAAACAAACATTATTTTTCAAAAAAAAAAAAAAAAACATTTTAACAAAGAAATTGTAGAAATACTTAACGATTAACATTCACCTTGGACCCATTTGGTTAAAAGACAAAGCAATTAAGAGTTAGTTCTGCATATATATAAAAATGTGTGTGTCTTTCAATTTGAAGCCCATTCAAAGTTGCAGAAAAGTTCATCTAAAATGAACATACATGCAATAGTTACATGCAATACACACACACACACACACACACACAGTGGGGAGAACAAGTATTTGATACATTGCCGATTTTGCAGATTTTCCCACTTACAAAGCATGTAGAAGTAGGGCCAGAAAAAATCCAGAAAATCACATTGTATGATTTTTAAGTAATTAATTTGCATTTTATTGCATGACATAAGTATTTGATACATCAGAAAAGCAGAACTTAATATTTGGAACAGAAACCTTTGTTTGCAATATCAGAGATCATACGTTTCCTGTAGTTCTTGACCAGGTTTGCACACACTGCAGCAGGGATTTTGGCCCACTCCTCCATACAGACCTTCTCTAGATCCTTCAGGTTTCGGGGCTGTCGCTGGGCAATACGGACTTTCAGCTCCCTCCAAAGATTTTCTATTGGGTTCAGGTCTGGAGACTGGCTAGGCCACTCCAGGACCTTGAGATGCTTCTTACGAAGCCACTCCTTAGTTGCCCTGGCTGTGTGTTTCGGGTCGTTGTCATGCTGGAAGACCCAGCCACGACCAATCTTCAATGCTCTTACTGAGGGAAGGAGGTTGTTGGCCAAGATCTCGCGATACATGTCCCCATCCATCCTCCCCTCAATACGGTGCAGTCGTCCTGTCCCCTTTGCAGAAAAGCATCCCCAAAGAATGATGTTTCCACCTCCATGCTTCACGGTTTGGATGGTGTTCTTGGGGTTGTACTCATCCTTCTTCTTCCTCCAAACACGGCGAGTGGAGTTTAGACCAAAAAGCTCTATTTTTGTCTCATCAGACCACATGACCTTCTCCCATTCCTCCTCTGGATCATCCAGATGGTCATTGGCAAACTTCAGACGGGCCTGGACATGCGCTGGCTTGAGCAGGGGGACCTAGCGTGCGCTTCAGGATTTTAATCCATGACGGCGTAGTGTGTTACTAATGTTTTCTTTGAGACTATGGTCCCAGCTCTCTTCAGGTCATTGACCAGCTCCTGCCGTGTAGTTCTGGGCTGATCCCTCACCTTCCTCATGATGATTGATGCCCCACGAGGTGAGATCTTGCATGGTGCCCCAGACCGAGGGAGATTGACCGTCATCTTGTACTTCTTCCATTTTCTAATAAATGCGCCAGCAGTTGTTGCCTTCTAACCAAGCTGCTTGCCTATTGTCCTGTAGCCCATCCCAGCCTTGTGCAGGTCTACAATTGTATCCCTGATGTCCTTACACAGCTCTCTGGTCTTGGCCATTGTGGAAAGGTTGGAGTCTGTTTGATTGAGTGTGTGGACAGGTGTCTTTTATACAGGTAGAGTTCAAACAGGTGCAGTTAATACAGGTAATGAGTGGAGAACAGGAGGGCTTCTTAAAGAAAAACTAACAGGTCTGTGAGAGCCGGAATTCTTACTGGTTGGTAGGTGATCAAATACTTATGTTATGCAATAAAATGCAAATTAATTATTTAAAAAACATACAATGTGATTTTCTGGATTTTTGTTTTAGATTGCATCTCTCACAGTTGAAGAGTACCTATGATAAAAATTACAGACCTCTACATGCTTTGTAAGTGGGAAAACCTGCAAAATCGGCAGTGTATCAAATACTTGTTCTCCCCGTGTGTGTATAATATATATATATATATATATATATGTATAGGGCTGGACGATTTTAGCTAAAATCATAATCGCAATTAATCGAACAAGTTACCTCGCTTACAATTATTGAACGATTATAAAAAAATGTAAAAAACTTTTTCATGTCACTGGCAAGGCTTATACTGTAAATATGTTCACGGTTATTTTTTCTAATGAAAGAGTGCATAATCCTATCTTTGTGATTCTAAAATAAGAAAACACACAGATAGCTATTAAGGCTTATTTATAAAATATTTCAAACAACTTAATCAAATGCACTGTTTGCACTGTTCATATTCGGTAATGTGATTGTGCTCCAAGTGTTGAAACAGATTGGTGGTATTACCTTTGGTCGCTATAACATTTTTTCTGCAGTGTTTGCATTTGACTTGAGTTTGTTCGGTGTCGTCTTTATTGAAGCCAAAATGTGTCCAAACGATGGACACTGCGTGTTTCTTTGGTACAAGTTGGCTTTTTGGCTGTTGCTGAGTTGACACTGTGTTTGAGTTCTCCTCCATGTTGCTTCAATGTCGCAGACTGGACGGGGCGGAGTCACGTGACTACACACGCGGTAATATGTTTTAAGGGGAAAGTACATTAACACACAGTGGGCGGAAATATTAATAGGATTAAAAAAACGAAATAACCAACTTGGTAAAATTACGTCGGTTATAGGCTCTGAATTTCGGTTTCGATTACTTTTCGATTAATCATCCAGCCCTATATATATATATATATATATATATATATATATATATATATATATATATATATATATATATATATATATACACACACACACACGTGACTCTACTGCATCAACCAGTTCCACCGTGTTAACCTTCTAAATATATTTCACACTCAAATTTAGATTACAGTAATATCATCTACAGTTTGAATATGCAAAGTCAGTTCCAATGAATTCCAGTCTATCTTGTATCCTTTGTAATTTTAGACACAAGGAAGTGCTAATTGGGGAATTGCAGGTGTGATCATTTTCTGCTAATTCATGATAAGGAAGTGGACGGTGAGCCACAGATGGGCTGGTCTGCTCTGGAAAGCACCGTACACATGATAGTATCCTGTTTCACAATCCAACTTTGACCTCAGCCTGTAATCACCTTTGCCTAAGCATTTCTAGATAAAGAGACACTCTTCCTTCCAGCATGTTAGTCTTGTAAATTTGCACTCAATTTCATTTCCTATATGCTTCTTGCATACAGTCCGGTGCATACAGTCCTCCAATCAAACAGACCTTAGCTTGTAAACAAAACATTTAGGTATACTTTGGCCACAAGTTAACTGAACTGAAGCTCTCATTTTCACACACAGACGGCCCTGCTCAGACTGTGTGCAGAGAAAACCGGTTAATACTAGCGTTTCAATGAATGTGCCAGTTAGCGAGGAAGTGGGGTAAATGTTACCACCAAAAATAAACTTGACCACAAAAGGCACGTCTGACTTAAAATACAGACTTAGTCATATCAAAATGAGTGTAAAATCCCCTGCCTTTGTGCTACAATTGCTATGGGTTTGCCAGAGTCTGAGGCAAAAAAAAAAAAAAAAATGCGTGAAAGCAAAAGGATCCTTGAACAGAAAGGTCAAGGAAGTTTGTGTTACATCATAATTTGTAGCTTAATGTCAAGTGAAGGATTTAATGTTAATCATATCTGTTGTGATAATATACTAAAGAGAAATCATTGTTTTTCATGCACTGCTAAATTTTTTGATTTTTGGCTATTTTACTTCCATAACATGTCTCATTTCAGACTTGTGAAAAGAAATCCAAAATGCACATTTAAGCGTTTATTTTGTTTCACTGCATCTATTTGCACCTGTAGATATCAACTACAATACATAACTTTAAACTCTAAATGAGTTTTTTCTCCTGCACTGAGCCAGAAATCTCCAGTTCAATACCACTTGCATACACCAAATGTATAATCTGAAGGTTGTTACAGGGATTGTTCATATATCTCATTCATAATATACTTTTTATTTATTATATGCATATTTCATTAGATAATGCCTGATTTGCATATTTAAACAACATTTCAGAAAGCTTCAAATACACAACAATTGTCTTAAAGTACTGTGATTAATCAATGGGGGAAATGTAGTGAAATGATCATCTATCTGCTTTTTAAAGTCATTGGTTTTCAGTAAGTGGGTGGTTGAGGGTGTGATGGGTGGGTGTGGGTACTTATCTAAAACTTCTAGCCTATTTGTAGGCAATAAAATCTCTACGGTACTATTATAAAGGAGCATAACCAAATGTAAAACCACTACTGGGACTGATCACCACCTCGTAGGAGGGCTGATGTGTAACACATTCTGTGTAATATTATGGACATTGAAATTTCCCTTTTTTTCATTTGAGTAACTGTGCTGGGTTTTGTGGGTTTGGGGTCTTTTGGGTTGGAAACTATGAGAAATCGGGGCTGTTCCCTAAAGCTGTTTTATTGCGTTAAAAGTAAGAAGTGACAACCACGCTCAGCATCGCCCCCCCCCCCCCCCCCCCCCGGTCGATCCTCTTACACTCTTTTCTGTTTTCTTGACTTTAGAATGCAGACTGATGAGTTTCTATTTTTTCCACCTTTAGTGCTTTAAATCAGAGTAGGTTGACTGTCTAGCCAGTTAAGCGATTTAAAAGGTCACCTATAACCCACAGAGAAACCGGCCCAGTCTTGGAACATCCAAGCAGTTAAAGTGACCCATCACTCACCGTCTCAGAGTGGGTGGCCTTGGGTGTAGTGTTAGCCACATTAAGACCGTCGATGACAATATCAAAGGGAGGCCTCTGCTTCACGAAAGCTTTAAAGCTTTTAAGCTCCTGTACAGAACAAAAACAAGTGGTTATTCTCATAACCCTGACCACAGTGAATATATGCTACTGTCAAATAGACTGGTACAGACAATATGCATAGTTCTGAAAAAAGTCACAATCTTGCAGTTTAGTAAAAATCTGTTGAAGCTTTGCACTATTTTCATGTTGTTTATTCTGAAGCTAAAACTAGCCACACTTTTAAAGTCCATGCAAGCAAAGAAACAAAAGGGGCAGTAAAGATGCAACACCATGCACTCTTGTAACCGTCCTTCAACAACAGCAACGGATGGTTGCCTGGATGGACGGGGGTCTTCTATGTAAATTACCTCACTTTGGTGTTGTGCAGCGCATTGCACAAGAGAAACGCAACCGGTGTTGCACAAGACAAGGAGGACAGCTGAAAACCTTTATGCTGAATTACATTACAGCCATCGAGCCAGTGTTGTTATTGTTAACTTTGTTAATTGAAATAAAGATGAAATAAAAGCTATATAGAAATTAGAAACAGAACTGTTGCCTTGATAACTATCTGAAATGAAAGAAGTTCTAAAAAAAATAAATGACATCAAAAAATGAAAACTGATTAAATTAAAATGCTAAAAATAAAAGCTAATATTTTTTTTTTTAATAAATGCTATAATAGTATATAAATAATCCTAAAATAAGATAATCAAAATAAGTTAAAGCTAAATAGAACTATTAAAAATGAATCAAAAATGCCAAACTTAAACTACAATCAGCTAGTGGAGCAAAGAGTTAGAACAGAACATGGAGAAGCTGCGTTTAGCGTCTCTGCTGTACACGACTGGAACAAATTACCAGAAGATCTTAGATGCGCCCCAAATGTGTTGATTTTTAAATCCAAGTTAAAAACATTTCTTTTTTCACATGCTTATGATTGAGCTCTTAAACCGAGCTATACTGTTCAGCCTTACAGTTTCTTATGCCTCTTTTATCCCATCTTTTAAATCTTTTTAATCTTTCTTGTGTCTGTGTGTATCTTGTACTATTATTATGATGTTTTTATTTGTTTCTTTATTACTTTTCTTTGTAAAGCACATTGAATTGCTTTGATGTATGAATTTTGCTATATAAATAAATTTTGATTTGATACAATTAAATTAAATTAAAAATATTAATATATACTATAACAGTAATTTTCCTGGTTTAATAGTGTTATCTTTAAAATTATTAATATATTATTACAATTCACCAAATGAGGATTTTAGCCTTCTATAACAGATGAGGAATCTTCTGTTTCTTCTGTTGCATTTTGTGATGCTATAGTGACACTGCACAGATATTACTTTAAACTAAAGATTGTTTCTGGAAAAATCATGAGGCCTGGCGGGTGACATTTATTGCAGACAGACATATCATTGGAAGTGTTCCAGCCTGAAACTCTACATATATTATCAGATTAAGTCAAGTCAAGTCAAGTCAAGTTTATTTGTATAGCGCTTTTCACAATACAGATTGCATCAAAGCAGCTTCACAGTATTAAATTAAAATAATACAACAAAGTTTGTTTCAAGAGGAATTTATTGATTGATAAAATTAAATTAAATATCCCCAAAATATCCCCAACTGAGCAAGCCAAAGGCAACAGTGGCAAGGAACCGAAAAACTCCATCAAGTGACCTAATGGTGTCCTAAAACTCCATCAGGTGCCTTAATGGAGAAAAAAAAAAAAAAACCTTGGGAGAACCCAGGCTCAGTCGGGGGCCAGTTCTCCTCTGGCATTGGATAGAGGCCGGATTGTAGTTTGAACTGTAGGATTATATGAATGCCTGGCTGAAGAGATGCGACTTTAATCTAGTTTTAAACTGGGAGAGCGAGTCTGAGCAACGAACAGTATCAGGAAGACTATTCCAGAGTTTTGGAGCCAAATGTGAAAATGCTCTCCCTCCTTTGGTGGTTCTGGATATCCTAGGTATGACCAAAAGCCTTGAATTTAGTGATCTCAAAGAGCGCGATGGATTATAGGGCGATAGAAGATCCGTTAAATAGACTGGAGCTAAGCCGTTTAGGGCTTTATAAGTCAGTAGCAATACCTTGTAATTAATACGGAACTTTATAGGTAACCAATGCAGTGATGATAAAATCGGTGTTATATGATCATATTTTCTTGATCTCGTAAGAACTCTAGCGGCGGCATTTTGGACTAACTGTAGCTTGTTTATTGAGGATGCAGGACAACCAGCTAATAAGGCATTACAGTAATCCAGTCTCGAGGTCATGAATGCATGAACTAACTTTTCTGCATCAGAAACTGATAGCATATTACGTAGCTTAGCAATGTTTCTAAGGTGGAAAAAGGCTGTTTTTGTAACATAAGAAATATGATTTTCAAAAGACAGGTTGCAATCGAGTATAACACCCAGGTCTTTTACTGTAGAGGATAAAGTAACAGGACATCCTATGATGTTAAAGTTGTATTGTGCGAGGTTTTGTGGGCGGTTTTTTGAACCGATAAGTATTACCTCTGTCTTGTCTGGATTTAATAAAAGAAAATTACGCGTCATCCAATCTTTTATATCTTTAACACACTCTGTCAATTTGGAAAATGTAGCGTTTTCATCCGGCCGTGATGAAATATATATTTGAGTGTCATCAGCATAACAATGGAAACTAATTCCATGTTTCCTTATAATATTTCCAAGTGGCATCATATATATTGAAAATAACAGGGGGCCTAATACAGATCCCTGCGGCACTCCATAGTTTACTGGAGTTATGATCGATTTTTCTCCATTTAAATAGACAAAATGGTAGCGGTCAGATAGGTATGATTTGAACCAGCTTAGTGCTTGTCCTTGAACACCAGTATAATTTTGTAGTCGATCTAAGAGTATTGTGTGATCTATAGTATCGAACGCAGCACTAAGATCAAGTAAAACTAGTATTGAGATACAGCCTTGGTCAGAAGCTAAAAGTAAATCATTTGTGATTTTAACGAGCGCAGTTTCAGTGCTATGATGCGGTCTGAATCCAGACTGAAACTTTTCATAGATATCATTTTGTTGCAAGAAAGAGCCCAGTTGAGCGGACACCACTTTTTCTAATATTTTAGACATAAATGGAAGATTTGAAATGGGTCTATAATTTGCTAGATTATTATGATCTAATTGTGGTTTCTTAATGAGAGGTTTTATAACTGCCAGTTTAAATGTTCTTGGAACATGACCTAAAGATAAAGACGAGTTAATAATATTGAGGAGAGGCTCTTCCACTACAGATAACACTTCTTTCAGTAGTTTAGTTGGTATAGGATCTAATAAACATGTTGTTGTTTTAGATGAAGTGATAAGTTTATTTAACTCTTTTTGTTCTATAGTTGTAAAGCACTGTAATTGTTCTTTCGGGGTGATAATTGAAGCTGAATTATAAGGCGCGATTGAAGATTGAACGTTTATAATTGTGGTTCTGATGCTTTCTATTTTCTCAGTGAAGTAGTTCATGAAATCATTACTACTGAACTGTAACGGGATATTTTGTTCGGGTGACGTCTGTTTATTTGTTAGTCTAGCCACGGTGTTAAATAGAAACCTTGGATTGTTTTGGTTGTTTTCTATTAGTTTGCGGAGGTGCTCAGCCCTGGCAGCTTTTAGGGCCTTTTTATAACGTGACATACTGTCTTTCCACGCGATTCTAAAGACCTCTAAATTAGTTTGTTTCCATTTACGCTCTAAAATACGGGTTTCTCTCTTTAAAACATGCGTAGTATTGTTATACCATGGTGCTTTATTTTTCTCTCTGACCTTTTTTAATTTAATAGGTGCAACCACATCCAATGTTCTAGAGAGAATGGTGCTCATAGTGCTAGTTAGTTCTTCTAGTTCATCTGTTTGTTTGGGTTCAGGCAGCAGCTGAGACAGATTAGATAAGCAATTTGAGAAATTATCTATGGTGGATGGGAGGATTGTTCTGCCTGGTTGATAACGCGACGCCGCATGACATATTACAGCAGTACGTAATATGCAAGTTACCATGTAGTGATCAGTGACTTCATCACTTTGTGGAATGATATCTATATCGGTTGGATCGGTTCCGTGTGATATAATTAAATCGAGTGTATGATTAAGACGATGAGTTGGTCCGGTGACGTTTTGCTTGACCCCAAATGAATTTAATAAATCTGTAAACGCAGCTCCTAACGCATCATTTGGATTATCTACGTGTATGTTAAAATCTCCAACAATTAATGCTTTATCGACATTGACTAATAGGTCTGAGAGAAAATCTGCAAACTCTTTTAGGAAATCAGCGTAAGGCCCTGGCGGTCTATATACGGTAGCCAAGGCTAGAGATAATAGGGATGTTTTTCTAACATCTAAGAGCGTAACATTTAGTACAAGTAC
The DNA here is from genome assembly GCF_965113295.1 of Leuciscus leuciscus. Classification (NCBI taxonomy): domain Eukaryota; kingdom Metazoa; phylum Chordata; class Actinopteri; order Cypriniformes; family Leuciscidae; genus Leuciscus; species Leuciscus leuciscus. The sequence continues at coordinate 25,313,517 of NC_138741.1, read as the reverse complement.
TTCAAATGAAATAAACTTATAACCCGTTTTCTGAGTAACATTTAGAATATCTTTATAAATGGTTGCAACACCTCCGCCACGGCCAATCAGACGGGGCTCATGCTTATAACAGTATCCAGGAGGAGTAGACTCATTAATACCGAAATAATCATTTGGTTTAAGCCAGGTTTCAGTAAGGCAAAGTACATCGAAGCTATTATCTGTGACTATTTCATTTACAATAACTGCCTTAGGTGTGAGTGATCTAATGTTTAGAAGACCTAGCTTTAGAAATAGTTTTTGTTTACTAATAGCAACATTTTCTGTTTTAATAACAATTAGATTTTTCCTAGATCCTGCATTAGATTTATTATTTGATCTCACTAAACGAGGAATAGACACGGTTTCTATGCAATGTTCTACACTAGTATTTATATCAGTTGAATTGGTGCAGCAGAGACTATGATTTGGACTTTTGGTTACTAGTCAAAGGGTATTTAACATTTTGGAGATGTTATCTGACAGAAGATCCGCTCCGAATCTGCTTGGGTGTAAGCCATCAGCACGGAAAAGCCTAGGACGCTCCCAAAACAGATTCCAATTATTTACAAAGAGCAGTTTCTGCTCATTGCACCATGACATTAACCATTCATTTAGCGCAAATAATCTGCTGAATTTTTCATGCCCTAGTCGGTACGTGGGAAGCGGTCCTGACACAATGATCGTTGTTTCAGGCGATGTGCTGCGTACCGTATCGATTAGATTCCTGAAGTCTTTCTTCAGAATCTCCGTCTGGCGCAGCCTGATGTCGTTCACTCCCGCGTGCAGGACCACAGTTCCGACGCGCTCGTCACCGTTCAGGATCTCGGGAACGCGAGCAGCGATTTCAGAAACACGAGCACCAGGGAAGCAGTGACTTTGCACCTTACTTGTACCTAACGTAGCGTGTACGTGCCGAACGATGGAATCGCCGATGATCACAGCATCGCGTTCTGTTTCGCGTAGAGGGGAGAAGCGGTTTTGTGTCGATAACTCGAAAACCGGGAGGGTCGGAGAAAGTCTTGGTCTAAACCTGACTCGCGTCTTCCGCTGCGGAACCACCCAGGCTTCGTGGTGGCGTGTTGGAGCCGGAGTGAACGAGACCATGGCTGATTGCGACCGATGCTGAGGAACGCACGGAGTAGACGCGGTCGGAGTCAGCGGGTTAGTAACGTTAAACACTGATTTGTGTGCGTCGGCGCGTGATGTTTCAAGAGCCAAACACCGGTCTCTCAGCTCGGCCTGTCTCAATAAAAGGTTGTGGATCTGTTTCTCAACAGCTTCCAGCTCAGACTGCAGTGCGTGAAGCTCAAATGTGTCCTCACCTGCACCAAGCGGTAGACTACTTACATCTGATATATTCGCCATTTTAACAGATGGACAGTGAGTTAGCAACGAAGCTACCAGTGATGCTATCAATATTAATACTAATTTATATTATAAGTTTGTTTGTAAATGAGTGTGGAGAAGACGCGTTCAGCCGTGATCCACGGACGTAACCTTTAAGAGTATGCAGCGTTGGATCACTAATAGGCTTGAGACGCGTCTGCTCAACAGTCCGCGTTGTAACTATGAGGTTTTTTAGTGGTAGGGGTGTAGAGTAGACGCACGATAGGCGAAAAAAAAGTGTTTGTTTATAAGTGAGTGTGGAGAAGACTCGTTCAGCCGTGATCCACGGACGTAACCTTTAAGAGTATGCAGCGTTGGATCACTAATAGGCTTGAGACGCGTCTGCTCAACAGTCCGCGTTGTAACAATGAGGTTTGAGCAGTAGTGCTTCTCAGTGAGGAAGAGTAGAAAATGTTCGTTGTAAGCGGGTTTAAAGAGAAAAATCAAGAATTATAAATCAAATCGATAGAGCTCCAAAAACAACAACGCATTCAGACGCAACGCATGATAATGACAGGACAAGACATTATTCACCGTGTTTGTTGAGTGTTTCTTATTCACCTGAGCTTTTATGAACTCAAAGGCGCGAGAGAAAATAAATAAATAAAAATAGCTGAGCGCACGGGTGGCGCGTTAACAGGCTAGCGAATTACTAGCGTGTTATGCGTCAGGGTTGGGTAAGCTGTATTTAGTAGTAATATAAACAACTAGAAATTGTAGTAAATGATGGTTCAAAACAAGGAAATACGAGGCTAAGACGGAGCTTACAGCTCCGAAGCAAACACACTCACAGCAGGCAGCGAGAAAAATCAAGAATTATAAATCAAATCGATAGAGCTCCAAAAACAACAACGCATTCAGACGCGACGCATGATAATAACAGGACAAGACATTACTCACCGTGTTTGTTGAGTGATTCTTACTCACCTGAGCTTTTATGAACTCAAAGGCGCGAGCGCGCGAGAGACAAATAAATAAATAAAAATAGCTGAGCGCACGGGTGGCGCGTTAGCAGGCTAGCGAATTACTACCGTGTTGTGCTAGTAGCAACGGAAGCCAGCGATGTTGGGCAAGCCGTATTTAGTAGTAGTATAAACAACTAGAAATTGTAGTAAATTCTGGTTCAAAACAAGGAAATACGAGACTAAGACGGAGCTTACAGCACCGAAGCAAAAACACTCACGGCAGACAGGGGTGAGGACCTGAAGATATGTGCATAAGTGAGGACCTGAGATATGTGCATTCATGAATGTACAGGAAGTACAAGAGCGAAGAATGCAAGCAACCATGACATAAAGGAGTGCGTTTACAGATAGTCTGGCAAGAACTGAACATACTACTTTTTTTCTGTCAGAGCATTGTAAAACAACAACAACAACTTTATAGTCAATTCCATGAACCCATTTCATCCCAGGACCAAAGAATGCTGGACTTTTCCTATCTGTCTCAAGGGATATCAAAGCATTTGTATAGTCAAACAATAGAACTTCAAACAGAACTTGACCACACCTGGCTCACCTTCAAAAGCGTGATCAGGTTGTGTTTAGCTGAATAACTGAAGAGCATAAGGGGGATGGGGGAATTGGGACTAGAACTTCCTTCTCCTTTGTTGTTGTTTAAGAAGAGGCTGAAAAACCTCCACAAGTGTCCTTGGAACAACATGTAAACATCTGAGGGAATTTCCAGCTGGACTGGCGCCAAGTCACTCCCTCACCTGTCTGTCCTCAGGCCTCGTGCTGCAGACGGGCTTTTGATTTACTAAACATTTGCACAGTCATGTACTGTATACTTAAACCTAGCTCATCATCAGTGGCGGTCAAAGTACACAAATACTGAGTTAAAATACACAAACCTTGATGAAATATTACACAAATAACAATATGAAGTACTAGATAGCATTAGACAATAAAAGGATAGTTCACCCAAACATTTTAATTATGTCATCATTTACTCACCTCATGTTGTTTCAAAACTGTATGAATTTCTTCTGCTGAACACAAAATTCTTCAAAATATCATCTTTTGTGTTCAGCAGAAGAAATTCAAACAGGTTTGGAACAACTTGAGAAACAGAATTTTCCCTTTTGGGTGAACTATCCCTTTAAATATGCATGATCCACAATTAGGCAAACAAATCAACACTATTATTTAAAACATTCAACTTTCAGTATTATCTCAAGTTCAAGTGAGTTCTTAGCTCAAGAACTGTAGGAATCTGATCATTGTTGTATTGCTAAATGAAACAAAAACAAAAACTATTAAAACATTTTTTATTAATTCTAATAAAGCTGAAATAAAATGAAATATAAATATTAGATGATAACTTTAAAAAAAATGTAAACATAAATAAGAAATGTTGCCTATAGGCAACTAACTGAGAAAAATATTGAGGTTAAAGTAGTAAAATTACTAAAAGTGAAATAAGACTAATAATAAATGACAAATAAAAAATTGCTAAAACTCAAACTAAAATGAAAATGAATATTGACCATATAAAAAGAAATTAAATTATCAATAAATACTATATAAATAATAATAAAATAACACAGGTTGCTTCTCAATCAGAGGTCTGCGTTCTCCAGGCTGCCACGTCAACAAGCGCCACAGATATTTTGAACAATGAACTTAAGTTTTGTTATTGAGTTACCGGTATTGATCATTAGTTTAGGGTCCAATTCTCACTATAAACTAGTTGTAGTATTAGCATGCATATTACATGATTGGCTGTCTATAAGAACTTATAAAGCACATATTAATGTCTTATTCTGCATGACCATATTATAAATCCATAATCCTACCCAATACCTAAACTACCTTATAAACTATTAATAAGCAGTAATTAGGAGTTTACTGAGGCAAAAGTTGTAGTTAATTATTAGTTAATACTTAGAATTTGACCCTAAACTAAAGTGTGACCAAAAATCCTTGCATCGGTGCTCATTGCTTTGAGGGAACTGCAAACTTTGTTGAGGAAACAACCGTGTGGTAAAGTTTAGTCCGATAGCTAATACAAACGCCTGTGTTTAGTGCACACAGAGCTATGTTTGTCAAAACCAACAACTATTCCTGGACTGTCAGGTGGCTGGAAACCAGCGCTTTCAGTTCTGCCTGGAGCGTGAGAATTTTTCCCTCTTAAATTCCAATTCCCACCCCTCCAAGCCACCTATATGCAAAAACAGAAGATTGTTACCCACATTTGAAAGCAAAACAACAAAAATAAGTGCAGATACTTTGCATGCTAAAAATCTTGTTAAGAGAGTGTGAAGTCTGTTTTAGCGGGTGAGAGAGAGGGTGCAAGACTGGGGGAGGGTTGAGCGTCAGAAAGAGGGGGGAAGGGGAGCTGGATATTTGGGGAATTCCTTTTTGGTTTTGGTGGGGGTTAGCAGATGGTGATCAGTTGTTCAACTCTCTAAAACTCTTGCAGTGTTGAGTAGGGTTAGGGCTCTACGCATTGGACTAAAATAATCCAAATATGCAATTTCACCTGATTTTAACTATGCACATTTAATACGATTTTGACCATGAAGGTCATGCATCGTATGTGTTTTTGTTTTCGCTCCGCATCCTCTCGTGGTCAAGGAGAGGTTGGGTTGAATGGGAACAGGAACACTGGGGATTCCCCAATGGTGTGGAGAGGTCACGTGTATGCTGTACCAGCATGCTGTGCAGAACTTTGTGTACTTACAATGGGTGTGTTTGGTACACGCACGTTCATAAGTTTAATCTAGATTTGATAGTGGCCAGTTTTTCTACTTGGAACATACACAATAGCCCATGACAAGCCTTGGAGTGATTCTTAACACAAACGTTTAGCAAATGTTTGTTTGAATCATTAAAAACAAATGAACAACATTTCTTTAATACTCTAAACTCTACCTGCTCTGTTTTGTTCAAAGCATGCATGAAATTCCAATTAAATGAAAGGCAGCTACACAAAAATAGACGGAGAACAAAGAAATTTGAGTATGTGAAAACTTCCCCGTGCCCCACAGCAGACATTAATGAAAAGGCATCTGCAAGTCCTGTACTTTTCTTTATTACAGGCTTGCTCTTTTTGAAACGGGAAAAACAGGCTTTCCCAAAGCTCACGCTTGACCTGAAAAACTGCAGGCCACTGAATGTAAGGAAACTAAACGGGGGCTTTTTAACATTCAGCAATGAAAATGGTTGACATGCTAAGTTTTTAATGTGTTATTAACACTATGGCCACATTTAAAATCCCCAGTCAATTTAAGTGTCATATATATTAAAACTTACTTTAACGTGTGTATGGTGTGGGAGTGGCACAGGTTAGGTGTCAAAACAAGCGAGAAAGGTTGACATGGAGCAGCTATATCTCAAAACTCCGGGCAATTTCCTGTTTTTAAAAAAACAGAGGAGAGTCTCCTGGCAAAAAGAGAACGTGACAGAGCTTGCAATAAAACGTGAAACACCATTGGCTTGGCTTTTCAGAGATGGAGAGAACTGAGGGATTTGAAATGTAGTAAAAGTGACACGGAGATGCGTTTTTATTACTCAACATGAGTAAGGTATTTTATTGAACAGATAAATTCCATACAGTGGGGGAAATAATTATTTGATCTCCTGCTGATTTTGTAAGTTCGCCCTATAAGTTCGGGTCTATAATTTTTATGGTAGGTTTATTTTAACGCATAGAGACATAATATCAACCAAAAAATTAAAAATAAACACATTATATAAAAGGTTGTAAATTGATTAGCATTGTTTCGAGTGAAATAAGTATTTGATCCCCTACCAACCACCAAGAATTCTGCCTCCCACAGATTGGTATGTGCCCATGTGGAACACAGATTAGTCCTGTCACTTTAAGAAAGTACTCCTGTCCTGATGTCCACAGAATCTGTATCTTCCATTCCATCCTCTCCACCACCATGGGCAAGACCAAAGAGCTGTCAAACATCAGGGACCAGATTGTAGACCTGGAATGGGCTACAAGACCATCAGCAAGAAGCTTGGAGAGAAGGAGACTTGTTGGTGTGATTATTCGGAAATGGAAGAAATACAAAATGAAAAATCAATCGCCCTCGGTCTGTAGCTCCATGCAAGATCTGGCCTCATGGGGTAAGGATGATCATGAGAAAGGTGAGGGATCAGCCCAGAACTACACGGGAGGAGCTTGTTAATGATCTCAAGGCAGTTGGTAACACACTCAAACTACAATTAGTTTGCCCGCAAGGTCCCCCTGCTCAAGAAGGCACATGTTCAAACCCATCTGAAGTTTGCCAATGAACATCTAATGATTCAGAGAAGGCTTGGGAGAAAGTACTATGATCAGATAAGACCAAAATTTAGCTCTTTGGCATCAACTCAACTCGCCGTGTTTGAAGGGAGAGAAATGCTGACTATGACCCCAAGAACACCATCCCTACAGTCAAGCATGGAGGTGGAAACATTATTCTCTAGGGCTGTTTCTCTGGTAAGGGTACAGGACGACTTCACCGTATGGAGGGGCTGATGGGCTTCCTTCAGCCAGAACACTGAAGATGGGTTGTGGATGGGTCTTCCAGCACCAAAGCAACAAAGTAGTAGCTCAAGAAGAAGCACATTAAGGTCATGGAGTCTCCTAGCCAGTCTACAGACCTTAATCCTATAGAAAATCTGTGGAGGGAGCCGAAACTTTGAGTTGCCAAGCGACAGCCAAGAAATCTTAAGGATTTTTGAGAGTATCTGTAAAAAGGAGTGCACCATCCCTCCTGAGATGCGTGCAAAGCTGGTGACCAACTACAAGAAACACCTCACCTCTGTGCTTGCCAACAAAAGTTTCTCCACAAGTACTAAGGCATGTTTTGCTTGGGGATCAAATACTTATTTCACTTACTGAAATACAAATAAATGTATAACCTTTATCTAATGTGTTTTTTCTGGATTTTGTGGTTGATATTCGGTCTCTATCCGCTAAAATAAACCTACCATAAAAATTATAGACCCTTCATTTCTTTGTAAGTGGGCGAACTTATAAAATCAGCATAATTATTTCCCCCACTGTATGTAGCTTTCTAACAGAGTTCATTGTAAAGCATTATCTATTGTGAAGGGCCATTTCATTGCAGTTGTTGTAGTACCGTGTCTATTAATGGGTATAGCTCCTGTAACGTCTTCAGCTATTCAGCTTAAGATCCTTTTCATCTAAACTGGTTATATCTCTCAAACCTAGTAGTGAATGTTTTATGAATAGTAGGATATTCATTTGGACAGTCACACAAAGCTAAAGCACAACCAAAACAATGTTCTTCTGCAAAATGCAGTTTTGTTTTTTAACCGCTAGAGGGCCAAAAGTTACATAGTGCACTTTAAAGAAAAAATCACTTTATATACACTACCGTTCAAGCATTTGGGGTCGGTAAAATTTTACTTAGTTTATTTTATGAAAAAATTAAAAAACCTTTGTCAAACATTCTACAAAAATATTAAGCAGCACAACTGGATAATAATAGGAAATGTTACTTGAGCAGCAAATCAGCATATTAAGGCCAATTCACACTGCACCGACAGACGGCAACAGACACTTCCTTGAGTTCTGTCGGATCGGTGTATTACCTCTGTCGGTGTCTGTTGGCGTCTGTCGGAGCTTGTTTTCGCCGATTGAACATGCTGAATTGGCAAGAAGTGACGTACTGTAATCAGCCGATTGTCCGTGTTGGTCGGTGCAGTGCGAATTGGCCTTTTAAATGATTTCTGAAGGATCATGTGACACTAAAGACTACAGCAATGGCTGCTGAAAATTCAGCTTTACCATCACAGGAATAAATGACATTGTATTACAATAAAAAAATAAAAAAAATTTAAACAGTTATTTTAAACTGTAATAATATTTCACAATATTGTGGTTTTTCTGTATTTTTGATTAAACAAATGCAGCCTTGGTGAGCATAAGAGACTTCTTTAAAAAATCATACCAACCCCAAACTTTTGAATGCTAGTGAATATGCATATGTTGTGGAAAAAAGTAAACAAAAAATCATGTTTACAAGTGCAAAAAATCCTTGTACTCTTACATTTATTATAAGGTCATCTATGCAACATTTAAAAGCTGTTAACATTTAAAATGTTGCTTTTGATGAAGTACTGGATGTCACACAGCAGGACACGGTTCTCAAGTCATGTCAGCCACCCAAAAGCACCATTTTCTTTTTCCTTAAAAGGCTAAATGATTGTCTAGGGGTTGTTAAATGCTTGTGGAGAGTTTAGACTGGGGGTGTTTTAACTGCTTTGCACTGGTTTCACTTCATAAAGCGCTGCTGCAGCGGTGGCGGGGGGCTGGAGTCCATGCAGCGCTGCAGACAGGGACTTTCCAGGGTCACTCATGTGAGAGGCTTTTGAGGGCTGAAATGTGAAAGCCCATTGTGTTGCGTTTTACAACAGCAAAAAGCACACAAGCAATACCCATGCCTCAGCATCAATCATGTGCATGACCAAAATTAGAGATTGTTTATGGCTATACTGAGTACTTTGTTTTTCCAAGATGTAGTGTATAAAAATGTCCCTTTCAGAGACAGTGCTTGGAAATGTAATGCTTTTCCTATGCGTGAGAACGGCGTTTGCAAACAAACATGACTGTTCTTTCTGGCAAATGGAATTTCATAGGAGTCGCTTGCCTTGTGACCTTGTGTCTTCAGTTGGACTGCTTTCACGAGCTTGCTAAACCGGGGACCCGACAGACACATGAAGGAACATGTGTTGGAAAGCCCCTACATCATGGCTAAATGTGGAACTAGACAGGATCACATGCTTTTGACATCTATAGACCCCACAGCCTGAAAAAAGCATCAGTCCGGACAACAACATCATCTAATTCAGGGCCAGACTCCACTTAATACGGAGCTCAAAACTGCATGGAACGTCTTCTAATTCTGGACAACTACACAACTTGCCTATCACGTAGTTGCAGCCTATTTAGTGCCTGGCAGAAAGCTGCTTTAGTTTTTAGCCTATGTGTTTTTTATTATTATTATGTTCTCATTTCCAAGGCTGAAATTTTCTAATAAGCATTTTAATAAAACGGCTGATGTTCAACATGTATAACATGTTTAATCAGTCATGTAAAAAATGCTCTCGTATGTGTAGGACACTATCGCCATCTAGTGGAGTCCAAAGGCACGAAATAATAAGACCTTACTTCCTTTACATAAAGGGGAATTTCATACAAAACACAGGTCACATTTCACTGCAAAATCGAAAATACAAGAAAAAATTGTTTAGTATAAAGAAAATTAAACCATTTTTAAGGCCATTATAATTATTTGTGACATTATTGTCACTAAACTTAACCACATTTACCCCCAAAAGTCTGATTATTAAAATATATATAAACACATATTTCATCATTGAAATAATATCCTGTGTTTTTAATTTATTATGAGAATGAAACCTTTGTATGGGGTGGGGCTTATGTCAGTGCTATTTTAGTATTATTTATGTACTACAAGGCATTTATTAATATTTAGAATTTTAGCTTTTATTTTTATATTTTCAGTTTTAATTTAAATTGTGCTTTTTATGAGGCTTTAATTTATTATTTATTTTTATTTCAACATTAGTTTTAGTCATTTTAGTACTTGAACTTTAGCTTATTTAAGTTAGTTTCCAGGCAACATTTTTTAATAAAAAAATAAATAAAAAAAACTTCCATTCAATATTCCAGGAAATTATTTTAATAGTTTTAGTTTAGTTTTAATTATCAATAACAACACTGGCTTAAATGCTGATTTTATCTATACATCTATAGATTAAATGAACATTGGTTAATTAACCAAAAGAAGGATATAATATAGCAGACAGACCTCTGGGGTGGTTTTGTAGAAGATATCGCTTCCCTCTATCACTTTTTTCATCACTTCATCCTTCAGCTGAGCATACTCTTCCTCAGTCAGTTGAATGGATTCCAGTGATGCCTTGCAATTGTTGCACTCTCCACTAAAACACAAGTTATATCCACACCAATACTCTATTAAGAATAGTCTTTATGATCATTGTATTTAATTAAAACTTAAAAATGAAATTAGTACCTGGGGGCGACGAATGAGAACTTCCCACTCCATTTCTGATCCGGTAAACTGTGCAGATAAAAAAATTAAAACAAAACAGTTCAAATAATCACATTATGAAATAAATGTTTTTTTCCAAAACACGTTGGCCACAATTATTCATACCCCTAGAATTTTTTATGGATAAAATATCTCTGAAGTATATTCCCTTTAATATTGACCTTTTTTAGCACACCAGGGTGACTAGGAACATGAAATTGTCTAGCTATGACTTCTTGTTTCTCACAGGAGTTTAAATATGAGGAAGCTCAAAGGCCAAATTCCTTGAATCATCCATCACAATGAGTAAAACCAAAGAATATAGTTCTGATGTGCAGCAAAAGATTGCTGAGCATCACAAAATAGAAAGTGACTGTAAGAAAATAGCTAAAGAATTGAAAATCCCCATTTTGACCACCAGGGCAATATTTAAGAAGTTCCAATCAACTAAAGATGTTACGAATCTGCCAGGAAGAGGACGTGTGTCTATATTGTCTTAATGGACGGTGAGGAGGAAAGTCTGAGTGGCCAAAGACTCTCCAAGGATCACAGATGGAGAATTGCAGAGATTAGTTGAGTCTTGGGGTCAGAAAGCCTATTAAAAAAAAAATCACACATCCCCACATGTTGTTTGGGAGGTTTTCAAGAAAAATGCTCCTCGCTCTCCAAAAACAAACTCCAGCTTATTCAGTTGTCAGACACGACTGGAACTTCAAACGGCACAGGGTTATATAGTCAGATGAAACTAAAAAAAGAGCTTTTTGGCAGCAAACACGCTAGATGGGTTTGTTGCACACAAGGATAAAAAGTAGCCTACCCCATGTGTACAATTTAAAATACCATTGGATCTTTAATGTTGTGGGCCTATTTTTCTGCTGGAGGTCCTGGACTTCTTATTCAGAGACATGGCATTGTGGATTCTATCAAATATCAACAGATAAAAAATCTAAACCTGACGCCTTCTGCTAGAAATCTTATAATGGGCCGTGGTTGGATCTTCCATCAGGACAACGATCCAAAACAAACATCAAAATCAACACAAAAATGTGTTAGGGAGCACAAAATGAAGCTTCTGCCATGACCGTCCCAGTTCCCTGACCTGATGAGTGGAGTGAACTGAAGAGAAGAAGCACCAACATGGATCTGGGAATCTGAAGGATCTGGAGAGATTCTGTATGGAGGAATGGTCTCTGATCTCTGGTCAGGTGTTCTCCAAACTCATCAGGCATTATAGAAGAAGACTCAGAGCTGTTATCTTGGCAAAAGGAGATTGCAAAAAGGTATTTAATAAAAGGGTATGAATAATTGTGGCCAACGTGTTTTGGAGAAAAACATTTATTTTATAATGTGATTTCCTCCCCACTTTCAATTCTTTTACTTAAATGAAAGGTTAGGATTTTGCCAATTTTTTTAATGAAAGATCAAAAGGATAAACGATGCAGATTTATTTTTGATCATATTTACCAGGGGTATGATTAATTCTGGGCACGACTGTATATATATATATATATATATATATATATATATATATTAGTGCCGTCAAATCAATTTATCGCGATTAATCACCTGTAACGTAAGTGTGTAAATATATGTGTGTGTTTACACATACATATATATATATATATATATATATATATATATATATTTGTGTGAGTGTATACATACATACACATATATTTTTTAATATATTTTTTTACAATTACCTCTCAAACCAAGCTTTGATAGTTTTAATCAGCGGCTCCTCTGGGTAGATTTGATTATCTCTCATATATGACAGGACAGAAAAGAGTTTGTCCTCCTGTCCACGCTGAGTGATGCCGCTCTGAAACAGGCACTGCCAGGTGTCCTGATTAGGTACGATACCCTGTTCCAGGAGCTCGTCGTACAGCTTCCAGCTCGTCTCAGTGTCTCCATGAAGTACTGCCCCAGTGATGGCATCACCATAGTTCCTAGGAGACGGCAGGAGGGCCTTTTTCATACCCTCCAACACGCCAAGCGCCTCCCTCCAACGTTCAGTTTGACTGAAACCTTTAATAAACAGGGACGAGGCTCCAGTGTCAAGGGTCTTAAAGCAAGTTCTCATGATGTCGTAAGTGTCAAATACCTCAGAGTGGTGCCCAGCTGTGACACACAGCGTTAGATACCTCAAAAGGAGTTCGTAAGAAAGGGTGCCTTTGTCTTGAACCACGTACGCCAAGAGAGATTTGGCGATGTTGACATCTGCATTAGCCGCCAGCAGTCCTTCCATCATTTGCATCTCGAAGCGCTCAGGTTTGGAGGAACCCTCTTTGAGTTTTGTCCATTCTGATGTGGTCAGCGGATGGTCAGGAAGGGCAACTTTTAGAGATCCTCTGCCTCTCGCAGGTGTATTATTTGACAGCTCTTCTGTATCATTCCCAGCTCGCTTTTTCATAAATTCAGCAGTTTTTTTGGCCGTTCCAGCAGCGAATACTGACTTTGGGAATGCAGGCCTTGTTCTAGGAGTGAATCCCTTTTCTTTGGTAACTTGGCTGTATAATTCTGCTTGTTTGTCTCCTTTTGTGCTGTAAAGTTGTGTGTTTGGATTTATGATAAACCTGACAGCAAGCATAATGTTATGTTGTGGTAAACCAGCCAATGCAGGCCTGAAATACAGAGGGTTGACAACCCATGTGCATAGATGCTTCATGCAAGTCCTTGAATTTGACACAAGAGGTCCCATTTCCTAAGTCTACTATATTACTCAGACTATGCACTACTTTAATGGTTATTTATGTAAATGTCCCGCCACAAACAAATGTGCAACATTAAGTTTTACTGATCCACACATATACAAAACACATTAACTTTCTAATTATATATTTACCGAAAATTAATAGATATAAGTATTCATCAACTTATCTGTTAAAGAAATGTCCTTCTGTACTTAAAGCACACAATATTGAGATCCTCAGATAGATAAACTCGCTAAGATATCGCATTATTTTCATTTAAACGCAATTTCGTCGAAGCAATCATCGGTATTTTGAACAAGAACATCTAACTTACAGAATCTAGTCGAAGGTTATTGAATTCTAAACAGAAAGCAAGTTCATGCCAGTGCGAGCAGCCATTCACTCTCATGTGTTGTCGCACTTCAATGACGTCACTCGTGCGCCTTTCGGTCAGAGATGTAAACAGTTGATCAACCGCCTAGCCTACTCGAACATATTACAGTTTGATTAATAATCAGTTTTGAGCTGGTCAGTTTAAAAATTATTATGACCGAGTAAAGTTAAGAATGGCAAACGACAAAACCGCACATTGGAAAGATTTACTGCGAAAAAGACTCGCCTCTGCGAAACAAGGTGAGATTATGACTTTATCTAATCAATAACTAACTTATAGAGATTTAACGTATACTTATAGGGAGTTCAAAGAGAGAAAATTAATATAAATATTATAACATTTATATAGAAATCTCCCAATCAATGGGTATATCCATCTATTAGGATTAAAAGTCGCTTGCGAAATTGTAACGTTGTTTTACTTTAATAACGCCATTATATTAGATACAATTTTTGTAGATTTAGACTAACGTTATACTAAATATTATTTTAGGGAACTGACTTAATGTCATTAGTGACAACAATTACTATAGTTTGTTGTATAGAAACCATAGTTACCCTATCCATGGTGATAAATGAAAACCGGCTAATATGATTTCCATATGTAATAAAATATTGTAGTAAAAACTTTTGTGTTACTCAGAAGTTTAGTATTTATCCAATATATTAAAACATAAATAATGTGGACATTAAAATGTATTGCAAAGTAGGAATCACCCTGGTAATGAGCAGTGTTACATATTCTACAGTGTATTTAGATTACTGTAGTAATTACTCTCTCTAAAAAGTATTGGATTAGGCTACTTATTGCTAATTACTTTATAAATCACATATCAACCTCGACCAGTTGAACAATACAAAGATAAACACGAAACTGAAATTTTAATTATTTTAAATAAACAGTATACAATTGGATAAATTGAACTGACATTAAAACATAGCCTACATTTTTACAATAAATGTTAATGCTAAATCCACTATTTTATATAGAATTGTTGTTGTCTATACAGTATTTAATGCAATTACATCTGAAGTAACTAATTAAATTACAGAAAAATTAAGAGTAATCCCTTACTTTACCTTTTCAAGGGAAAAGTAATACAGTAATTAGATTACTTAGTAGGCTAATTAGTTACACCCAACACTGGTAATGAGGAGCCATCCATGGTTTTGCTCATGCTTACTATGATTTAACTAGGAAACTAAGCTGGACATAAATATTCATGCTTAATACCTAAATAAATACGGATGAGGATTGTACAGTATGAATAATCATAATGTGTGGGTTAATTGTATTGAACAGATGGCAAAACAGAGGAGGAGAAGAAAGCAGAGGAAACTGAACTGTTCACCAAGTATTACACTGAATGGAAAGGAGGCGGGAAAGGAGAAGTTGACTCATTTAAACACATCCCACGCTTCTACTACAGGGTGAGTTGTTCTAGGTTTAATCAGTAATGAGAGTACAGTGTTGTTGTCAGTGGTTGTGGTATATTATAGCATATTAACATTTTTACAATTACATCCATTTATCATAGTCTGACCTATCATTACAATGATAAATGTCTTAAAGCTGGCATAAAGTGCTCCACTTTTTCATATTGTTCATCAGCTCACACTACCGTTCAAAACTTTGGGTCGGAAATATTTTATATGTTTTTGAAATAATAATAATAATAATAATTAATAATTCATTACATTTATATAGCGCTTTTCTCGGCACTCAAAGCGCTTTACATGAAAGGGGGGATCTCCTCAACCACCACCAATGTGCAGCATCCACTTGGATGATGCGACGGCAGCCATATTGCGCCAGAACGCCCACCACACACCAGCTTACTGGTGGAGAGGAGACAGTGATGAAGCCAATCAGTATATGGGGATGATTAGGAGGCCATGATGGACAGAGGCCAAGGGGCAAATTTGGCCAGGATGCCGGGGTTACACCCCTACTCTTTTTCGAAGGACATCCTGGGATTTTTAATGACCACAGAGAGTCAGGACCTCGGTTTAACGTCTCATCCGAAGGACGGTGCTCTTTGACAGTATAGTGTCCCCATCACTATACTGGGGTGTTAGGACCCACACAGACCACAGGGTGAGCACCCCCTACTGGCCTCACTAACACCTCTTCCAGCAGCAACCTGGTTTTTCTCAGGAGGTCTCCCATCCAGGTACTAACCAGGCTCAGCCCTGCTTAGCTTCAGTGAGCAACCAGTCTTGGGCTACAGGGTGATATGGCTGCTGGCAACCATATCACAATCATTTGTCTCTTGGCCATATCATTTGTCTCTTGGCTGGCAACCAAGAGACAAATAAGTCTCTTATGCTTACCAAAACTGAATTTATCTGAGCAAAAATACAATAAAAACAGAAATACTATTACAATTTAAAATAACTGTTTTTATTTTAATATATTTTAAAATGAAATGTATCCCAGTGGTGGCAGTCTTCAGTGTCACATGATCCTTCAGAAATCATTCTGATATGCTGCTTTACATTTATTAGTATTATCATCAGTCTTGAAAACAGTTGTCCTGCTTAATATATTTTTGCGGAAGGGATTCTTTCAAGAATAGAAATATCAAAAGAACAGCCATATATTTGAAATAGAAATCTTTTGTAACATTTTAAATGTCTTTACTGTCACTTTTGATCAATTTAATGCATTTTTGCTCAAAATAAGTATACATTTCTTTAAAGTCCCCCTGTAGTCAATAATATTGTCCCTTAAAACTCATCTTTGATCACCAAAATGACATATTTAAACGTTTTTTCCTTAAACCGTTTTTTTTCATGCCTTAAAATAGCATGAATGTAACTCTACACCCTTGCCTCGTTTAATATACGCGGTTCTATGAATATGCAAATTAGCTCCGCCTCCACTCATTCACACCAGCTCAGAGATCCACTCATTGATGATCACATGTTGACGTGATTGGTTACAAGGTGACGTCAGGAACATCAGCGATTTCAAACCGTGTTTTTGGGACTGTCTTTGTTTCACTGCAGTTTTAAATGGTGTTGACTTATGAATTTGCACATGATTTGTCTTAAAGCATATTAAAAACACCACATAAACATATAAACAACATTAAAAACTTGATTGGGGGGACTTTAAAACAATTTTACTGACCCCAAACTGTAGTGTACGTACTACCTTCTTAATCTTAACTTCATAATATTTCACCTCAGCTTCCTGCAGAAGATGAAGTCTTGCTGCAGAAACTCAGAGAAGAATCGAGGGCAGTGTTTCTCCAGAGGAAAAGCCGGGAACTATTGGACAATGAAGAGTTACAAGTAAGAGTTACAAATCAGCTTTTGTTTAGTTATTAAACATGCCTGTGTTTTCTATTTCCTCTTGCAAATGTTTTTTTTTCTTTCCTACAGAACCTTTGGTTTCTCCTCGATAAGCATCAAGTGCCGCCCACGACCGGTGACGAGGCCATGATCAGTTATGAGAGTTTCCTAAAGGTTGGAGAACAAGCAGGCGCCAAATGCAAGTAAGTGCATCATTGAAAAGTGTAGTGACCAATTAGTATCACTCGAAAACCATGAGTTTATGAGCTGATAACTGTATTCTAAGTCGATGTAATTCGTAGGTGGACAAAGCTTATGACTCACTTTTGTTTGTTTCATAATCATTACACCCCCATCAGGCTTTTCTTCACTGCCAGAGTCTACGCCAAA
The DNA here is from genome assembly GCF_965113295.1 of Leuciscus leuciscus. NCBI lineage: Eukaryota > Metazoa > Chordata > Actinopteri > Cypriniformes > Leuciscidae > Leuciscus > Leuciscus leuciscus. Next base: position 25,296,291 of record NC_138741.1, on the reverse strand, counting down.
CTACTTCATAATGATCCGTATGGGAGGATATCAATTATGCAGTTCTTCAACTATGTCATGAGAAAAGGTAGTTATCAATTCTGTGATGTGTGTTCTCATTGCGTTCTCGTCTTATGATGGCAGTTAATTATGAGTCTTTTAGATCTTTTAGTTGATTCTAAACACTATAATACAGATGTGTAGATGAATCACGGTTTCTTCTCTGGCAGTGTGGCTGCACCAAACCAGGATTGGTTTGAGTCTCTATGATGTAGCAGGTCAGGGTTATCTTCGTGAGTCTGTAAGTAATCTCGTTTTACCCTCTGGAACGCTGTGAAAATCACAGTATGCACAATATCTTCTTAGGAGTAAAGCTGTGTTGTTTAAAGGAAAGACTTCAGTGTGTGACTGTTTCTTTCTGCAGGATTTGGAGAACTACATCCTAGAGTTAATTCCCACACTCCCCCAACTAGATGGCCTGGAGAAATCCTTCTACTCGTTTTATGTTTGCACTGCCGTTCGCAAGTTCTTCTTCTTCCTTGATCCTCTACACACTGGTAATTCTCCTGTGGTCGTGCTGTTTTTAAAAATTCTAACTTTGCCTTTAAATTGAAGTCAGAGCACCTGCAGACATCATTCAGATTTTACCCTGTGGAAAAAACTGGAATGAAACGAATCATTCTAATGTTTTGTATTTGCTCTGCAGGAAAGATAAAAATTCAGGACATCCTGGCTTGCAGTTTCTTGGATGACCTACTTGAGGTAGCGTACAGACTCTCACTCAAGTTAACCTATAATATATACATATATAATTATATCTATATACTCTCCTGTTCAAAAGTTTGGGGTTGGTGAAATCTATCTATCTATCTATCTATCTATCTATCTATCTATCTATCTATCTATCTATCTATCTATCTATCTATCTATCTATCTATCTATCTATCTATCTATCGTTCTATCTATCCATCCATCCATCCATCCATCCATCCATCCATCCATCCATCCATCCATCCATCCATCCATCCATCCATCCATCCATCCATCCATCCATCCATCCATCCATCCATCCATCCATCCATCATCTAGTTAGCAAGCTATTCGAAAGTTTTTCTGTGCGAGTGACCTGCAACATTAAGCTAATCAGATTTATTCATTTATAGCTCCGAGACGAGGAACTATCAAAGGAGAGTCAGGAGTCCAACTGGTTCTCTGCACCTTCTGCTCTTCGTGTTTATGGTATGCCTGCAAAATACACTTAATCAGTGTTATAATATAATGTAAGTTATAAGTTACGTCTCATATGCTAATCGTCATATTTCCTATTTACAGGACAGTACCTTAACCTGGATAAGGACCATAATGGGATGCTCAGTAAGGAAGAGCTGTCTCGCTATGGCACCGGAACTCTAACTAGTGTTTTTCTAGACCGTGTCTACCAGGAATGCTTAACCTACGACGGTGAAATGGTATAACCTTTTGACTTAATTAATAATTTGCATCACAGTAAGAGTGTCCCTTAAGACAAATGTCTGCTGTCAGAGTCACAGCTTGTGGCACAGTAGTGCTTTGGGAGACTGGTACACTGGAATGTTTTTGAAAGAAGTCTCTTATGCACACCAAGGCTGCTTTTAAATACAGTAGAAAACGTAGTATTGTAAAATATTATTACAATTTAACACCACTTTTTAAAATTATTTTAATATATTTAAAATGTATTTTATTCCTGTGATGGCAAAGCTGAATATTCAGCATCATTACTCCAGTCTTCAGTGTCACATGATCCTTCAGAAATCATTCTTCTTATATGCTGATTTGCTGCTCAAGAAACATTTCTTATTATTATCTTATTCTTATTTCTTATTCTTATTATGCATGTAATTCGACGTAAACATTTTCATTATCTAAAAACATAAACATGCATTTCTGTTGTTTTAATTTAGGACTATAAGACCTATCTAGACTTTGTGCTGGCTCTAGAAAACAGGAAAGAACCTGCAGCCCTCCAGTATATTTTCAAACTGCTAGACATGGAAAACAAAGGCTATCTCAACGTATTCACGCTCAACTACTTCTTCAGGGTAAGTAGAGGTGTTTGTTAGCTTTTTTGATTTTATATATATATATATAATAAGTAGAAACTAACCTATTCATCTGTGATATCAGGCCATTCAGGAACAAATGAAAATCCATGGGCAGGAGCCAGTTTCCTTCCAGGATGTTAAGGTAAACTGCCTTTAGCTCTTCTTTATATAAGAGTTAAAGTCCATTCCCATTTATCAGCAAGTAGAGAAATAGTAATTTCATGTTGCTATAAGATGCCAGTAATGTATTATAATTCACTTTTTTCTGTCTGTTGTCTGCAGGATGAAATCTTTGATATGGTGAAGCCCAAAGATCCGTATAAGATCACACTACAGGACCTGGTGAACAGTGGTCAGGGTGATACCGTCACTAGTATCCTCATCGACCTCAATGGCTTCTGGACTTACGAGAACAGAGAGGTGCTGGTGGCTAATGACACTGACAGCAACACAGCTGATTTAGATGATTCATGACATCCCTCTGTATCCCAAGTCAAGTTGTTCTATGGGACCCTAACCCTCAGCCAAGAGGAATATACAGAATAGCTCAGTTGTATATGGAATTGTTTATTAAGTAATATTATGTACAAAACAAACTGTATTTTTTCACCTACATTATAGAAAGGTAGGTGTATTTTCACCTACATAATACAAAATTATTGTACACAAATAAATTACACACTCTTCAAAATGAAATGCATTTGTTTTTGTAAGGGGGTAGACAAATTGAATTCAAAACCCATGGGTAATGCACACAAAAAACGTGTTCACATAAAAAGAATATTTAGTTAGAAAAATAACTGTTTGAAAGAGAGGGTCTACCCATCTGACCATTTACACCTTCAACAACTCATCAGTAACATTGACATTTCTAATATTACAACTAATGTCTCGGCAGCTTCAGAAATTTTTGATCCATGCAGTTTTTAATGTGTTTAGCAGGCTTATTAGGTGTTTATAATTATTAAAATGTACAATGAATTGTTGTAGTGACTAAAAGAGGGTTTATGTATGGCTTTATAAAATGATTGTTAAAATAGTTCTGCGTTCAAAGCAGAAGCATTGTCAGCTATGCATAAACAACATGTTACCTTCATGTTCAACTTCATGTATGATAAACTTTACTCCCCAAAAAAGGAAACCAGCACACCTTTAGCCTACGGTAAATATGGTAGAACCATCTAATATTCTCAATCCACTGAACAATATTTTAGGAGGGAATGGGTGCAGGCACTTTATTTGCATCAGGTGTAGCATGTGATTCCTGCTCCAGTTCAAAGGTCACATTCACAAAAGAAGCAGTTGCTTCTGGTTGGTCAGTCTTTGCCTGCTGGCCCTCCTGATTGTGCTGTTCGTCAAAACGACGTTCTGCCTCCTCAGAGAGATGGTTCTCCTCCTCTTCTTCTTCCTCCTGCGGATGACACGTTATCAGGGTCTCACAAGGCCAAAGCTGTTCAAATCCCTCAAGAGTATCTGTACATGCTACTTTTGAGAACATCAGCTGATTAGTGAAGGCAGAAGAATAGTAATACTGGTGCACATACCTCCTTCTTCATCCTGTAGTACTCATCAATTGCATACTGATATTTTGGCGTTGTGATTCCCAGCAATGAGGCCATTCTCTCTCCAAGATAGTCACAAACTGAAATATTTGGGTCAGAATGTTACATTTGAACCGTTTTCGTGGAACCAAATGTCACTGGAAAGAGTTTCGTTACCTGAGATGGTTGAGGTAGCCACTCTCCACATTTGGAACCAGACGTATGGACCCCAGGTCAACTTTGCCTATAATCAGAGATACAAAGTGACTATAAGTTTAATATGATAACTGAAACTACATTCATATTTGATGATTTGATGCTACTCACCGGATCCACAGTCCTTAAAGTGTTCTTTTTCTCCAGTTCGTCTTCCTCCTCTTCATCAGTACTGTACTCCTCCATGGTTTCACCACTTGCAAAGTAAATTGTTCTGCGAGGAATCTTTGGCTGCTTTTTGCCCAAATCTCCTAGTTCCACATTTTCAAAGTCTTTCACCACAGTTGAACTCTAAACCAGCAGATAAAGAACATTACACACTGTAATAGATAGATAGATAGATAGAACATTACACATAGAAAGATAGATAAAATGTACATTATATGATAATATAACATATCGTTATTATTGTAATATAAATAACATTTTATATTTAGAGATTACATGATGTCTAATCAACATATCAGGTTTCCTCGGTGGACAAGGATGTAACGAACAAGGAAATAGAATGACATGTCATATGTCGACTGTAGTCAAAAGAAAGTATGTAATTCCAAGGCAACTGCTTATTATATTTAAAAATGACTTTACCTTCTCTGTGTCCATAGTTTGTCCCAAAGACACGTTAACGTTTGTGAGGTACAGTGACAGTTCAGCCATGTCTTCATCAGCCTTTTCTTTCTGTTGCTTTCTTCGAGCTCTTCCTTCTGGTGGCGTTAACCAGGAAGTGACGTCACATGTAAACAATTCCATTTATTTAGATTATCAGAATATCATTTATTTTATAAAATACCTTAACGCGCTGACAAATTTACATAAGGCGTCAACAATATAAATTCACATATATACAAAGTTATGTTAAAAGATGTTTTATTTTAAACACTTTTGTTTCAGTGTAGTTTCAAGCATTTGAAGTTCTCTCATTTTGTCGTTTTAGTAGTAGGCCTACAACAATTATAAAAAAAGAAAAATATTCTTTATCTAGCTGAGACTCTTTATAAACCGATACAAATGTATACTGAAGTATTTTGGCTGCACATCTTAACTTCAACTGCATAAGCACACTATTATACTTTAATTCCATGTTAAATTTTAGGCATCATCACATGCCACTTTCACCCTTTAATTGAAATCTTTCCTTTAATCTTTTCTTTTTTCATCCTTTAATGTGTTAATAATAACACATAAATGATAACCTAATTGATATAACTCAAAGTCAGATTAATTGTGCAAATACGGGACTTGTTTTGTTAAGCGTGATTCATCTTTGACTAAGATTATAATTTCGCACAAAACAATTATCAAGATTTATTTCTCTCTCCTCGCCCGGATTAAGTGCAATGGGAAAAGAATGGCTTTCTGTTGTCTGCACTCCCAGTCAAACTTGTCAGTAGCGTTTTTGAAATGACTAATAATTGAGAGCCAGCACCACCTTACTCAGATCTTTTTCATGTATATTTCTGCCTTTATTTTATTATGCAGTTTGTTACACATTTAATCAGAAGTTTTAAGCCGGTTACTGCTGGAGTCTGTAAAATATATGCTGTTTACAGAGTAAATATGGACTATTTTAGAATCAGATTTTTTTTTTTGAATTTCTCTTGGCTGTAACACAATGACAATTTAAACGTTAACTTAATATTTTATTTTTCTCACATAGTGTAAATGAGTCTTTGTACATGGAAATTAATTTATTTTTATTATTATGAAGGGGGTCCCTTGCAGAGGATCATCATATTTAGGGAGATCAAAAGATTTAGTTGTGTTTTTCACTACTAAAGTTATTTTTGGAATCCTAAAATATCTAACCCCAGTTATTAGAACATGTATTTTGTTTAAGTCTCTATTTATTAGAACATGTAATTTGTTTATTTGATCCAGGTCTCCACAAGTTATGTGCACATTTGATTCCAATGATAAAAGAGTCTGAGTACATAAGAAAGCAAGTAGAACGTCTTCAATTCGTAAGAACTTTAATTTATTGATGTATAGAAATTTTCTCTATCTTTTATTTTGCTTTAGTTATTTTTGTTATTCTGTTTTCAGACTCTTTTTTCCTTTATGTATTCTGGTGACATTGAACATATTGTTAATGCATTTTGTTTATTGTATACAAAGTTGTACATCATAAACATCTCTGTATTTTTTGCAATCATAAAAAAATGAAAAGAAAAAAGACTGAAATTACTTCTTGCGCCCTCCTTCGGCCACTCGTTGTATGGCAAAAATAAGGCATTTTCGGAAGAAACCACTGGATCCACCTAATTGACTAAAAGTGCGACACACGAAATACACATTTAAATTAACATTAGCAGACACAAGTTTTGTCTAATAGTATGTGCGCTTCAATATAATATATTTCCACCTCATTTTCGCTCAGTACGCACACATTATCTTCTGACAATTTTCCAGCCGCCCTGTAGGAAAATGAAAGTGGACTGATCCAGTAGTATTGAAAGCAAAGCTCATCGCGCAGTTGTTTGTTTTCACTCAGCGCAGTAACATAGAGGAGAGGCAAGGCACGGAGTTTGTGTAACGGTTTCGTTTTTAATCTTCATTGCATCTTTCAAGCCTTCTGCCATGGCTCTGTGCAGTAGCGTCGGAGCCTTGGCGTTACCCAGCGAGCTCATTGTCCACATATTTTCCTTCCTGTCAGACCGAGACAAGCTCCGGGCCTCGGCCGTGTGCTCTCGCTGGAGGGAGTGTCTCTTCTACCCTGCGCTGTGGACGGAGCTCAAGCTGCGCGTCGGTGGAGGAACCAACGGCGGCGGCTCTGGGTCAGAACAAACCCCGCGATTAGAGTTCCTCATGCGCAAGTTCGGCTCGTTCGTGCGGGAGCTGCAGCTGGAGTTTGCCCCGGTGGACGGATACTTAAGCCCGCTGCAGCGCGGAATGGAAGCCGTCGAGAGCGACCCGCAGTTCGCGAAAGATGCGATGGTGACATATTTGGATCAGGTGTTGTGTGTTCTCGGCAGTCTGCGTAATAACAGGTAGCTATATGGATTTGTGCTCGATTTGCATGCATTGACAATAGAAATCCTTTCTGTCTGCTTTGCTTACGTTTGATCAGCAGCCATAAACAAACCCTGCGCATTACGTAACGCTCATGTTTGAAGCATCGCATGGCTGCCTGCTTCGTGCATAACCAAGCTGCGATCACTTCTTATGACAAGCGCAACCTACTACTATCTATTTTTGTAGCTATGATTTTGTATGACTAATAATACTTGATTTACTAGTAGGCAATCCAATAGCGACTCGTATCTTTCTCCGTATCACTAATACGTATTCACTGGATGCTATTCCAATGTTACTGGTAACAAATTGCTTCTTTTTTTTTTTTTTCTTCATTGAGTTCTATGAGGATCTGTGTTTCAGATATCAATCTAAGATATTTTTTCTTTCAACTAGTCTATTAACATTGTTGCTGGTGCTTATTTCTGTTTTCTAATCGTATCTATTGCACTAGTACTTTATTTGATACTAGTACCTATTTTTTTTTAGACATTAATATCTATCTCACTTGTTACTAGTGTCTTTTTATCTAGTTATAATTGCTCATTTGTCACATGTAATTAGTTTAAATGACTAATTTATAGTTACATTAAGCATCTAATAAGAGTAATATGATTAAAAACTAATTACATTAAAAATGTTATTAGTGATGGATGGAGGGAGGGAGGGAGGGAGGGATGGATGGATGGAGACTAGTGTCTGTTTACTTGCTATGTAGGAAAGCTATAGTATTAGTACCTAATGATAGTAATTAGTAAAATAGAATTAATAGAACAACTGGGATACATTCTAATATAATCCACACATTCTTAATTAAAAAATTTGGGATTAGGACAAAGGGAACTTGTGTCTAATGAATATTTGCTAGTGAAATTTAAAAACATTCTAAACACTATTGGATTACTGGGGGGAAAATAAGCACTTGTAACATAAAATAAATACTAGATGGTTCTAAGGAGTAAAACTGCTGGCTAAACTCCCACGAGCCTTACTGCATTGTTAACATTCTAACCGAATCTTACAAAACGTTCAAACAACACTGGCTTTGTTTTTCCTGCTCTTCATAGATGTTTCCTGATGCTGATCGTAACCTACATTTCTGTTTATGTACAATAGAAACGCACTAGAAGGACTCATAGCCCAGAACTTGCCATGTAAACAATAGGCTTTAGTTTGAAATGTGTAAAGAACAGAAAAAAGAGCTGATTATAGGTTGTTTGGTGTAGCGAGAGTTTGATTATTTAAAAAAAAATGTATATTCCAAATTACTTGGCTGATTATTTGTATCATGCTTTTATTTATTTATTTTTGGTAGTCATTTACTGTGGTTAATTTTAGTAATATATACTGTTATCATATAGGAATATAATCCCTGACAACATTAAAAAAAACAGCTAAAAACCCATCTCTTCCGTGAGCACTTATCCTCATTAAAAAAAAAAAAAAAAAAAAAAAAACCCGATGTTTTTCCCTTTGAAACATCACTTATCAGGCTTATGCTACTCTGAATAATACCTGAACTTCGTATTTTGAGCACTTCTTGTGTTGTTGTTGTTTTTTGCCTCTTTATGATGACTCGCTTAAATTAGTCCTAATTTGTAAGTCGCTTTGGATAAAAGCGTCTGCTAAATGACTAAATGTAAAATGTAAATGTAATTCAAGTCACATATATTGTATCATGTTACATTGGCAAGACATAAAACTGAAAATTCCTCTTTTTTTACCCTCCAGAAACCTCCAGAAGCTGTCTCTCTACGGGGACACATGCATTCTTCAGGATGACGGGATTCTGGACAGCTCTTTTCTCAGCCAGGTCGACCAAGGCGGCAAGAAAATGAAAGAGTATGTTTCAAGCTTTCCTTTCACTCTGATTACATGCTGGCTTTGCCGATAATCTGACCATCTTGTTAGTTGTAGGTACTCAGTCAGTCTTGGGCTGTGTTCAGAATTGAATAGTAGCGTACCGCAGTGTGTATACTGTACACTGCCTGCTATTTAAAGGGGTCATGAACAGCATTTCATAAAACCAAAAAATTATATATATAATGTTGTCTGAGGTACATCCAAAAACATCCTAAATTAGAAGTAATAAGCTATTTTCTCTCCCGTTTTTTTTTACCCTCTTTTTCAAACACACTGTTTTGATGGGCGTGCCGCATTCAGGACTTGGAAGTAAACGCCCACTGCTATGATTGGGTAACAGTATTGCATTTTAAAATAATTTTCATTGTCCCCACCATTTCACGTATGGAATTGTTTTGAAAACTATGGGCTATAGGCTATGCTTAAACTTTATTTGCCACAAGCAAGACTTAAAGTACCGAGTTACAGTTTTCAATTGTTTGTTGTCGTTTGAGCTATTTATCGTTCATCTATTTCGATAAAGTGAAAAACGTATTATTGACGAATGATGTAACATTGTCATTTGCAGTGTCGTGTTTTAAATAAATTGAAATGTTGTAATGTCTTACTGATGACAAAAAAAGATGTCGCTCACTGAAGCTTTTATTGTATGTACAAGAGGCAATGATGTAGAAGTAGGCATTGATCTTCTGCAGAGGTGGTCTTTCGTCGCACTATTACTTAATAATGTGACAAAATCCAGAACGAATTGTTTGAGTAGCTTGGTTTCAATAAAAGCTGTTTTTGGACTAATGAGGAAGTTTTGAGTTCTGAAACTTACATGATATTTTTATGCTACAGTGACCTCTTACATGTCAAAATATCAAGGAAAATTAGATTTCTCAATTCATGACCTTTTTAAAATAGCATGAATGGAAATGTAAAAAAAAAAAAGTGTATGGTATGTACATATAGGCTACATATACAATGTACCTTTCTACATTGTACGTTTAATTCAGAGAGTGTTTAGTTTTCTGACACTAGTGACAGAAATTGCACACTTTACCTTTAATTGGACTACAAATGAAAAGTTTGGGAAAGTCTGTAAGATTAATTTATTTTCACAAGTCTCTAATGTTCACCAATGCTGCATTTATTTGATTAAAAATACAGTAAAAACAGTAATACTGTGAAATATTATTATGATTTAAAATAGCGATTTTTCTATTTTCATATATTTAAATGAATGTATTCCTGTGTTGGCAAAAGTTGAATTTTCAGCATCATTACTCCAGTCTTCAGTGTCACATGATCCTTCAGAAATCATTCTAATGGTGCTCTAGAAACATTTCTTATTATTATCAATGTTGGAAAAAGTTGTGCTGCTTAATATTTGAGTTTTTTTTCCCCCAGGTTTCTTTGCTGAATAAAATGTTCGAAAGAACAGCATTTGTTTGAAATGTTTTTTCTGATCAATTTAATGCATCTTTTCTGACACTTTTTTAATTTATTTATTTATTTTTAATAACTTCTGAATGGTAGTGAATGTTTTTGTCAAATTGTGCTGCCTTTGCATTTATCCTCCTTTAAAAATGATGATTTCTAACCATCTAAACTGTTCTAGGATCCAGCAGCTCTTTGAAGAGATCCTGTCCAACAGCAGGCAGATGAAGTGGCTGTCATCTGCGTTCATGCTCTGTGTGGTGACCCCCTGCTCTCTGGCCTCTCTCTCCAACGCCAGCACCAGCTCCCTCGAGCACCTCAGTCTGATCGACAACCAGCTGCCCAGCCTGATTTCCACAGTGGAACTGGAAAGGCTCGCTCACCTGCGGTCTCTGTCGCTAGACTTCTGCGACTTCACCTCAGACATGTGCCGCCTCCTGGCCTGCGGTGACCGAGCGCCCCTCCACCGCCTCTCTCTCTTGCTCAACGGCGCTGCTTTGGATGTCAAGCCTTTGGATGGCACTGCCGCCGAGGAGGACTGGAAAGCCCTGGTCCGTCACAGCACGAACCTGCGCGTCTACGTCATGGCGATGGATGTGTGCAGCCAGGACCTTCTGCGCGTGCTGAAGCCCAGCGTGCCCCTGGAGCGGATCCACCTGGACAGCTACAGCACTCTGGTGACGGATGGGGTCGTGGAGCTCATCTCGCAGCAGTACCACAGAACCCTCAGCCACTTCATCTTGATGAGAGACGACGCCGGATTCCCAGACCTCAGCGTCAACCGCAATGAGGACCCACTGGTTCTCCTCGCCTGGCGCTGTGTGCACCTCGCTGTCTTGATCATCCATGGTAAGTGGACATTTGAAACTTTTTCACTTGCCTTTGACAATCCACTGATTCCTGAGATAAGGGACAAAATCCCCCATAATACCTTTTCGTCTAAGATATATATATATATATATATATATATATATATATATATATATATATATATATATATATATATATATATATATATATATATATATCTCTATTTGGGAAATTATGTGTCTTTAAATTTTTTTATTTGATATATATTATTTTTTAAAACCTTTCCAAAGCATTAACAAAAAGCCCAATACAGTGTCAAAATTGGACATTCCATCCAAATGAACTCTTAAATAATAAAAATATAAGAATAAAATCATAATAATAATAATAATAATAATGTAAAATAATAAATAGAATTTAACATACATATACACATTTACAAATGAATATCATTAAATATCAAGAAAATAACATCAAATATATTTATGCACCATGTATCCTAATCTGTTACATTCATAGTCTGTATTATGACTATGTAAAATTAGACATGACAGGTGATTTATTTAATATCTAATGTTTATCTATGTTTCTAAAATTCTTTTTTATTATGTCCTTTTTTATATTTATTTTTGTTTATTTATATATTTGTTATAAATAACATTTTATTTTATTATGTCCCCCCCCCCCCCCCCCCACATTTTCAATAATTTGTCAGCTTCATAACATCAATGTTTTTAGATGATTTCCCCCCTCTTAAATGGGTGACATTAGTAGCCAACAATAGCAGTAAAACAAAATGGCTCCTGGATTTAAAATGTGCTATGCAACATGTTAGCCACCAACTATGTCAGATTTTCTGTTTGAATGTGGTGACAGTTCAATATATGCAGCTAAAAATAATTTTCGATTCTAGAAATCATGTTCAATGAATTCATTCATTAACCTAAATACTAGATTTGCAATGGGAATACACATTGTTTTTGAATCTTTGCTGAAAATAAGGATTTTTGCTGCTTGTTCAAATTACTTAATTATTCAAATGAGCTAAAGCAACACAATTGCTATACATTTCGTTCTAACTTAATTTAATTGTTCAATCAACTTAAATATATTTTAAATTGAAGTTTGCTTAATCCACTTGTGTTGGGATTACATGAATGATTTTTGTTGCATTAACTACAATTGTGTTGAGGATTTTTAGTTCCCAGCATGCTTTGCATATGGCTGGATCAGCAGAGTAAATGTTGGAATTAAGTGTTATTTTATGTGTTTTTGAGTGAAGGGAAAGACCTGTTAAAGTTGAATGTTATGTTTGAAAAGAGTTTCTGTTATGTTGAAGTGTTTATGGTTCCATTGTGCTGAAGAATAGAGCTTATGGTTAGTTGTGACGACTGTATGTACAAAGACTATGATGCATGATGAGCAAAAGCTCTGCTCATGCCTATGCAGTAACAAGTATCTTTCTACTTGTTCTGTACTAGTTGCAGACAGTCTTTTAATTGTACAACATGACTGAATGTCAAATATAAACGGGTCTTTTCCATTTACTCAAAATCACAGACTTGAATATATTGGAATCTACTCAATGTTTTTAGTTATTTCAATTCAAATATATTAAGTTCAACTAAAAATATATGCTTAATTACGATATTTAAATTGTGTAACCACTTTAATTTTTAGTAAATTCAAAAAGCCTTTTTTTTTTTTTTTTTTTTACAGATTAATCAAATAATTCCTTGGTGTGTCACTTTTGGATCCTGTTGTTTTTCCTTTCGTGTTCCGTTTTACCGTGCACAAGTAATGTTTCTTGCTTCGCAGGCTACACCGTGTGGTCCCACAACCTCGTGGCCATCTCTCGCCTGCGTGGGTCCAACCTCAAAGTCCTGGAGGTGTCCGAAGAGAGCATTGACTTTGACCCGGACCAGTCGGTGTACATCGAGGGAGATCCCGTCCACAATCTAGTCAAGGAGGTGTCCCTGGGCCTGGGCCGCGTCTGGCATCCCTCCATGGACAACAGCGTGGTCCTGAACGAGCCCACTCAGCACTTCCACCGCGAGATGCAGAGTTTCAGCGCGGGCATGTAGACTCACCAAACGCCCTCTCTAACCCTGTGCTTGGTGATCTTTCACTAAATGGGCCCTTCTCATTTTACATATTGTTTTATTTCTTTCATTGCTTTTTGATTTGTTTTTGTTTTTTCTTGTAGTGTGAATTTAATCCTTTATATGTGCTGTGTTTAATCAGTATTAGCTCTATATTTATATCTATATCTATATATCCTGCTTATTACTAGGAAAGTATAGTTGGGTATTGGTTTAGTAGCTAATTGAGTGAATGGTAGAGATGGACTTTTATACAGCTAGCTTAAAAGTTGTACAGTGAGCTGTTCATTCTCTCGCTTTGTCTGTTTGTTGGTTTCCCCTTAGAAAGTGTGGAGTTACCTCAAACTATCAGTTGATCCTTCTTGGCTTCTGCAATGACGAAATCCCATGTTCACGTTGACCTTTTTATAGGGAGATTAGTCTTCCAGCCAAGGGACACGGCTGATCCACAATTACGAACCTTCCTCTTTGTTCATCGCTATGTAATTGTTATTCAGAAATGAGGATTGGTGGAAACGACGTGTTCGGGACGCAGATCCCGCTGGTTTTTCTCAACCTGGAAGTAGACGCACCTCTGCTGGTGAAACCAATCGTAGAGGTTTTCAGTCTGGTGTATGACACCTGCATGCTGACCGCCCTGCAGCACAATATCTGGGCCCAGCCATAGGTGTTTTGTTCTTTTTTTCTTTTCTTATTTTTTTTTTTCTTATGTGTTTTTGTTGTAAGTCCTTCCCGTCTGTCTCAGGTAGGCAAGAATTATATGACAAGGAAGATGAAGATGATGGTTATGATATTTTGGTAAGAGTGATAACAATCAGTTGATAATTGTTCTTCTCGAGTCACAGTTGCCTTGAACTCCCCCTTTCTTCTTCATAATCAATGTGTTTTTGGCCTCGGACTCGGTCTGTTCAGCGTTATCGTCGCCGTAATTCCCCAACCGAAGTGCAAAATCCTCATTGGATCGTTATTGAGGGCGAAAACACGCTCCGAACGGATTGAATCCAGGCCGTGGTATTTCATCTGTAAAACGTTAGATGGCGGGAGACAGACGTTTGCTTGTTCCATATCTCAGGATTCCTGCACTTGCGGTACTTTTCCAGAAAGCTTTTGTTGAAGCTTCGTTCAAATGGTTGGTGTGCTCGATGGGCAAGATTTTGTAGTGTTTTTTGGAGGAAAGAGAGCTCTTCCAAAAGAATGTGCTTTAGAAGTTGCTGGTTTTTATTTTTTCTACCTGTTTAATTTCCCTAGTTTAGCATTTGAAGGTCTGTGTGTTTTTTGCTTTTACATATATTGTCTCTTCGCTCCTTTATTTTAAAATCAGTCGAGATAGATCGTGGTTGCTTGCATAGCTGAAATAAGTGAATGTCAAACTTAAGCCTTCTTGAAAGCGCCAGCGTTTTTGCTCTGCAGAATCCCCCTCTTTCCTGAGCATATCTTTACTTTCTCGTGCTCTAATAACGAAGCGAATCGTCGAAGAGTGGAGTACTTTTTAAAACCGTTAAGTTGCCTCGCTAACTGTTACTCTGTCAGGCCTCAGAACTTCCTGTTATTTGGCGGTATCGACTACCCGAAGCCAAACCAGGTTTGAAATGGAAGCCATCGCCCCAATCTTCCTGGAAGATCCGCGCTTATAACAAAAACGAACAGCCAAAGCAAACCTTCGCAGCGTGAAAACGATCTTTATATGCAAGCTTATCAAGTGAGCGGTGACCTAGATCTTGTCAGGATTTGTTATATGTGGTCCAAAAAAAGATTTGAAGCAGTTAACCAATGAGGTCGAACAACTCTTGGCACACGAAGGCCTGTTCGTAGGGTTGATGTAAAGAGATCCAGCTTGACTAATTGTTGACAAGTTTACAACCTATTGTGGTACCCATGTCAACATTGGTGAAAACGGCAGCTTTCCGTGGTTGGTGGCACAGAACGCAAAAAGGGTCGTGTGAAAAGTCATTTGTGGATTAAAATCTGTTCAATTCGCTCCCTTTTTGAACAAACCACGGATTAAAAATGTTGTTTTCAGGTGCGTTGACATAGGTGCCAAACATTCTGTAATGATTATGTTGGAATGCTCTTAAACGCATGCTAGTAGTGGGATTCTGTGTTTTTTTTTTTTTTTTTTTTTTTTTAAGTTCTTCTTAGTACAGCACCAAAAAACGATTTCAATAAGTGTGAGCTTGTTTGTTGTACATCGATTTTGCCGAAGGACTTTAGTTGGCGGAGAAAGACTGCGTATGACACGTTACAAACTGCTAAAGCATTCATACCGTGCCTAAAACCCAGAATAGCTTTCATTTCAAACCCACGTCATTCGTACGTCCCTGGTCGACCAAGTCTACGAACCTTTACAAAGACATAGCATATTTAAAACCGCCAGTGTTTTCTTGTTTGCGTCTCGTTTTGCAATCTTTCTGTCTGCGTGTGTGTGTGTGTGTGTGTGCGCGTGCAAATGTCGTGTAAGCGTTCAAAAAGTGCATACATCAGAGAAGGAGGTGTGTGTTCAGTACAAAAACGTACCACTTCCTCAGCAGTGAACAGGAAACAGCCATTCTCAGGGTTACTGTTAGACGTGTGGAGGAAACAAACAAGAGTCCAATAGCTCAGGCCTCTCACCATGAAAGTTTCCATTTAATGAAGAATCTTCTCAACAAAGTCACTGGATTTAACTTCTGTCAGCGCATCATCTGCGCCAGCTGCCAAAGATAACGGTGATACGACTCTTTTTTTCGAAGTGCCCACATGCTGGCAGAGGGCAGGGCCAATGGCTGATGGGCCGAGATGTACTACTACTATCGTATTATGACAACTACTATTAGATAAATGTACTAACGGAGGGAGGGGAGGTTGGACTTGGGCGGTTGTCCACAGCTGTGCTGTGGCTTTGGTCAACATACGTTAGATCTCTCTTAACATGCACCTGTTTCACTGTGAAGAGTGAATGTAATTTAACTATTGAAAATCAAGGTTGGTTCTATCAGACCTATAAGCTGCTATGAGACGTGTTAGGAACATTCCACTGGGGAGTTAAAAACAAACTAAAATGGCCAAATGTCTGCATGAAATGATTATTTTTTTATTCTTTTCTGTTTTGTTTTGGGCAGGGGCGGGATCCTGGAATCAGCGTTCGACTGGTCCTACGATGAAATTCTTGAGCCATTTGAGAGCGCACGTAGGTTTTTATTCATGATCGATGCGACCAGTCGGTTGTTACAACTCAGTTGGATCCCAGTGTTTTTTTTGTTTGCGTTTTTACTTTCAGAAACGTTATATGCATTTCACAATCTCGTAGTAAAGAGAAAGAGGGCTGCTATGACCCCATCTGAGACGGTCAGTGTTTTACAGCTTTTTCCGATAGCTACCTTACCGATTATGAACCTCACGCCAGCCTTTGGTAAATCAAACCGTTACCATGTTTCCACTGCAGGTCAGATCTCGAGCTCGACACGGGCCTCTCTTTCTCTCTCTGGTTGGCTTGCGTTAAAGGCGAAGTCAAAAACTATGCAAAAGGAATGCATACGATCCAATGGCTCTTAACTTTGTTTTTCTTTCTTTTGTGCTTTTCTTTTTCTCCTTCTGTCACTCAAATGGAAATAACCTAACTTGCAATGATACTTGGCCTTATTATTGTTATTATTATTGTTTTAAGATCTTGATTCTTCGGAAGCCAACTCCGTTTCAAGGGCGACCGTGGGTTACAGACATGGTCTCTATGAGACTGGCCAGAAGGCCCCAGTTATAAGTGGTACGAATGTTGTGCATTTGTATAAAATCAGGACAGTTTGCAATAAAGAAGTGGCCATCATGGGGCACCAGCAGTGCTAAGACCAGACTGCTACCTTATAAACTTAATGGGGAGTTAAAAAAAAGATAACATAAATCTGCATATGTGTATATATACCAACGTATATACTTTTATGCAACACATGTCCGGGTTCTATTTATGAACATTGAAAAAAAGGTTTATAAGCGTTGTTGTTTTGCAAAAATGGTTTTACCATCTTAAATGTTTAATATTTGGGCAGGTGTGTTCTGTCTACTATTTGTCTCCGGTGAGCACATAGCATTGGATTTTATATGTACATCTGCAAACAGGAAGTACTCTGGCACAGGTGTGAACATGCCAGGTGGGAAGATTTTAATGAGAAAAAAAAAGTGATCTCGAGGTTCCACGATAAAGAAGAAAAACCTTTGAAAAACTTAACTGACAGATATTGGGTAAACCAGCCGAATGTTGATTTGAATTAATGTTGAACGAATGCATTTTCTTTTAATCGGTAAAATAAAAGCATACAAAAATCAATCTTGTTTCTGTGTGTTCATAGTTACAATGCATTTTGTTTTCTTTATTCTTCACAATGGGAGACTGAATGAAAAGTTATAAAGAAATGAATTTATAAACCTGCAATTTCTACTGGTTTAAATATTTTTAGAGCTTGGCCTACCTATGTTCATTATAGCAATCTTTCCAAAAGCTTATCCCCATCTGGAAATTATGGACATATGATATGTCAGTGTGATATTGGTTATCAGATATTTTATTCTGTGAATTTATCAGTTTCATGTTTTAATTAATCTTACTTAAAATGTGTAAAACATGTTCCGATCACATTGTACTTGAGCTCAGTAAAGCACATAAAACCAAGGTGATTGTAGAGTGGCTGTAACAAAACCAAGAACTTATATTTGTTAGGCATTTCCTAAATCACCACATTAGTTTATTCCTAAAAACAAGCAATTTTGATTGCTCAATTATGGGTAAAAAGTGTAATTGTACAGCATTAAACTACTGCAATTGTACATATTTAGATATTCAATTGCAAACGCTCAGTTTCCCTGTTCACATTTACATTACCTTTGTACACTTGTAGTTAATCTTTACACTTAAATATATCTTTA
Source organism: Leuciscus leuciscus (assembly GCF_965113295.1). NCBI lineage: Eukaryota > Metazoa > Chordata > Actinopteri > Cypriniformes > Leuciscidae > Leuciscus > Leuciscus leuciscus. The sequence goes on along the minus strand of NC_138741.1, from coordinate 25,278,366 downwards.
GCAAATCACAAAATGTATGTCAATTTTTAATACTGTACATTGTGATGCATAAATAAATTTAGACAATAGTATACTTTTTTTTTTTATATATTAGCCAGCCGTTTATCGGATATCAGGCATAAATAATATGAAAACTTATCAGTATTAACCAGCACTTAAATATTTCTTTCTGGAAATCACACTTTAACTTCCTGAATATTTCCAAGTTTTTCATGATTGTGGGAACCATGAAGTGTTCGCTTTATATCGTAGCACAGAAAACTGAAAGCAATCCAATGACATCTTTATTATTAATGTATATGATTTCATCAGACCATGTATTTTTTTTAAGGCATGAATTGTTATTTGAGGAAACTATAAATATATATATACGCTACATGGACGGTTGTCTGGACTGAGTTGTTGGATTTGTCGAGTTAGTTACCAAAGTCTGGGTTTCAACAACATCCCATTCACAATATATACTTAGTACACTTTCTATATATACAGTCTGCCAAATATGAGGACCTTTCATCAACTACCTTCAATTTAAAAAAGCATTATAATATTACAATCCTGAGCACCTATAATCCTATAAGGCAGTCTCATTGACTTTTTACACTTTACCTACAGGTTCAGAAAGGCTGCACACTTACACTGTACCTGAAACACAGACATCAAACTTCTTCTTTGTAAAATAACCAGTGGTATGTGCTGTATCCTTTGCCATGCTTGCTCTTTCAAACAAGTTTCGACTAAGACAAAATAGATAACCACAAGGCTACTGTGGTTACATATCAAAGGAAACACCCCCTGAGCACAACAACAGGAAGCTGAAAACAGTCTGCAGGAAGAGAGCGTGAGATGGGAAGATCAGATGACATCATGAGGAGAGGGCGACTGGTTGGGCGGCTGCTCGCTGCCTGGTGGGGAGGGTCTGGGAGGCGGTCCAGGGGGGAAACTGTCACACAGATGTCGTGGTGGAAGATAGCCCATATGTTGAGGGAGTGGCATTGGAGCTCTGGGAAACATTCCAGGGGGAAGTGGCCCTCGCACTAGAGGAAATGGTGCTAAAGGTTATCAGTTTGTACTAAGACAGTATACATAGAATTTAAATAAATGTGTCAAAAAAAAAATATATATATTAATTAATTAATGATACATATAAAAATCTAAGTAGCTAAGTCTTATTTTGTAATAAATGAAATGGCAAATTAAAGTCTAATAACATAATAATAATTTATCAATTTGTACTAGAACACAAAACTGAAGTGATGCAGCCTTTTGCGCGCGCACACACACACACACCTATATTATATATATATATATATATATATATATATATATATATATACACACACACACACACACATATACATATACACACACATTCATATACACACACATACTATACATTACATACATACATTACATACATACATAACATACATACATACACATATATAAGTTAAATTGAGCTAAAAGTTAAGTGTAGTAGTAATGATGAGAATTGATCGATTTGAACTAGGACAGTGTCAAATAATAAGCAAAATAGCAAAAATTTTGCAATAATAAATTACTAAAAATTATATAATAATTACTAAATAATATTAACCAATAATAATCAACTTATCAATCAAATAATTTATCCAATTTATTTATATTTTTTTCAAATCTAAATTATTTCCCAATATATATGCTTTTCATTTGCAAAAAAAACCTCACATTTCAGAAGCTAAATTTGCTCCAAATGCACTTACACTTTGTTTTTAATCTGACATTTTAACTAAAATGTCCACCTGCACAAGTGGAAAAAGTGAACTTACTGCCCATGGGGGGAACTCCTGGCCCACGAGGGGGAAAGAACTCCGGAGGTCCATAAGGGCCCCTGTGTGGGAAACGTGGGTCCCTAGGGTCCATCGGTGGAGGTATTCCCATTAACGGGGGACCAGGAGGAGGTCCCATTCTTGAATCTGGATCCGGGGGCAATCTCATGTCACCAGGCATCGTGTGAGGACCCTGTGAGAAGACACATTTCAGTTATGGCTGTGTACAAAAACTCCATCGAGTGATATAGTACAGAGAGGTTTACTCACTTCTCTGCTCTCATTCTCACTGATAGATGAGCTGTTTCTTAGAAATGATGGATCTGAAAAAGAAAAGCAGAGAGAGTAAATAATTTAAGGATCTGTGAGCCAAAGTCTCAATCTTACATTTTCATTTAATTCTTGAAGATTGTTGCAAAAAAGTGCTCATTCATGCTTTGATAATGCCATTACATGAGCTACATAAAAACAAGTCAGCAGGAAGTTTCTGCCAATAATGGTACTCGAATTACCATGGGAATATGGAGCTCAGTTTTTCCCTATTATTTATGATGTTAGGCTTGTATATATGAGTCATATGGGCTATTTATAATTCTACAGTTACAGTTGACCTTTAAGAGAAGCAGAGAAGTCAAACATATTGTAGAAGAGGTCACATGGAAAGGCTCACCTGATTTGTCACCCAAGTACGGAAATCTAGGAGGCAAAGGACCCATAGGATACAGACCTGGAGGAGGCCTTCTATATGCCAAACCTGGATCTGGGAGAGGGTGACCTAAACATAATAGACATATTAAAAAAAGACATTAATTTAGTTAATTAATTATTATTATTATAACTAACCCCTAGAGCCTTTTGAATGCATATTATGGCATCAGATAAAACATTTATATATTTAGGTAACACTTTATTTTACAGTTTCTTTGTTACATATGTTACATGTACTTACCATAGTAATAACAGTAAATGATGCATAATTACATGCAAATAGCCCTCAACCAAATCCTTATCCTACCCTAACCCTATAGTAAGTACATGTAGTTAATTAATATTACACAGTACTTAAACATATAATTACACTGTAACAATGACACCTTAAAATAAAGTGTAACCTATTTATTTATAAAATAAAAAATTATATAAATATAACTAAACACTACAACCTTTTGAACACATTGTACATTACGGTTACACTTTATTTTGAGGTGTCCGTGTTACAGTGTAGTTATACATTTAAGTACTGAGTAATAATAATTAACTATAAGGTTAGGATTAGAATTAGGGTTTGGTTAAGGTTGGTTGCATGTAATTATGCACTATTTATAGTAATTATTACTATAGTAACTACATGTAACAAGGCCACTGTCAAAAAATGCACTGTTCCCTGCATTACAAATAAAAAACGTAAGTTATTATACATCTAAAAATAATTGGCTGATGAACACGGAGGATGCGATGGTAATGATGCACTACACACAATGTAAAACCACCACTGTAGGTTTGGCCATGATGATAATGACATTAAAAAATACAGTGATGTCCTGTGCTCTTCACGCCTGCAGTATGAACTATGACTGCGCTGAAGCGACAGTATTAGGCCCAGCAGTGAGGAGCAGCAGGGGGGCAGTGGGACAAAGCCTGACGCACTGGCCAAAAACGCAGAAACGTCTAGAACAAAGAAGGCCCAGTTCTGCGACTCTTCAATGAGCTGTGCGGCTGAGTCAGCGCTTCTCAGTGACCTCTGAATAACTGAGTTTGAGCTTCAGTAACAGAAACACCTCACTTCACACAGTTGGCTAAATTACAGGCACAAGACACTTCAATAATTGGTATTCATAAATAAATAGCAAACTGACACTGAAATGAGCAAATAAGCCTCATTGTTTGCATATTGTACATTTTTGAAGCATTCATTTTTTAAATTCAATTTCGGAAACACTTTACATGAACCAACAATGAACAAACCATTTGTTACAGTATTTATTAATCTTTGTTAAAATAAAAATACAGTCGTTCATTGTTTGTTCCTGTTAGTTCACAGTGCATTAACTAATGTTAACAAATACAACATTTGATTTGAAGAAAGTATTAGTAAATGTTGAAATGAATATTAACTAAGATTAATAAATGCTGTAGAAGTATTGTTCATTATTAGTTCATGTTAACTAATGTAGTTAACTAATGTTAATTAATGAACCTTATTGTAAAGTGTTACCTCAATTTCAATTCAAGTCAATTTGTAATATTAGTAAAATTGTCTAGCATTATAATCTAGTTTCACACAACCATTTCCTCCCTCTCTCTTGTCATAAATAAACAGGCGGTTTTTAGCTAATACTGTACCTTTAAGACTATGCATGTAAATGACCTTTTATGATTGGCTAACCTCAGAATATATGTAAAAATGAGAACTTATGTTAATGTGCCCATGGTTCTTGACTTTTGAGAGCTAGAGAAGTATTTCCTCCTGCTACAGGACAGCCAGAGCAGTGGGAACATCACTGTACCTGGAGGGCCGGGAGGGCCCCTGCGTTCCCTGTCCCAGGAGGGAGACAGTGAGCCACTATCAGAGTGAGGGCCACTCCGCTCAAAGTCTGGCCCACCACTAGGGGGCTCTACCATGCCTCGGGATGCTGATTATGTGACAGTGAAGGAAGATGAATGGAGTGGAGAGACAGCACATCCAAATATTTGAGGAAGTTAAGAATGGAAAAGGGAGGAAAGGGAGACAACCAACAAAATATTAACGAGGTAAAAAAACATGAAGAGACTCGACTATATGCAAACTTGGGGAATGGTTTGTTGCCCACGGTTTAGTGTGCGTTTTGTATCGTAAAAAAAATGGCACTGGTACATCTCAGGTGTTTAATTATTATTGATATGCAATAAATAACCTAAAGAGAATAAAAAACTCATAGATACTAATAGTCACTTGAGCAGTTGTAAAGATGGTACTGGATATATCAATTATATTCCTGTGATGGTGCTGATGATGAAGCTGAATTTACAGAAGCCATCAGAAATAGCCACATATCAAGCATTTACCAAACCAAGCAAAGCAAAGCAAACCGTGAGAAATCAGACCCGTTACCCTTAATGCAAACATGTCAACTATATTTTATGGGAACATGCAGTTTTACAGGATTCATGAAGGTGATACAAACACACACACACAAAATATAGCTAGATAACCTTGTTAAACTAAAGACTGAGAATGCAATGAATAAATCATATTGGTCATGCTAGCTAAGAGACATTTCCCAGAATTTTAAAAGGAAGGGATTTGTGTATATCACCTCTGCCTGGACCCATAACAAACTGAGGTGAGAGTCGAGGGGGGCCGTCCATTAGTGTAGGAGGGGACAGGAAGGCCCTTGTTTCTGAGGATGGTCGGCCAAGAGGAGAGGGTCCATATGGAGATCTTTCATCTTTGACATGGGGAAATGCATCTCATGTTTAATATCATTTTATACATAGAGAGACATGTACTATGCAAGGGAAATGCAGAGAATCTGACCTCTAAATAAAGGTCTGCCTTCTCGTATATCCTTATCAAGAATATCGACTTTAAATTGGGCATCAGTCAGCCTGTAATTGCAAACATACATATGAATAAATGCTGCTTCTCTTGTATAGAAAACACTAAAGTAAAGTAGTCTCTAGCCAATCTCACCTCTGGCGGAGATGAGCGTTTTCTCTCTTGACATCAGCCAGGTCTCGATCCGCGGCCCGCGCGGCTAGCTATAACACAGACAGTTCAGAATACAGAGAGTATCAGACACAAAATACATCTGTAAGCTACTGACAACTGATATAGATCAAACTGAAGTGGTCTGAAAACAACTTACCCAGTTATCATGAGCCTTTTTCTCATGAGACGTTATCTGGTAGAAAAAAGAAAAATGTATATAATGAATATTTTGTCAAATAATATTAAATATTAAATAATTGTATATATATATTAAGGAATTTTAAGTGTGTCACCTGATTCTTATAAGCTTGTGAAGTCCGATCCAGTTCCTCCTCTAGTTCTTTGGCTCGTTGTCTATTTAAACATAGTGAAAGAGACTATAATGTAAACTTCCTGTTTTGGTGAACATCCATCTTGCATTATGTTTCCTGCCTTTCTCAGAGCACATTTCCTTTTATTTGAACACATACTCAAACATACTTAACGCGACTTCCTCATGTGTGCTAAACGAGTTGCTCTCACCTATAAGTGACGAGCCCCTCTGCAGCGAGACTGATCTTTTTGCCTGCCTTGTTGAGCTTCTCCTCCTTCTGCGAACGCTCCTTCTCCTCCACCGTCAACAACCTGACCAGAGTTTAAGAAATAATTGAATTATTGGCATTAGTATTTTCATTTCCAATGAAAAAAAAAGAGACTGCAAAGTGCAAAGACAATGAGTGGAAGATGAAGTTTGTGTTTTATGAGACGCAGCTTCTGTGCTCCGGTCCAAACCTGTGCAGTTTGAGTTCATTCTCCTGGTACATCTCCGTCATGATCTGGAGTTTCTGCTGGAGTTTCTGGCTTTCACTAGAATAGCTGACACTCTCTGACTCCAACACCTCCTTCTGCCCTTCAAGTTGTTTGATCCCCTCTTAGAATACAGAGAAACAAGAAAACAAGTCTTCATTTGGAGTCTAAATTATACTGTTTGATATAATCAAGCTAAACCAAATAAGCTCCAGTTGTATTGCTCATCACACTATTTGCATAGTAATTGCTATCCTATAAAAACTGGTAGGAAAGATCTGCCAACCATTTCCTTTTGGCCGTTCCAAGAGCAAGATTGAAAAGCAGGGGAGACTGTGCGGTTGCTGCGCCAAAACTATGGAATAATTTGCCTCTGTATGCTAGGCATGCCCAGATCTAGACCTATTTTTATCCTAAGGCGTTTAACACAGTATGAGAGCTGTTGTTGTGTTTTATGTGTTTCACTTGTTTTATTGTGACCCTGTGTTGTACAGCACTTTGGCAAACACCATTTGATTTCTTAAATGTGCTTTATAAATCAATTTGAATTTGAAAGCAAATCCATCGTGATGCAAGATAAGAATACAAATTGATCGGAAACAAAATCATAAGGTGCCTAAAGATCTTACCATGTATGAATGGGTCACATTGTCTTTCTACAACCAATCAAAACTTTTAAATCAACCAAATAATATATCAAATGAATAGTTTCATGCATCTTAAAACCTGTTTGAATTATTGTGGAACCAAACTGTTTACCTAGGAGATCTTCTTTGGCTTTCATTTCATCTGCAAGTTTGGCGAACACCCTGTTTTTGTCCTCCTCCATGGACTTTAAGTCTGCACTCATCTGTGACAAAAAGAAGGACTCACTTATTTATAGCATAATTTATATTAGTATTCTGGATGTAGACAAGCATAATTCATTTAATCTGACACATAAGGGTTGTGTTTCAAAACCTAATGAGCTGCCATCCTAGACATCATGTTTGGCAGTCATATGTGCCATCTAGGTGGTTCACTATGTTTGAGACAACCAGGATGTAAGTAGGAATACCTTGGCTGCTTCAACGAGTTTCTGTACTTTTTGCTTCTTATGGGACTCTGCAAGCATAACAAAATTCATGAGACGATACTTCAAGACTTAACTTAAAAACAGACTAACAATATTCCCACCTGAACTGTCTCCATTCTCATTTCCAGCTGTATCAGTGCTGCCATCAAAGCTGCTCTCGTCCTCAGAATCCCAATCTCTCATCTTCAAAAGGCACTCTGTCAGGGACTGATATAAGAAAAGAAAAAGACAAACAGATTTTTAGAAATGCAGTTTTACTGAAATGCAGTTTTGGGTACAAGACTGTGTGGACAGACCGATCTATTGGAGGACAAACCAATATATATGACACTGTGAGATTGTAAAAACGGTTTGTGAAGCTGTTTCATAACTTTACAAAGGGCTCCAGACTGTCACCAAATGGTTGCATTTTCCGACCTTTTTTCCTGCCGGTGCGACAAAATTTTGTTAGTGGTCGCACTGGTGCCACAACCTTATTGCCCAACAGATAAAAGCTGTATTAATAATCATAGCTACTGCAAGATCTAATGAGAAGCATTCAAATTTGGCGCACAATTCTCTGTTATAAACTGAATCGGATCAAACAGCACTGACGTAGAAACCAGGAGAAACACTGTGCCATGAACGAACAAGTTATAGAAGGCTTTTCAATCCACAAATCACAAACATTCACCATGGTATTGTGGCAGAAATAGTTGAATGTTTTTACATTATTCATCTCAGGGTTCGAATCTTTTGAGATTAAAATTTAAGCACATTTCAAGGGCTTTCAAGTGCTTCACACTTTTTCCAGCACTTCAAAGCTCTAAATATAACATTTTAATGTTATTTTTAATGTGATGATTTGTAAAACTAAAAGTTTGAAGATGTAGGAAAAAGAAGACTGCGTGGCAAACAAACACCTTTATTTATTTTTTTAAAAGACATTAAATTACCACTATATAAATACTATATTAAATTAACTATATTAAATAACCAGTAGATGGCGGCAGAGGAGCACTTATTGACCTTAAAAAGTCAAAGTCTCATGAAAAACAAAATCTAGAACAATGTTACATTTAAAAGAAGAATATTTACATTTTCCCTATAAAAATGAGGTTTTTGTACATTACTGTTGTAAATAAAAGTACATTTTTATCTGCATCTCAATTCCAGCTCAGTGTTTTACTGTCAAATTTCCAATAAACAAACATGCAATATCATTAGTAACTGCACTTATTAATGCAAAACAATAGTAATTTTCTGATTATTAATAAAACTTAATAAATAATATAATATTATCCCCCCAGCACCACCAAATCAGGTGCTAGCACCACCATCTGTAGAACTGAGTGGCAGAGGTGCTACAATATTGTGTACATCTAATTTGCTAGCAATTTATTATATCACATACACTTCCGTTTGGGGTCAGTAATATATCTTTTTTTAAAGAAATTAATTATTGTATTCAGCAAGGATGCATTAAATTGATGCAAAGTGACAGTAAAGACTTTTACATTGTTACAAAAATTATATTTCAAATAAATGCTGTTCTGTTTTAAACATTGATAATAAGAAACAGGGATGCACTGTTTAATTAGCACTTCTCCGATGGCATGTTTTGATCTATTTCGTGCACACAAGGTGGATAAGCTACAACAGTCAGCTGTGTAGGAAGAGGAATAAATTATATTTTAAAATATATTCAAATAAAAAACAGTTATTTTAAATTGTCATAATATTTCACCATATTGCTGTTTTACTGTATTTTTGGTCAAATAAATGCAGCCCTGGTGGGTATTTCTTTCAAAAACATTGTTAAATAAATCTTACCAACTCCAAACTTTTGAACAGTGGTGTATATACTGGCTTATATACTTGACAAACCCATACTAGTCAACTTCTATTCTGGTGTCGATGTGTTTTTACCTTGATGCGCTCGTCTTTATTGGTGCAGTCCTCCAGCATGCCAGAATGAGATCTTTCACACATTTTCATCTCCTCCTCCAGCTCACCGAGGCGTTCACCCCAGTCCTCTGCTTCTTGCACAAGCTGTAGTGGTGATGGCCATACATACACGCATGGTTAATGTAAGCCATGAAACGTCTTGCATTACAATGATTTTATAACAGTTATGTTAAAGCTTGAAAATATATACATTTTTTCTCTCTAAACTAAACACCCAAACACAAATCTCACCTGTGCTTTACTCTCGAGGAGCATTGCATGCTCTTCTTTGGCCGCCTGCAGGTTTTTCTGTAGTCTCTCTGTGTTGATCTCATGAATCTTCAGTGTTGTGTTGTCCTGCACATGAAAATACAGGTAACAGTATAGAATTACAAATGACAATTATTGAGGAATATGACTGAAATATGCATCATATACATAGTCAATACCTGTTCTAACTGTGACTTTCGATCTTTAGCTTCCTCTTCTAAATTACTTAAAATCTGCTCGAGTTCAGCAAGCTGTAAAACAGAAATAAAAGCCATTTAGACAGATTCAAGCAGCATAACGTGCATCTGTGTGTATGACAACATTACCTGATCCTCTTGTTGTTTTCTCGCTTTGTTTTGTTGGGACAGTTCTTCTTGTAGCCTCTTAACTTCCTTTTTTATCTGAGCATTTGACTGTTCAAGTTTCTTTGACGACACCTAAGGGCAACATAATTGGACAAGGGTCAGGTAACAAGTGAAGTGGTCAGGGAGACAATTTTTTTTTAAAGTGCCTCTATTATGCTTTACCTTTCATTCAGTGTGTAATATAGCTGTTTGTGAATGTAAAAGGTCTGCAAAGTTTTAAAGGTCAAAGTGCACAACAAATAAAGTTATCATCTCCTAAAAGAAAGAATAGATTCCGAATTGCCGAAACGAGTTGTCACTAATTCCAGTCTCATTTCCTGCATAATGTCCACTGTCCGTCTATAGTATTCATTGGTTGCCCGCGAACGACGTCTACTTTGACCCGCCCTCAGACACTATAATTGTAGCTGAGGGCTGGAAGGGTTTGGTTTGTGTTGTCGACATGTTGAGAAGACGCTGTGTTTTGCGCTGCAAAGCAAATCCACTTTGCATGAACTTCCAAAGGATGAGGACTCTGTCTTGAATTGATACGGTAAAACTGACGCCATTGTTACTGTTCGTATAACTATGTATACAAGTGCTGAGGAAGTAATTTGGTAATGGTCATTTTGTTTTCGAAAAGCACTATAGGCGGTAGACCAATCACAACAGACTGAGCCGTCTGACCAATCAGAGAAGAGCAGGCTCTCAGAGAGGAGGGGTTTAGAGAGACCGGATCCTTGATCAAGCCATTTCAGACACTGTGAGAAAAGAGGTGATGCTGCAATGTATAATATGAGAAAATGAAAATGAAAGTGTTTTTTGACCTTGGATTCATGTAAACCTATTGTTGGAAACCTCCAAAACAAAAACAGGAACCTTTAAAATAGCATAATAGGGGCACTTTAAACATTAGTGGCTAAGTAATTGCATGTTTTTTTTTACAAACAGGTTTGAGTGGCAACTATGTGTAATACAATCTCAATTGCACTTTATTTTAAAGTACGTGCACTTACATTTACTTACAGTGTACTTACCTAAGAAAGTACTGGATAATATAAGGTAACTACATGAGTTAAGGTTAGGTTTAGGGGTAGGTTCAGGGTTAGAACCTAGTTATTACCCAGTTATTGCAATTACTATAATAAGTAAATAGTATGTACATGGGGAACAGGACTGTAAAATAAAGTGCTACCACAACCTCTAATATATTACATTTGAGGTTATTAAAAAAGTAATTAACACTTCCTAAAAGACTAACATTGTTGAGAAACCAATATTTAAAGGGGAAAAAACACACATAATGATCGTCTTTACCTCTAAAGTGTCATTTTCTGCAGCTTGCGCAGACATGCCATTCTTCTGCAGTTTGGACTCTAGTTTGTCAAACTGTTGAGACAGAGTAAGGGTTAGAGTAGGGGTTTTCAGTCTTTAAGATGCTACACCCCCCCAAATATAATCATTCTCATGCAAGGCATATACATAGTTTCTTGTACAAAGGCCCAATGTATATTGTGAAAAATATGATAAATATGTTTAAAATATTATTCTAAAAATATTTTGTTAGGTCACTATCAAGTCAAATTATTGTCTTTTCTACCCATTATAGTATCGTACTGTTAAACTCATTATTTACTTATTTATTTGACCCTATTTATTTTTTACATTTTTACACTGTTTTTCTCTAAAGGTTTCCACGGACCCCCTAGCATTCCCTTGCGACCCCCTGGGGGTCTCCGGACCACAGTTTGAAATGAAGAGTATAAAATGGCATTTCTCACCTTCTGTTTAACCTCACTGAATGTCTCCAGCACTTTGCACTTTTCATCAAGCAGTTCAGCCACTTTATGTGCCATTTGCTTTTCTTTACCTGCAAAAAAAAAGCCAACAGCCAGGATCAATTGAGAGCGGACAGTAAGGATCAGTTAAACAGATAATAAGGACAGGTTTTAAAAAAAGAGCCAGTAAGATAAAGAAACGGGAAAACACCCACTTGCATATAGTCGACTTTTCATCTGCAGAACAAAATAGAAAAAGCTCATGATTACTTGGTGAAATGAAGACATTCATAAAGTATGCACGTTTTATTGTGATTCTTGAGCAGAAATGCCTGACTTACAGAATGAATGAACCTGCAGCTGAACAAAAGCAGTGTGCATAAACCTAAAAATCCTGTGAAAACCACAGCTTCCCATGGAAGTCCATATAAGTCAGGGCCAGGCCGTATATCGTCAGGAAGTGAAGACACAACCTAAAACAGAAGTTAAACAGTTATACTGATTCTCCAAAAAATTCAAGTATAAAATTAAATATAAACATTTCTTTCCCTTTGTCATACACACACATACATAACTTACATACAAAGTGAACACAAGCTTTTAAACGGGATGTCCTATAGATAACCTAACACCACTTTCCTATGATGATACCTTTTAGACCTAATAGTAGCTTCGCATAAACTTTTATCACTTCTAAAAAACAATAGTAATTCATATCACACAAATCGACCAATTTGCAAAGAAAATATTTTAGCACTTTTTACTTTACTGTTACACCACCTGACATTAACTCATTCAATTAATTAAATTAAAATCAAATGAAAATTATATAAAGGACTATAACAACCTACCACGTGTTTAAACTAAAATATTTCTCATTTTTATAATTTCAGATATCCTCATTTGTCATTGACCAAAACCAATGCCACTGGAAGATGTAAAAGAACAATATACACTACACAATTTAAACCGTTATAAACTGGTAAATAAAGTCAGCCGTTGTAGATATGTAAATAATTAACGTTACGTTTAATAAATCAACGATAAAATAAGCTGAAATGAGCAACGAACCAGATGCATCAATGCTAACCAGCTAAGTTATATGGCTTAATATAGAGCAGTTTACACATTTAAAAGCCAGCATACATCTAGTTAATACTACACTCTAGTAAATTATGTGTACTATGATAGTTAACTTAGAAATATATGTGACACCTGCTGACAGCTGCCACACATACACACTAAAGCTGTTTCATCATTCACACACTGACACATACATCTTTGATTTTCTCCACCGCGAGTGTGTAGTAAATATTCGCTGCTCCTTTCATGTCAGTCGCTTCTGTGACGACCGACTCGGCCTGAAATTCGTCTGCCATGATTATATTCAAACTGAGTTCTTCTTTAATCTGTTAATTTATCTGTTGTTATGCCATGGTGCCGCCGGATGCTGCTCTGCACTGCTAGTGCTAGTGCGCATAGAGGAAGAGCGCACTCTTCCTTTTTAGGGGGGATTCTTAACGCATAAGAGCTTGCGTCGGTAAGATTTAAGTAGGACACTTGATATATTTGTTTTATTGTTTTTTAAAAGATAAACATACGTATTTTGTTCATATAAACAGTATTTTGCTTTTATGCGAAAACCTGTAAATTCCACAAAACATTAATACACCCTATAAGGGTCATGGTTTCTTCCACACGTCACCAATTGCTGAATGCCACAACGTCCCGTTCGTGTTTTAAAGTGACAGACTTACTTAGTGATCCTGATGAATTAGTCAATAAGCATTCACGCAAAAACAAAATATTTGTCATGGGCTGGTTATGAAACGTCTATAGTTTTGGTTTGTGGGTAAGTATGTTTCATTAGTGGGTGTGTCAGGTAAATATAATATACCTCTATAAACAAAGTCACTGAACTAGAGACCGGTTGAGCAGCAAGTCTGTCTGGATTCGACTTATCTCAAAAAGACTACTTAATTTATTTTCTAAGTATTTAGTTATTTAGTTATATAAAAGTAGTACTGAAAAAATGAATAAAAGTAAATACTGTTAAATATCATTAACTTGGCTTGAGTGCGAAATATGACACTGTTTGGCGACATGTCAAGACAGAAAATAGACTGTAGTCGTCGGCAGTTTCCACGAGGTACACAAAATATGGCATGAAATGCTTATATTATATATTTTGAACAAATAGTGGCTTCAGATTATTGCTTCTCAGTATTATATAGGATAATCAGGAGATAAATAGCCTATATGTATGCCTAATGTATTTACTGTACTGTACAGTACATTTACTGTATAGGCTATAGTTAAAAACACTGATTTAGGTGATTCTGTCATTTTCTAACAACAAACATAAAATAATGATCATCATTAAAAAGTTTGTTTTTTTAAAATACTAGAATAAATAGAATATCAATTCAATAATTTGTCTAAATTATGACATTGTATTATTTTAATTGTTATACAGTCAAAAAGGATTGGACAAAATTATCATTTTAAAAGGCAAAAACAGACATTTAAGGTGTTTAATCTTTTTTAAACACTTAAAAACACTAGCTATAAATTTCTCATTAGGTGATTTGCCTTTAAAAAAAAACACACAAAAAAAACACACCAGATGTACCGTTGTCTAAAATACTTTTCCTACACCATTTCACATGGAAGGCCTACCTTGTCCACTATAGATGCAATTTCATTAATTGTGACTTCAACAAAAACTGCCATTTGATACAATTTCCCTTCACCTGTCAAAAAGAACAAACACATACATAAGTGTTTAACATTTACTATTTAATAGGGTGAAATATGTCACGCCTCAAAAGTAATTTATTCATAATTGTTTTGGAACAACAGGTGGATGAGTAAATTATGACAGTTATGACAAAATTTTAATATTTTATTTTAGGATGATATACAAAAAAAAAGTGATTACCGTTCTGTGATTCAACATGCTCCTCAGAGATTAGACCATGGTTTTGGGAAGTAGTTTTCTTGATTTCAGAAGATACCCAATCCTCATGCTTTCTTATTTCCTGCTCATCAGTCTGAACACCCTCCACATTAGCTCCATTCGCTGAAAGGTACTTCTCCTCTGTGACTGGCTCATTTCGAGGGTTGCTCAAGTCATTTATATCAGATCTGTCTTGAGTATCTTGATTATTTTTAAGCTCTGTTGAGGAGATTAGTGTATTCTTATTCACATCTAGACATGATTCATGAACACAGCCATCTTCGCTGATCCCTGTGATGAAAGAGAGGGAACATTATAGAACATGACAACTTTTACATTATACCATAACTCAAAGAGTAAGATCACAAAACCTAGATTTCCCATCAATCACATATGCAAAAGTTTTTGTCCCATGCAATATTCACCAAAATTATGAAATCTATTATCTGCCATGCTCTTAAGGAGTTCTTTTGTTTTTTTTAAATGATCAGTTTCGAATCATCAGTACCTGGGCTTTCTACACTGACTTCTGTTATCACTGGTGAATATTTCTCTCTTAGAGTAGATAAGAGGGTATACAGTTTTTGTAGTTCTGGGTATTCATTAATATTATTCTTGCCAGGAAAACTGTTATGTTGTTGATTACGTCCTTTTGTGTTCATCTTCATATGGTATTCCAACAGCTGTTCAAAGTCACTGAGTTCTTCAAGATCTGTATTAACTTGGCCTGCATCAGTGTTTCCTAGTTTGGAATCCAGCCAAGATAACTTGTGGTCTCCGAATAAATCTAAAAGATCTTGAATATTCTGTTCACTCAGATGAGGATATAAGTTTGTATATTCTTTAGAAGTTTCTGTAGAATGGTTGACAGTCTTTTTTTCTTGAATTTCAGGGCTTCCAGGCCGCTCTTCATCACCCTGTTCCTCTTTATCTTCCGACTGCACCGCAATGTCACTATCATCACTTTGATCCCAGGTGGCACCAGTGTCACTTTCCTGCCTTTTCGTGACACTTTCTGAATCGGTTTGATCACTTTCCTCCCTTTTCGTGACACTTTCTGAATCAGTTTGATCCTCCATATTTGCAGTGTCAGTCTCCTCTTTGTGTTCAACACTCTGATTTTGAACAAGCTTATTATTAATACTGCCACCCTGAACTGGGTCATTCTCCGAGAAGATATCATCTGTTAATTTTGTTTCTTTGGAAGTGGTATAGTCACCTGGTTCTTCAGTACTAACAGCGTTAAGAATTGTATCAGTGTCTGCATTTTCTGGTAAACTGAGATCATGACCACCATCTTTTGAATTAGTAGATCCATCAGATGTGTTCAGTGATGGGCTTTTTGTATGGGTTTCCTCTATCAGAGTCTCGTTTGTGATTTGTGTGTCACCCTTTAGCTCTTTTGTTTCAAAATAATTATCTGTAGGTTCAGAATCTCTACCTAATTCCTTTTGCTCTCTATTCATTACAACCTCATCTGCATATTCACCTTCCGAATCAGTATCCTTAACCATACTAATATCTGCTTTTTGTATCTCCAGTAACACATCATGCGAGTCGCTGGTATTGTCCATGTCATCATCTGTGGCGTTTAGGGCTGAATTTGGCTCAAGGTCTGTATGTAGATTTTCTTCACTGATAACAGCTGATTCATCTGTTCCAAGAGTGGGAATATGAGAAGTTCCTTCATCAGAAGGCATTATGTTTGTGTCCAGTTTATGTTTATTGCCCATTTTCGTTGCAAGAGCTTCTGAATCTGATAACTTTTCTTTGTAAAATGTGATGTCTTTTGATAATACTTCATCTAATTGTGCGTCATTTTTGTCCATAACTAACTTGTCGTTTTTGTCCATAACTAACTCATCATTTATGTCCATAACTAACTCGTCATTTTTGTCCATAACTAACTTGTCATTTCTGTCCATAATTAACTTGTCATTTCTGTCCATAATTAACTTGTCATTTTTGTCCATAACTACCTTGTCATTTTTGTCCATAACTAACTTGTCATTTTTGTCCATAACTAACTCATAATTTCTGTCCATAACTAACTCGTCATTTCTGTCCATAACTACCTTGTCATTTTTGTCCATAACTAACTCATCATTTCTGTCCATAACTAACTCATCATTTCTGTCCATAACTACCTTGTCATTTTTGTCCATAACTAACTCATAATTTCTGTCCATAACTAACTCATCATTTTTGTCCATAATTAACTCATCATTTCTGTCCATAACTACCTTGTCATTTCTGTCCATAACTAACTCATCATTTTTGTCCATAACTAACTTGTCATTTTTGTCCATAACTAACTTGTCATTTTTGTCCATAACTAACTTGTCATTTCTGTCCATAACTACCTTGTCATTTTTGTCCATAACTAACTTGTCATTTTTGTCCATAACTAACTTGTCATTTTTGTCCATAACTAACTCATCATTTCTGTCCATAACTAACTCATCATTTCTGTCCATAACTACCTTGTCATTTTTGTCCATAACTAACTCATAATTTCTGTCCATAACTAACTCATCATTTTTGTCCATAATTAACTCATCATTTCTGTCCATAACTACCTTGTCATTTTTGTCCATAACTAACTTGTCATTTTTGTCCATAACTAACTTGTCATTTTTGTCCATAACTAACTTGTCATTTCTGTCCATAACTACCTTGTCATTTTTGTCCATAACTAACTTGTCATTTCTGTCCATAACTAACTCGTCATTTCTGTTCATAACTACCTTGTCATTTCTGTTCATAACTACCTTATCATTTTTGTCCATAACTAACTCATCATTTCCGTCCATAATTAACTTGACATTTTTATCCATAATTAACTCGTCATTTTTGTCCATAACTACCTTGTCATTTTTGTCCATAACTAACTTGTCATTTTTGTCCATAACTAACTTGTCATTTCTGTCCATAACTACCTTGTCATTTTTGTCCATAACTAACTTGTCATTTCTGTCCATAACTAACTCGTCATTTTTGTCCATAACTAACTTGTCATTTTTGTCCATAACTAACTCGTCATTTCTGTCCATAACTAACTCGTCATTTCTGTTCATAACTACCTTATCATTTTTGTCCATAACTAACTCATCATTTCCGTCCATAATTAACTTGACATTTTTATCCATAATTAACTCGTCATTTTTGTCCATAACTAACGTGTCATTTTTGTCCATAACTAACGTGTCATTTTTGTCCATAACTAACTCACCATCTTCTTTCGGTGTACCGTGGTCATGTTCAGCTAAACATTTTTCATTAATGTATTCTGATAATGCATCCACAGTCGGTTTCGAATTCAAATCTGCATTTACATTTTGACTAATTGTGACAGTCTTAATATGAGAGTCAATGTGCAAATCTGAAACATTTGATTCTTGTGTTTTTTGATAATGCAACTCATTATGAATGTCTGTCTCTGGCAGTTCAGATGTATCAGCACCAGCTTCAGTGTCTGTGCTAATTTGATCATAATCACTTTTGTGCTGTTCGATAGTGTCTAAATTGTCTTGATCAGACAGACTTTGTGTCAGCTTGTCCTCTGAAATGTCATCAGATAAATCAGTCAATTTGATTTTGCTTTGAATAACATCAATTAAACTATTTGCAGATTTAACATCATCATCATTTTGGGTGTTGGATTTTTGAGAAAAGCCATCTGTTTCTCTAATGTCATCAGATGCAACACTGTCTTTTAAAGTCGTTGTTTCGTCGGATAGTGCCTGAGTTTCACTAATTAAATCAACATCGTCAACATCAGACATTTCTTCCTTTTTCAACTTCTGTTGCTCAAGAAAGTCCTCCTTACCTGAATCTACCTCCTTTGCTGTCTTTTCCTCATTACTTTGCATGTCTTGCTCCACCTCTCCCTCTAAAATATCAGCATTGTTTGCACTTTTACCTTCTTCATTTAAATTATCTGCTGACTTGTCTGTGCCGTCTTCTGTCATATTAGATTCTTCAGTGCTATCAAATGCAATGCTATCTTTTGTTTTATCAGACAGTGACTGAGTTTTACTAATCACATCATTGTCTATTGGGTTTGAGTCCTGCTCATCAATATCACTCAACATTTCTTCTTCTTGATCCTTGCTATTATTTTGTTCCTCATCAAAGTCTTCCTTAACAGGATCTTCTTCCTTTGCTGTCTTTTCCTCATCCCTCTTTACTATTGTGTCTGCCTGAAATGGAAGTTTAAGCACTGATGGCAGGCCGCTGACTGAAAATATGGACTCTGAGCTTGATTCGGACTCTTTGGTTTCCATGTTCTCAGTGTTTGTAGCGGATCCAGGGCTTCCTTCTTCACACAAACTGTCTTTGCCTCCATCATCCTCATCTTGTTTAGTTTGCTCTTCTTTGTAAAGGTTTGTAATTCTGTTGTACATGTTGCCGTACCACCCCGTCTGTTCCTCTACTTTTTCATTTTCTGTTCTCATGTTCTCCGTGGGACCATCCTCATTCTCCACACTGTCATCAGGGTTGTTTTCATCACACTGTATTTTGTCATCCACATCCATGTTCTGACTGGGGTTAAGAATGCTTTGGTTCTCCATGTGTGTGTTTTCATCTGCCATCTCAGCTTCAGGTTTAGTTGCAGCTGGAGTATTGTCTTCACTAAAGCCCAAGACATCTCTACCCATAGTTATCAAGGAGCTAGACTCCTGAGATGAGGTGTCTTTATCATTTGCTGGGTTCTCAATATTGTCCTGAGGCTCAGTCTTTAGATCCTTGTTTCCAAATCCAAAAGCATTGGTCAGTTCACCCCTGATCCAACCAAACGTTCCAGAGTTCGTCTTCTCCTCCACGTGGTTCTCCTCGATATCCATCACTATTTTTCTGCTTTTGAAGGATTCTTCACTGCTTTCATCCTGTGGTTCATCATTGCTTTGTTCATTCCTGCCAAACCATCCATTAACAGCAGAGCCTATCCACGAAGACCCACCTTTTTCTGTTGTCTCGAGGCTGTTTTGATCAGAAACATCTTGAACAGAAATTGTTCTGGGTTCACTCTCTTCTCTATCAGTAGGTTTATCATGGACATCATTGATATCACTTTCTTGGGTTTCTTGTGTGAAATCATCCAGATCATCAAATGCAGTGCTGTGCTTAATGACTGAACCATTTTCATCAAAGCAGATGAAGTCGTATTCCTGAGGAGAGAATTTATGATTAATATTTATGTTCTTGGAAGACTCTTTTCTAACCAAATCAGCATACAAGGAAGAATTAGATCATTCAGATTTCTTTGTCAACACACCGGCTAATTTGAGTCAGATAGTTCTGTATACTAAAGTGAAAAATGATCTATTTCTACCTGATCCGAGCCTTAAAGTTTTGAAGTGACAGAAGTATTGACAGATCTTTTCCTCTGTATTGTGACACAGGTGAAATGGATTGTCGAAAAAATAAAATACAATCTTAATTAAAAATGGAGGTTACAAGAAGGTTTTTTTTGCAGTGAAGCCATAGAAGAACTATTTTTGGTTCCCCAAAGAACCTTACAGTAAACAGTTCATAAAATAACCATTATTTTCTTCGTTTAAAGAACATTTTGATAATCTAAAGAACCTTTTACAGTTTAGGTAAAACTTTTAGGTACATGGTTAGTACCTAGTTATTACGCAGTTATTGTATTTGCTATAATAAGTGCTTAGTCTGTACATGCGGAACAGGACTGTAAAATAAAGTTTTTCTCCACTATAAAGAACCTTTGGTCCAGGGGAAAGGTTCTACTGATGGTAAATAAAGAACCTTTACTTTTAGGAGCGTAGGGTGGGAATCCATCGGTTGTTTGGATGGAGGAAAATCTGAATGCTAGATTGCAATCAGTTGTAAGAAAGGGGCGGGGTTTATGCAGACAAAATGATTGGAGAAATTTCTTTTTTCGTTTCTTTTCATTTCATTTCACCGGAAGACTTAGTTATGACATTTTGAAGGTAAAAAAAAAAAGTAGAAGAAAGAAAAGAAAAGAAACCTATGCATGGATGAATCATTCAATAACATGCATTAAAAAACAGGGTGAATTTGCACTTCATGATGTCATGAATTGTTTTTGTTGCTGTAACTGATTGTATATGTTGATTTGATTATATTAAATAATATTTTCAGCCTAAACCAGTTAATGTAGATGCATCACATGAAGCATATTTGTTAGGTTAACTTCTAAAACCCTTTCTTTACATTAAAAAAAAAAAAATACATTACCTGGGTCGGCACCTGGATTTCCTTTTTCTCATCAATAAACAGTTGATCAACTTTGATGGCATCTTTTGGGAACAATCCGGACAGCTTTTCTATCTGCAAAATGTAAAATATTATGAATATAATGCTAATATAATGTTTTTATTTATCAGTAAACATAATTAGCTTAAAGAACATTAAACCCATACATGTATATTTTTTATTCATCAACAATTTAATTAATCAAGAACAGAACCAGAAAATGGTAGACTCACACTTCCTGCCCAGAGATCATTTCTTTTTCCAGTGAGTTTGTAGTAAACGGTGATCATATCCCCTTTTTTGAGGTTTAGAAAGCGGCAGTCTTTAGCTGTATGGTCTCTCTGTGCCTGCACACGACTTATCATGCCTGAAGAAATGAGAAACGGAAAAAAACCTCAAAGATAAGAAAGCATGACAATAACTTGAATCACATAATTGAAATATTTTGCACAAAGCCATATAATTATAAGATGAACAGGTAAACACACATCACAGTTTCAGTCTAATCTTTCCTTTTATGGTATTTTAATATAAATGATCAACTTACTTTCACATTCGGGGTCTCCACATAATTTGTAGTCTGAAATCAGTCCCAAACCGTGGTGTAAAACGCCAAAGACAACATGAAACAAAATGAATGAACGCACAGCTGCCATGTTTAGATTCATCCAGCAATTCCCTTCATCTCAGTAGATCATATACATTTCAAAATCTAATAGTCAGAGGGAAAGCCAAGCTAAATCCCAGCTAAATGTCATTCCCTCTGTCTTGTCAGACAATGAGCCAATCTATGCAGATCACATTCTGACAAGCAGAGATTGGGTTATAGGTTACTGTCAGTAAATCATTAACATCACAACACACCACATCACAAACTCGCATTGGACCAAAGCCACATTCAAACTAATAAGGTTTCACAATGTTAGACAACATGTAGTAATCTTTTTTTTAACCTTGTTTGGATTTTATAGTGAGTAAATGCCCATTCACACCAAGGACGCTAATTATAAAGATACAGTTTAAAACCTTATAGAACAACTATAGTTTAAAACAACTAGTCCACAACTAGGCCTATTAAATAACAACATAGAGAAACACTATAATTGGAATAACTTTTACAAAAAAAAATTCCAGCTGATGAATGATAAAAACATTGACAGCCAATTAGAAACTGCAGAGGATGCTTAGAATAAACAGAAATATATTGTGTTTTGGTGTGTATACGCTAATATTCTAATAATAGTTTTAATATTAATAGTTTTCCTTCTTGGTGTGAACAGGCCTTAAGACTTGTAAAAAAGGCACAGTAAATATTACTAACCTCATTAAATCACTTAAGATAATAACTGTGTGACTAAAAGTGTGGTCGTCTACTCTAGAATGAATAAAGAAATTATGAATACAGAAAATATTCAGTAGGAAGGTTAGCCTACAAATGCTTTTCATAACCCATACCGGAGAGTGTCTACAGTTCAGAATCTTTTCATTATAGTTTTGAATATAGTAGATTGAGTGGTATTTCCAGTACAATAATAACTTATTCATAGTGCATCTGGGTATAGCATGTCAGCCCACTCAGTTACAGAGTTGTTAGAGGAACGATTAGCCTACTGATAGGAGTATCAGAATGAGCAAAGGTCTGCAGAGTCTGAAGTTCTGCCAGCAAAACAAACCCTTATTTAATTTATCAGTCTAGTGGGTATTATTTTCATGCTTAATTCCATTTAATTTATTCAATTCACATAATATAGCATGGGTGACACAATGGGTTCTCTTACGAGAGGTCTCTCGTACTGCGTAAGATATCTTACGCTAGGGGAAAATCCTTTTTCTGCGAGATATTGAAGCCAAAAATTATCCTTAATTTTGTTATAATGCAAAACGCGTTGCAGCAGCAATGCAGACATAGGCGAGACAGCTCGCGCGCCTATTGGCTGCTCTGCGGCAACTGCAGCAGCCTATCGAGCGAGGCCTGGCGTGACGTCAGACCCAATCAGGGCACTTCGCGCCCGCTACGTCACGTCCCGCCGAAATGGGCGTGGTCTAGGCCTATAAATATGGCTCGCAGGCAGCTATTATCTGATTTTTCATCCTTCAAGCGAAGCACACGCATCGCTGGAGCTGGATTAGGAGCCGCGCCGTCGAGAGAGAGCACCTTCAGCGGGACGAGTCACTGAAGTCGCTGGCCGCGCCGCCTTCCTGCCTTCCTGCTGCGCTTTCCGGCGCTTATATCCTTCTCTTTTATTACACTGTATTTCTGTGTGTGTGTGTCGCCGCTGCGACACACATTTCTAAAAGAGCTAGCGTCTTTTTAAAGATGCCTTCCTGCGGCTCGTGCAGAGCCACACTCAGCGACGGGGACCGCCACGTGATCTGCGTTTCCTGCCTGGGTGAGGAACATGCAGCTCTCGCGCTCGCTGACGGCGGATGCCCTCACTGCGAGCTGATGGCAATGGCGACTCTGAGGACTCGCCTAGCCGTCTTCACCGAGACTGCTCCCCCGCCCGCCGCGGCGTCGCGCCGTAAAAAGCGCCGTGCCCAGCGGGCCCCGGAACCCTCCCTCAGCCGCCAAAGCTCGCCGGTTCGCCCGCTTGCTTCCCCGGCTTCTTCTATTTCGCTTCCTGACGGACAGCGGCCGCCGTCTGCCGCCGCTTCCGTTGATATCGCGGATGAGGAAGCCCTGCTGGGAGAGGATGATTCCTGCTCTATCCTGGCGTCAGGCAGTGAGGATTGGGCGGGCTCTGAGGACCCCGCGCCCCCTGCCCGCACTTCGTCAGGCAAGAGAGCTTCCATAGAGACGGAACTCATGCGAGTACTCGCACAGGCCGCGGCGAGCCTCGGCCTCGAGTGGTCTTCGCCTGAGCAGCCCGCTCACAACCGGCTGGATGGATTTTTCCTGCCTGGGGAGCGCGCTTCACCTGTGTCCAGGCCGGCGCCCTTTCTTCCTGAGTTACACGAAGAAGTCGCCAAGTCCTGGAGCGCCCCCTATTCTGCTAGAGTGCGTCCTGCTGTTTCTTTGGCATTCTCCGCTGTTGACGATGCCAAGAACAAAGGATACCTCTCGCTGCCGCCGGTTGAAGAGGCGATAGCGGCCCACTTATGCCCGCCCTCCGCTGGACGGCGCGCTAAGCCGGCCCTACCCTCTAAAGCTTGCCGCACGACGTCGAGCTTGCTCCACCGCGCTTTCTCCGCCGCCGGGCAAGCTGCGTCAGCGTTGCATACCATGGCAACGCTCCAGATCTTCCAGGCCGATCTCCTCCGTAAGCTGGATGAGGAAGGACCTGACGCGATCTGCGTGCCGGACTTAAGGAGTGCCACGGACCTCGCCCTTCGTGCTACTAAGTCCGCAGCGCAAGCCATTGGACGGACTATGGCTTCTCTCACCGTGTCTGAGAGACATCTATGGCTGACGCTCTCGGAAATGGCCGAGTCTGAGCGCACCGCGTTCCTCGACGCCCCGCTTTCCGCCGCAGGCCTCTTCGGATCCTCCGTCAAAGATTTCGCGGAGAGATTCGCAGAGGTACAGAAAGCGTCTCAGGCTATGAAGCACTTCCTCCCGAAGCGCTCCAGCTCTGCAGCAGGCCGTGCGAAACCGTCTGCTCAGAGCTCACAGCCACAGCCACCGTCCACTGCCTCCACTTCACAGCGCCGCCAGGCCAGAAGCGCGAGACCGCGCTCCCGCTCATCCGGTCGCCGCCCCGCAGGACGCGGCCCGCGACCTAAGGTTACGGTGAAGCCCGAGGCCCCGAAGTCGTCCTAGCACAGCTAGGAAAACGACGGTGTTCCAGTCCCGCTGCGGCCGGACTCACACCAAAGCTATTCGCTCGTCCAGTTCCAGAAAATGTGACTGTTCCAGTGTTTTCTGCAGCCAACAAGTCGGTTCTGTCACCCGCTTGCCTGCACACAAATGCCGTTTTCACGGCTACCCAGATAAATCCCCAAAAGAGCGTATTTTCTGGTGTCCCGGCCACGGCCGATGGTGTTTCGTGTGTAGTAAGAATGCCCACTGCCCAGTGCCCATCCCTACACATAAGCACAGCCTGTCACACAGGGCTCGCGCACATAAAACCGACTCAGGTCGGTTGCGCTTCAAACATGGTGAATGTGCCCACTACCCAGTGCCCACTAACACCACGTTACGCATGTCTCACGGTTTCTGTAAAAACGAAACCAACGTGCACTCGCTTCACGCAAGCGAACGATGTTTTCGGTGTGATAAATGTGCCCGCTGTCCCGCGCCCACATCCACACATAGACATGACAGTTCCCACGGGAACCGCCCAGCCCTCCCCCTCGCGGTTAACCACCGTAGAGGAGTCGAGCGCGGGCAATCTGCCCGCTGTCATCAGCGCGCCCCATGCCTCAAATGTCACGAGCGACACGCTTGTGTTACAGCACACAGAAGCTTCTCCATCGCTGAGCGAGCGGAGCGCGCTTCGTATTCGACCCCTAGCTATCCATGCAGACGCATGGGCAAAGCTGCCCGGGGTTTCGAAGTGGGTGCTGAACATTATAAAAAGAGGCTATTCGCTGCAGTTTCGCCGACGCCCTCGCCGCTATGTGGCGCGCGTCGAGACCACGGTAAAAACAGAAGTAGCACATCTACTTCGAGCCGAAGTGACGAAACTATTGAGAAAAGGGGCCATAGAACCCCTCTCTCAAGATCAGAGCGAAGGAGGGCTATACAGCAGATACTTCCTGGTACCGAAAAAAGACGGGGGTCTCAGACCCATACTAGATCTAAGGCAACTGAACAAAGTGCTTGTGAAGCGACAGTTCAGGATGCTCACGACCAGGCAAATCCTTGTGCAGATTCGCCAAGGAGATTGGTTTGTGTCAATAGATCTGAAAGACGCGTATTTTCAAATACAGATAGCGTCACGTCACAGGCGATTTTTGAGATTCGCCTTCGAGGGCCAGGCATATCAGTACACAGTCCTGCCGTTCGGCTTGTCCCTAGCACCCCGTACATTTACGAAGTGCATGGACGCGGCGCTCGCACCCCTCAGAATGAGAGGCATACGAGTGCTGAATTATTTGGACGATTGGCTGATTCTAGCGCAATCTCGCGCAGTGCTCATAGAACACACGACCATTTTACTCGATCACCTCGAGGATTTGGGTCTGAGTGTCAATTGGGCGAAGAGCTCCCTGTCACCCAGTCAGAAAATATCTTTCCTGGGCACAGAACTGGACTCACTATCCATGATAGCGCGACTATCACAACGGCGCGCGGTAGACATTCGACGCACAGCGAACTCTTTTCGCTGCGGCGCGTCTGTCCCGCTCAAAAGATTTCAGAAGATGCTAGGTCTCATGGCCTCAGCATCGTCAGTACTCCAGCTGGGTCTGCTCCGCATGCGCCCGCTGCAGTTTTGGCTGAAAGCGCGAGTCCCACGCAAAGCGTGGGCACCCGGTTTGCTTCGCCTCAGGGTCAATCAGAAATGCGTTACAGCGCTGAAACCCTGGAAAGCGAACGACTGGTACCAATCAGGTGTAAGCCTGGGGACTTCCTCGAGGGTGAAAGTGGTGTCCACGGACGCGTCCACCTCGGGATGGGGAGCGCTGCTCGAGGGCAGACCGTTCTTCGGCCAGTGGTCAGAACGGGAGAAGCTCCTGCACATAAACTGCCTCGAAATGCTGGCAGTAGACAACGCGCTGACGCGTTTTTGTCCCCAAATAAAAGGTCACCACGTCTTGGTCCGCTCGGACAACATGTCTGTGGTATCCTACATAAATCGCCAGGGCGGCATCAGATCCGAGAAACTGTACAGGCTGGCAGAACGCCTCCTGGTATGGGCTCAGTGCAACCTGCGCTCGCTCAGAGCAGCGCACGTGCCAGGGATCATGAATATAGGACCAGACAGACTGTCCAGGAACAACGTTCCGGCAGGCGAATGGTCCCTACACCCACAGACAGTCCAACTGCTGTGGAAGAAATTCGGCAGAGCGGAAGTGGACCTGTTTGCGTCTCAAGAAAACGCTCACTGTCAAGAATTTTTCTCCAAGAGCAGGAGCGCGCTGGCCCATGTGTGGCCCCGCCGCCCGCTCTATGCTTTTCCCCCCGTCTCTCTCCTGCCTCAGGTGATAGAACGGATCAGGGAAGAAGGATGCTCAGTACTGCTGGTAGCACCGCTCTGGAAAAACCAACCTTGGTTCCCAGCCGTGATGCAGTTAGCAAGTACTGCCCCGTGGCCAGTACCAGTGAGGAGAGATCTCCTCTCACAGGCCCGCGGCTCGATCTGGCATCCTCACCCGGATCTATGGTCCCTTCATGTCTGGGCCATCAACGGGTACATGTTGGACTCCCTAAAGGAGTATTAAACACGATCACGCAGGCTAGAGCTCCGTCTACAAGACGACTCTATTCTTCGAAATGGTCAGTGTTTTCGGGCTGGTGCACAGCCCGTGGTGTGTCACCCACAAATTGTGATGTGACGGAGGTGCTTTCCTTCCTACAAGAGCTGTTGGATGGGGGCAGGGCCCCCTCCACGCTCAAAGTTTATGTGGCGGCTATAGCAGCGTTCTCAGAAACAACGCTTGGTCAGTCAATAGGAAGGAACGATTTAGTCATCCGCTTCCTTAAAGGAGCTAGGAGACTGAATCCTCCCAGACCTCCCTCAGTCCCCGTATGGGACCTTTCTACGGTTCTGGAAGCCATGAAAGGTGCGCCATTTGAGCCTTTACAGTCAATCGATTTGAAACACCTGTCTTTCAAAACGGTGTTTTTGCTGGCTCTCGCTTCGGTGAAGCGCATAGGGGATCTGCACGCGCTCTCTGTGAGCGCGGCGTGCATGGAGTTTGGGCCCAATGACTCAAAAGTTATACTCAAACCTAAGCACGGTTATGTTCCAAAATCCCTCAACACACCGTTTAGGGCGCAGATTATCTCTCTGTCAGCCCTACCGGTCCCTGATGAGGAAAGAGACGCGAGCCTCCTTTGCCCAGTCAGGGCATTACGAGCTTATGTGTCTCGCTCGTCTGTTTTCAGACAGACGGAACAGCTCTTTGTTTCGTTTAGCGGACGTTCTAAGGGACTAGCCGCGTCGAAACAGAGCCTATCCAGATGGATAGTTGATGCTATAGCGCTGGCATACGCCTCCAAGGGCATGCAGTGCCCTTTGGGTGTCAGAGCGCATTCCACAAGAGGCATGGCCTCTTCGTGGGCTTGGTCGAGTGGGATTGCCTTGCAAGATATTTGTATGGCGGCAGGCTGGGCCTCCCCGTCTACATTTATAAGGTTCTATAACCTAGAGGTTCCCGCCCTGCAGGCCAGGCTGCTGTCGGTCTAGACTACCAGTATTATCTGACCTGATGCGTTCAGCTCAGAATGCTGCGTTTACTGAGCACAGCTCAATTTTCGACAGTTTAAAGC
The DNA here is from genome assembly GCF_965113295.1 of Leuciscus leuciscus. Taxonomy (NCBI): domain Eukaryota; kingdom Metazoa; phylum Chordata; class Actinopteri; order Cypriniformes; family Leuciscidae; genus Leuciscus; species Leuciscus leuciscus. The sequence continues at coordinate 25,250,114 of NC_138741.1, read as the reverse complement.
TGGGCAAACTGTGTAAGACCCACATTTTTTCCATCAGTTCAGGCCGTACCCCGCCCTGTCTGTATGATGAAATTTGCGTCCCTTCGACGCTACTCTATGTGGAAAGTGAGGCTGCACCCCTCCTTCTCCCGGACTCTCTGTGAGTTCACTGAGTGATTGTGCACTATATGTACCCCGGGCTTTTCGCCCTTGGGTCTTTGGTGTCAGATCTCAGCACGCACGGCGTTTTACACTGGGTCCCCTAGCGTAAGATATCTTACGCAGTACGAGAGACCTCTCGTAAGAGAACGTACTCGGTTACTAACGTAACCTCGGTTCTCTCTAGAAGAGGGACCGAGTACTGCGTATCTTGCCGTGCATGCACACGCTCTGGTTGCTTCGATGATGAAAAACCAGATAATAGCTGCCTGCGAGCGATATTTATAGGCCTAGACCACGCCCATTTCGGCGGGACGTGACGTAGCGGGCGCGAAGTGCCCTGATTGGGTCTGACGTCACGCCAGGCCTCGCTCGATAGGCTGCTGCAGTTGCCGCAGAGCAGCCAATAGGCGCGCGAGCTGTCTCGCCTATGTCTGCATTGCTGCTGCAACGCGTTTTGCATTATAACAAAATTAAGGATAATTTTTGGCTTCAATATCTCGCGGAAAAAGGATTTTCCCCTAGCGTAAGATATCTTACGCAGTACTCGGTCCCTCTTCTAGAGAGAACCGAGGTTACGTTAGTAACCGAGTACGTTTTCGTGTTTTTTTGTTGTTGTTGTTTTTTTTAATCCCCTGACGTTATCAAAATGCCCCTGAAATTCACTTCCAAGGGGGGAATGTTGGCACTTAAAAAGTATGCATAGCATTGAACATTCTTCATATTCTAAGTTACTTCTTTATTCTATATAATACTTATACATTATGTTTTCATAGTCCCTTCGCCTTCATATTGCTCCCAAACAACAGATGTCACTACACATCTTTCCATCTGTATCGTAGCGAGCGAATAAGACTCACCACGGTAACCGTCGCGTCCTTTGGGCGTCATCGTGCCCAGTGTTTTCAAAATGGAGAGGTTGACAAGCACATAGACAAGCACATGCAACAGCGACTTATGAATGCTGATTTATGTTGATCGCGCATAGAAAATAACGCAAAGACATGAAGTCAGATGTGGAGGAGTTGATGCCCAGACTTCTGCCCGTGGAGTCCTGCGACGCAGATGAATATAATTTAAACGAACCGCCCAGAAACCCTCAAGAATATCTCAGACAGGTCCAGTAAGTCATTCTGCATCTTCATTCTTCTATATTATATATTTTCAAAGTAGACGCAAGTAGAACTTTATTTATATAAACACCACGTTTACTTATTATTGAATATGAATGCCTAAACATGCACAATTTAGATCATTAATATAATTTAAATACAGCTTATATATATATATATATATATATATATATATATAATGTCACCGATACTTTCTTCTGTTTATTTGGTTTTGCATATGATTTATTTTTTTCATCTATTTTATTCCATTATTTTATATTATATGTATAATTTTTCTTATATTTGCTCCTTCAGTACGTAAGTACTTAATATTTGTGTTTGTGTTTAACTCTTAGTCCATCTTGTATTGAATAGATACATAATAATAATCACTGCAATTATGATCCAATCATAGACTCTTAAGTATTTGTCTATTTAAATCCAAACAGCGACTTTTTGTTTTTGACAGGGAAGAGGATATTTCTTATAAGATACTTTTTGTCTAATTATTTTTCAGATGCAACTGTATGTTTTTTTTTGTTTTTTTTTTACTGTGAGCATTATATTTTTACAGGAAGGAAGCGTCTCTGTTCCCAGATGTTGTTGTGGCACAAATTGATCCAAAGAAGCTAAAGAAGAAACAATCTGTGAATGTGTCTGTAAGTGAGACGAGTAAACAGTGTAGTATGTTGTAAATCTTGTTATGTGTGTATTAATAATTTTGCATATTTTATTTCACAGATCACAGGTTGTCTGGCCGCACCTCAAGGTTTCTCTCCTAGCTTGAAATGGCAGCAGCAAGAAGTCAGCAAATTTTCAGAAATCAGACAGGTGTTCAATTTTAACTGCATTGGTTACTTTTACTTGTACTTTTAAAATCAGGAAATCAGGTATCTAGTATTTGTCTGTCTAGTATCGTCAATTGCTTTCTTGTTTTCAGAGTGTAAACAAGCATCGTCAGCATTGGAAAGATCAGTTTTTGGATGATAATGTTGTTATGGTAAGACAAATAATATGTGGACAGAAGTTTAAAATGAAAAAGGTGTTTAAAAAAGAAAAGAAAAAATAGCTAATACTTCTCCCCCTTTTAGCCCAAAACTGAAGATGAGGATGGATGGAGGAGGTTCTGCTTGGGTGAGAATGTTTGTCTTGACATTCAGCTGAAAGAAGACGACAACGTTAACCCGGGTCTTGATTATGTCAAGGTACTAATTCCGCCTTTATCAGATTATCAACACATTTCAGCATGAATGGATTACATGAAGTAGATTTATTTTCACACCATGAACATTCTGTCATGATTTGATGTTCTTGAATCCCTTTTTCTCAGACTGGTTTCCCTCCTTTCCTGAGCATTGTCAGCAAACTAAACCAGGTAACTGTCATTTGATAGCAGCTGTGATGATTATTCACATATAAATCACGTATTAATTAAATATTTAATTGTCGTTTAATTTCTATTCTCTGTTCAGTCAACCATCTCTGCGGTGCTTGAGTATTTAATCATTTGGTTTGAGGAGAGAGACTTTGTACCACAGTTGGTGAGTTCAATTGCTCCAGTTTGTCATATCCATATGCATCAGGACCTGTCTTTGATATGGTTCTTTTGAGAAATGTTTAACGAGTTTTTTGTCTTTAAAGTCACCATGAAACAGAAGTTGCGATAGTCTTTTCTTTCCTATTCTGACGTAGTGGTGGACAGTAACGTATTTTTACTTCGTTACTCTACTTAAGTAAAGTATCTGTACTTTACAGGAGTATTTTTATTTTGAGAAACTTTTACTTCACTACATTCCACAGCATAATACCGTACTTTTACTACATTTCATTAAAATATATCGTTACTCGTTATTTTGAACTGAATAAATTGTGAATTGCGTCCGAGACGCAATAGCAGTCAATAGCATTCGTGAACGAGCTGATTCTTTTCAATGAACCTGTTAAATCGGTTCGCTAATCGCACCAAACTATCCTTTTTCAAATGGGACTGTTCTCGAGTAAACAACTCACTGATTCAATGATCCGTTCAGTCTCCAATTAACTGAATTTACAAGTCTGACTCAAAATGAGCCAAGAACTGGGAGATCCTCTGAGTTTGAGAGTACACGCGACCAAAGGCGCGAAAGGTAAGTTACAAATGACGAATTTTAGGATTTATTATTGTAAATGAAAATCATATTTAGGTCACAACACTCAGTTGTTTGTAAACTAAATCTGCTGTAAAAGGGTGAGCTGTAATGCTTGAATGTGGGCATGTACATATCACCATCTTAACGGTGTAGATTTTAAGTAAACATAACATTAAAATAACACAAATATTGCACTTGCATTCTTCCCCGCCATTTCAAATGTCTAAATAAAACTAGTATGTTTTCATAGCGTTCATTTTAAAATGTTATGCATTTAGCCCTATGTGACATCTGTATTTATTATTTGTCAACACACAATACATATTATGTATCTGCATCCACTAATCTTTCTTACTGACTAGTGCTGGCAACTGACAATTCATAATGATGTTCAACCCAGCATTCCCCCTCTCCCAGGTATTTTGAGCAGTAGGATTATAGAAAATATATAATATAAAATTAATGTAAAAGTATATGAAATTACAAAATAAACATTCATTGATCAGTACTTTTTACTTTGAATACTTAAGTACATTAAAAATCAAGAACTTTTACTCAAGTACTTGATTTGTGTATTTCGTCCTCCACTGCATATATCTGAGTGAAACAGCTTCTTGAACAAGAAAAAAATGTAGGGCGGGACTCGATTTTGTCCATCAGAAATTGATTGGATTGTTGTGGTTTTCTATTGGTCGATCTCAGGTGAGTGACAGGTAGCCCCGCCCTCGCACCGGTGAACACGTCATCAGAGAAGAGTGGAAGTTATTTTGATTAAAGATCACGTTTGCATGAATTTAAAAATAATGATGTGCACAAATAAATCATTTATAATAAATACTGCAATGTTCCATTAAAAAAACAGGAATTTTGATTTCATGGTGACTTTAATAGATTGCATGTACAATATTAAAACACCAAGTTTTCCTTTAAAATGTAAAGGTATTATTAAACTGTATTTGCTCACATTTATCTTCACAGGGCAGATGGCTATATGCATTACTAGCGTGCCTTGAGAAGCCGCTGCTTCCCGAAGCACATTCCCTTATCAGAGAGTTGGCAAGACGCTGCTCAACAGTGCGTGCCAATCTGGTAAACACCTTTTGGTTTGCTCTGAATTAAAAGCTGAAGTATCACTATTTTCTCCCTTGCTTCCGTTGCAATTGTGCAAGTGAAGGCTTGTTTGTTGACAGCCTAAAATAGGTTGTCTAAAATAGACTGAATATTTTTCTCTTCCAGGAAAGCAAAGACGATGATCGTTTGTCAGCTCTTAACTTGATGATTTGTATTGTTGCCAGGTAACTGACATGTACTGTTATAACCAGATTTAGGGTTCCCTGAAATGTGTGCAGGTGTTCTCATGAAGTATAATCACAATTATTTCTGTTAAAGGTATTTTGAGCAAAATGATTTGGCTGACAAAGACTGAGAAACAGATGGAAGAGCCTTTGCGAAGAAAATTCATGTGAATTGGAGCGACTATGAGAGATATTTTGGAGATTTTGTAGAATAGAGAAAGACTATTTTGCCAAATGTCATTTAATTCTGTGTAATATTAAAGTAGACCTGTTACAACTAAAAATGACTGTCATTTTGAATCATTGGTATTGTCAAATAAAAGTTCATCTTTGACATAAAATGCTAACACAAATTTGGCTTCTTGCCATTTTTTTGTCATGGTGTTGTTGTTCAAAACCATGCAAATACCTAACAAATAATCATCCAATTTTTATTTAAAATGTAATGAAAATGAAAGAAATGTCCCTTGCAAAAAAAATAAAAAAATACCGTGATGATTTCAGCCAAAATTGTTAAATAGCTAATTAAATATATATATATATATATATATATATATCTTTCAAAAAGTGTAAGACACTTTAAGAATGGTTCTGTAATTTTAATTTTTGGATGTTACTATTGACTTGCAAAATATTGATGTTTTGAATTCAGTTCAATTTTCTCACACAAGTAATTATTAGCATGTATTTAAGAGAGTGAAAATAAATAAAAAGATAACTAAATGTCATAGAAGTGATATACAAGATCATGAGAGATTTCTTAAGAAACTACTTGGTCAAAATTAATAATAAAGAAACAAAATAATATATAGTTAGCTCATTTATGGGGTTTCTTGCATATTTGTAATATTTTTCATGTTTGAAAAATCTAGGGACCTTTGGCACTGTTATCAGCCATATTTGAAAATCTGAGAAAATGTTGCAATGAAGGGTAAACAATATCTATTATAGACCGAAAACTATTTGTATTTCGACGATGATCCTGTCAATCACATTATCGGCTCTTGCGCGCCACCTGTGTGTGGGGTTTCGATATGCAGGAACGCCCATGTGATCATGTGATCAGTGCTACTCGCCTTCATTGAGCCGAGCGCGCGCACGACGCTCCACGCGCAGCTGCTGGAAAACGAAGAGCAAGATGGCGGTGGCCGTTCGAAGTTTGCAAGACCAGCTGGAAAAAGCCAAGGAAAGCTTAAAGAGCGTGGACGAAAATATTCGAAAACTAACCGGCAGAGATCCGGGTGAACTGAGGTATTACTTGATAAAAGCGTTTTAATCAGTAACGTTTATTTGGTGGAAAATAAGCCAGGGCCTGTTAGCAAGCTAAGATTGCGGCTAGCGCACAAGCTAAAGTATCACATGTGATACATTTCAGCGATTAAATCATCGACATATTACACTGATCAGTCTTTATTTTTGTGCAGTGATCTCTCAGAGCTATCTTAATCACCCAAGCCCCATAAATAATTAACGTTATGCTGGAGAGCAAGCATCATATCTGTTTGCAAGCAATGATACGCAGTATAAAATAGATTCTGTATAATGAAGGCTGGTTGCAAATCTGGCCTTAGTAACGTGTTGATTTCATTTAAAAGAAAATAGTTTCTCTTCGAAGATGGGTCCTTAGAGTTTAATTACTTGCAATTGAAATTAGTAGCAGCTAAAGGTTATACATTAGTCCTGCAAGGACTTCCTGCTTTCTTTTTGTTTGAATGGCAAGTGATGCGTGTTTCTGGCTTTTCATCCAAATCTTTGGAGACCCAACACAGTATCGTAATTTGTTATCCTACAAAAGTAACAATGTCTTCTAGATGCACTAACCCTGTTTATTTCTTATTGAAACTGGACGAGGGAGGTATTGCCTTTATTTTAATATCCAATAGGCTTTATTATTTACGTGACAGACTTGAACGTGGTTTGGTACGTGTCAGAGAGCATCATGGGGCGGGTCATTCTTTAGGACCGTTCACACACACAACTTGTGGTGAAAGTGATTCCAAAGGTATCGTTTCTCTATGCCGTTATAGTTTTGGTGTGGACTCTGCTATTATCTTATATTTAGAACGAATTTTAGAACTATTTTTATTGTTGTAGGCCTTTATTCTAGAGTTGCGTTTTATTTGACAAATCTATCTAGTGCAATATTAGTCATCAATAAAGTGCAACAGTGCCCACTTTTTTTTCAGCAGCTTTGGATCCAGAAGTGTTTTTCTATTCCCCCCCAATGTGATATTAGTTATAAACCAAAGTAACCAGCTACAAGGTGAATCTCAACATTAGAAACTTTGAAACAAGTTTCTAAAATATATAAATAAATATATATATATATATATATATATATGCATATTAGGCTTACAGTTTTGTATAAGGATACTGAGTCTACATTATTCAGCGCTTCATTTGAGTGGGCGAGTGTTATTTTGCCGCAGTTTGCTGCATGTTTCTTTGATTTGAAATTTATTAGCAGAATCATTGCTAGCTAATGTACTAGTTTTCACCAGGATTTCCGCTGTTAAACATGATTATTTGAAGTTGAAATAATGTGACCTGACATCTTCAACAAAAGTACCATTTATTAAACTTGTTGACCACAGTAAGTCTGTCTTTAAAGGTTTACAAGTTATTTTTCAAAATCAATTTACCTATGAAGAAAATGAATGGGATTTTTACTTCGCGAACATGCCAGTTGCACTCTAGAGTTTTGCAAAATTTTTGCAGAAGATAACTTGTGTTAGTGTATACTGTATCTGCTGCTTTTTTTTTTTTTTTTTTTTACTATACTAGCATAAGTCAGCTTTTAGGCTTAAAGGTTGCAAAACAATATTGTGATTTAATGGGGTCTGAAATTAGACAAGGTTTTGTTTATTGCAATGTGCAAAATACATTGTGGTTGGCTTTAATTCATGTTGCATTTTTTTTTATCCTTAATTTTATTTAATTTTCTCATGGTTTGATTAGTATTCTTTGTGCTGAATGTAATACATTTGTGCCAAAGTATCATAGAATATGAGTGAATGCAGCAAAAGCAAAGCGGTTTCTCTTCCATTTTAAAGGTTGCTTACTGTTTTCTATGTCCTTTGCTTGTCAGTTAATATCCACTGACCTAGTGATTGTGAAGCTTTCATTGTTTCTAAGCAAGAAGTTGCACAGTCATAGTTGAGGTTAAATTTGCTGTAACTTTTGCCTTTTCTAGACCGGGTCAAAATAGGAGGCTGACCATCCCAGGCCCAGGTGGAGGTAGGGGGCGTGGAATCAATTTGCTGAGGTAAGAATCTGTTCTTTTCTTGGTAACTGCTTGTAATAAGTACATGTTGGATTTGTCCTTAATTTCTGTCAACCCCTCTCAGGCGTGGACTCTCAGATAGCGGTGTAGGACCCCCAGCCAAACAGAGGGACATCGAAGGGGCACTCTTGAGGTGAGATCTCTCACCAATTACCTTATTTTCTGGATATGTTATGAATTAAGTTCATGTTTGCAGGTTTCCGAAATGTATTTACAAATTGTTTGTCAAACTAGGCTGGCAGGGGATCAGCGAGCCAGGAGAGATTCACGCCATGACAGCGACGCTGAGGACGATGACGATGTCAAAAAAGTATGCAGACCACATTTGTCCCCTCTCCCACCTCCCCCATGTAGATTTGTCCTTTTATTGAATCATGTTTTTTTTTTCTATCTATAGCCAGCGTTGCAGTCATCTGTGGTTGCTACCTCCAAAGAACGTACGCGCCGAGATCTTATTCAAGATCAGACCATGGATGAGAGAGGAAAGCAGAGGTACTGCTTTTGTTTTGAGCAATGTCTGCAAAGCTTTTTTTATCATTTATTTCCTTGTTTTTCCACTGCAAATTTTCTTGAATTAATTTACAAATTATTTTATCTCATTCAGAAACCGGCGCATGTTTGGCCTATTGATGGGAACATTGCAGAAGTTCAAACAGGAGTCTACTGTGTCCACAGACCGGGTAGACACATGCTTTGAATTTTGTATTAGGTCTTTTTTTAATGTTTTGTCCTTTTGTTTGGTTCGTTTATGAGTCTATTTTCTGATAAATTTGTCTAGAGCATGGATGTGGAAACTCTGTCCTTGAGGGCCACTGTTTTTGAAGAGTTTAGCTCCAACCCTGATAAAACTCACCTGCCTGTAGCCTTCTAGTAATCCTGAAGACATTGGTTAAATGGTTCAGGTGTGTTTGATTAGGGTTGGAGAAAAACTCAGCAGGACAGTGACCCTCCAGGACCAAGTTCGCCCATCCCTGCATGGTGTAGAATGAAGAATATTTTTTTCAACGGGTCCTTCAAAGCTGAATTATTTCCAATCCACTTTTTGTATTCAGTTCATGCTGATAGTCAGCGAATTGCACACAAACACTAAGCCAAACTGCATCTGAAACGAAGTGCTGCTTTAATTTTAAAACTTCATGTTTTTTTTCCCCCTCCAGTTAAAAAGACGCCAAGAAATTGAGCAGAAATTGGAAGTGCAAGCAGAACAGGAGCGTAAAAAAGTTGAGGGTGAAAGGAGAGAGCTCTTTGAAGAAAGACGTGCCAAACAAACAGAGCTGCGACTTCTGGAGCACAAAGTGGAGCTCGCTCAACTGGTATGCGTCTCAGCTGCAGGGCTCTTTTATTGTATGCTTGCAGACAGTAATTTTTTTTGGATAGACTGTCCTTGGTCTGACTTTTCCATACATGCATTGGTGTTCTCATGTAATTCCAGCAAGAAGAATGGAATGCACATAATACTAAGCTCATCAAGTTCATTCGCACGAAGACCAAGCCCCCGATCTTCTACCTGCCTGGGCGAATGTGCTCCGCTACTCAAAAGCTCCTGGAGGAGTCTCAGAAAAAATTAAATGGTAAGCTTGTCTTGTTACTTGTTTTCTTTCTCCATTTTCACAGCTTATATTTTAGATCCTGTTTACACCTGGTATATTTACATTTTACCTGATATTTTCATTGCACCAAAACCAAACATTTAAGTAGATTTAAAGTATTTATGAACTAAAACAGTTAAAATCTGAAACGATTCGAAGTGTTTTCTACAGTATTTTTCACTGATTGAACACAGAAGTTGATGTACTGCGGTGCAACGTGCAGCTATGACTTCGTATTAGTCCTATGGGATTATTAGTTTCCATTAGTCTGTTTCAAATTAACTAATGAAGCTAAAAAGGTGTTTTAAATACTGTTTAAGGTGTTTAAAAGTAACTTGTGAAATAGTACTAGCACATCTTTTTTTTCTCTACTTAAAATAGATGTATGGATATAATATTTTGTCAAATTTCCAGGTGTGTTTGATGAGAGACGTGAAGCCTTTGCAGAGCAACTCAACAAAATGGAGGCTCGGCCAAGGCGTCAGTCCCAGAAGACAGGTGACAGAGAAATGGAGGATAGCCGTCGGGCTGAAGAGACGAAGAAAGAAGATCCAGAGGAGGGTAAGGCTGGAGTAGGGCGGACAGGTAACAGGCATGATGTGGAGATTGAGGACGAGGAGGAAGATTTAGTGGAGGTGGAAGCAGAGATTAGAGAGAGGGAGGGGGAGCAGGAGCAGGCAGAGGAGAAGGATAAACATGAGGAGAGTGAGAGAAAGGCAGAGGAGGAAGATGATGAGGAGGAGGAGGATGATGTGGGAGCGGTTGAGGTTAAGGAAGACGAGGAAGAGCAGATGGAGGTCACGGAAGTTGTGAGGGAGGCTGAGACACAGAGTAAGTTGCAGGTTGAGAGTCCAGAAGCCATAGTTGAAGAGGTAGGTAATGTGAGAAGGGAGGAAGAGCAGGAGACAGAGAATGAGACTCAGCAGGACGTCGTAACGGACTCTCAGCAAACCCCCGAAAGCCACATGGAAACACAGCCTGAAGAGTGTAAAGAATCTCAACTGGACGTCCCAACTCCTGCTGTGACGCATGACACCAAACAAGATGACACTGCGTCTGAGACCCAACAGCCACAGCTTGAACCTGACCCAGTAGTCCCGTCTCAAGAGCAGAGCCAAGAACCATCAGTCCAACTGCAAGGAGCCAAAGCGGACACAAAGGAAGCTGGCGAGGAGGCCGATGATGCTCGCGGACGGGCCAAAGTCCGGGAAAAGAAGAGCAAGAGCCGAAGTAGCAGCAGCTCTTCTTCCAGTTCCTCTTCAAGCTCCTCCAGTGGATCCAGCTCTTCTTCTAGTGGCTCCAGCAGCAGTTCTTCTGGCTCCTCCTCGTCGTCTTCCAGTTCCCGCTCCCGCAGCCGTGGCAGGGATAGAGACGGCCGAGACCACAAACGCCGCCGGAGACCGTTGGACAGGGAGCGCAGGAAGAGCGGCAGCGAGAGGGGACACAAGTCCTCCAAAGGCAGCGGACGGGAAAGCAAGGGGTCTAAAGACAAGAACTCCAAACCTGACAGGAAGAGAACGAGTTCAGAAGGAAGAAGGTCCTCCAGGAGCGAGAGAGATCGGAAGTCTGATCGAAAGGATCGACGTTAAGAACATGATGCTTCCAGTCTTGCATAATTTCTTCAAGACCGTCGTGTGGTTACTATAGTTTTTTTGAGGTGCAGTTGCCTTATCGTTTTTGAGTGGGTTTTACATATGAAGTCTCCATCTCCAATGTTTTTTTTCTTCTAGTTTTGTCTGGCAACTGGTTATTTCAGTGTATCTCAGAATTTTTAAGATTTATAAACTGCTTTTAAAAGCCATCACTCTAAATCTATTGGTTTCATGCTATATCAGACCTTTCACTTTATGACAAAAACAATGCTTGAAATATGCTTCTCGTGCTGATCCACCACGGTGTTGCCAGTTCCTGTTATACAGTAGTCACTGACATTTTCAGTTATGTGATGCCATACTAATGTGAATATTTTTTTTTTTTTTTTTTAACATTCAGTGAATATGAAGCATCCATTCTGACAGTATCTTACAGTGATTAGGTTCTTTTTCTTGTTGGAGCAAAATTGTCTCTTTTTTTGTATAAATCATTCATTAACATGGGGGAAAAACATTAAAAACTATTTCTCTTCATGATTCTGTTCTTGGTTTTTCATGTTTGCACTTGTGTATTTTAAATGGTTTATTTACATAATTTTAGCATCACTTGAGATTGTGTATGCAGTGACATTACTTTCAGTATTATGACTGGTAAAACTGAAACATAATGCTTGTTGTTTTTTTATTGAACATTAGAATTAACAATTTTAGCCTAAAAGATTAAGTTATGAAAAACTATTGTTGCATTTAAATGAAACCGTAAAATTAAAGTGAAATGCACTTATTCTTGGTTAATATTAATAGATCTATTTTCCAATCAGTTTCCTTGTAGTAAAAGTTGCTCTCTTTTTTGCAGCTGTTAGTGTTAGTAAAGCATGGCTGATCCAAAGAGAACAATACATAAAATCAAAACTGAATATATGGGAATTAAATTAATTCATGTTTATATACATTTCTTGTACACGCACACATAATTCTGTGATAACCGAATGTTCATGAAATAAGGTTGTACTTGGAATAGAAGTGAACTAGTAAAATGCAGCTATAATGAAACATGCAATAGTAATATGTTCTTTTCCCCACCTCATGGTGGCAGTAGTGCTTTGCAAAGCACAATAAGAACATGCTGTATTTCCCCAGGTCTTCTGCCGGATTTTGTCCGTTGAATGAGTATCTGATTATTTCCACATAGTTACACACAACATCAATGCAACTGTGCATAACATTCCCTCCTCAAACGTGGCAATATTGAAATAGATATAAAATATGTAGCCTACTCTAGCCTGTCATTTGCAAGAAAATGCTTTCTTTGGCCAATCAGATTGTCAGATAATTAGCTCTAGAACAAATTACAGCCTCTTATTCACCATTAAAAGAATGTGTATTGTTTACATCAGTTACAACTTCGCAGCATATAAAATGGTGGCCGCAAGAAATAAAACTATTAAAGATAAGGCCTATACACTGTCAGAAAAAAAGGTACAAAAGCTGTCACTGTGGTGGTACCTTTTCAAAAGGTACACCTTTGTACCTAAAGAGTGCATTTAAGTCCCTCAAAGGTACATATTTGTACCAAACGTGTACATATTAGTACCTAACTGGTACATATTAGAACCCTTTTGAAGGGTACTGTCCCAGCGACAGCTTTTGTACCTTTTTTTCTGAGAGTGTAGTGTGTAATAATGTATGAAATATGGAATCAAAACTGGCAGTATTCACTTTCTTAATGCACATTTGTGAGAGGTAATTAATAATGTAATATGTTTATGAATAGCTTACGTTATAGGCCTATACACATAATTTCATGAAAGTAAAATGGTTGACGAATGGCAATTTACGTTGACTTTAAGTTAGGCCTATGTGCTCACCTCTAAGGGTGGTCATTACTTCTCGCTGGATCTCGGTTCCTGTTTCCAATGTAACCCTCCGTGCCCCCTACGGTCGTTCCCGCTCAGTGAAAGTGAGCAGTCAGCTGTTCTGAGCCTCATTAGCGGTGTCTGTCTCTGATGAAGCCCTTCTATTGATCCGTCTCCAGAGGAAAAAGTGCTGGGTAAACAGGACAGAGTTACAGCTCAGAGGACCGGCTCGGGCTCGACGCTCACAGAGGTGATGCAGGGGAGAGAACACAAACTTTATCATGCTGTCTGTTTCTCGTTTGAACACACGTCTTTAGAAAGTGTGGTACAGCCATTGCTTTCTGTGAAATGTCGAAAAAACGCCAATTCAGTTCAACCTTTACAGTCGGACATACGAATCAAAAGATATTGGAAGTTAAATTTGATATGAAGTAGGCTACACACTTTGATATTTAAAGAGGGCTTTATAGTCTGATTGTGTGCTTTTTTTAATACCGTATATAGCCTATAGTCTTACTTTAAATCAGCTGATATAACACTAGGCTAATTTCTTTTTTAAATTTTTTTTTTTAATGGAAAATGTTATGAAAGTTCATAGCAATCAAAGGTGTGTGAACCCTGTTCCAAATGACTTGTTTCCAAAATAACATTTTGTTGTTGAAAACCATCTATGTTGGATTTTAAACTTTTTTTATGCTAAGAACCCGCAAATATGATGATTCCCCAATCATTAATTTTTAATGTAAATTTTTATTTTATTTTACTCTGTTAAAAACAAGTGTCCCTTTTCTCTGACACCCAGAGTCGTAAAAACGGCTTTATATCTGTTAAAAATAAATGCAGAATACAATTTCTGACAAATTGAGTCATAAACAGAAAACATGTAGATTAGATTAGATTAGATTAGATTCAACTTTATTGTCATTACACAAGTACAGGTACAAGGCAACGAAATGCAGTTTAGGTCTAACCAGAAGTGCAATAGCAGCAAGTGCAGGATATACAGTGGTTCCATAAGTGCAGAACGTACTCGGTTACTAACGTAACCTCGGTTCTCTCTAGAAGAGGGAACGAGTACTGCGTAAGATATCTTACGCTAGGGGAAAATCCTTTTCCGCGAGATATTGAAGCCAAAAATTATCCTTAATTTTGTAATAATGCAAAACGCGTTGCAGCAGCAATGCAGACATAGGCGAGACAGCTCGCGCGCCTATTGGCTGCTCTGCGGCAACTGCAGCAGCCTATCGAGCGAGGCCTGGCGTGACGTCAGACCCAATCAGGGCACTTCGCGCCCGCTGCGTCACGTCCCGCCGAAATGGGCGTGGTCTAGGCCTATAAATATCGCTCGCAGGCAGCTATTATCTGGTTTTTCATCATCGAAGCAACCAGAGCGTGTGCATGCACGGCAAGATACGCAGTACTCGTTCCCTCTTCTAGAGAGAACCGAGGTTACGTTAGTAACCGAGTACGTTCTCTTACGAGAGGTCTCTCGTACTGCGTAAGATATCTTACGCTAGGGGACCCAGTGTAAAACGCCGTGCATGCTGAGATCTGACACCAAAGACCCAAGGGCGAAAGCCCGGGGTACATATAGTGCACAATCACTCAGTGAACTCACAGAGAGTCCGGGAAGAAGGAGGGGTGCAGCCTCACTTTTCCACATAAAGTAGCGTCGAAGGGACGCAAATTTCATCATACAGACAGGGCGGGGTACGGCCTGAACTGATGGGAAAAAATGTGGGTCTTACACAGTTTGCCCAGCTTTAAACTGTCGAAAATTGAGCTGTGCTCAGTAAACGCAGCATTCTGAGCTGAACGCATCAGGTCAGATAATACTGGTAGTTTAGACCGACAGCAGCCTGGCCTGCAGGGCGGGAACCTCTAGGTTATAAAACCTTATAAATGTAGACGGGGAGGCCCAGCCTGCCGCCATACAAATATCTTGCAAGGCAATCCCACTTGACCAGGCCCACGAAGAGGCCATGCCTCTCGTGGAATGCGCTCTGACACCCAAAGGGCACTGCATGCCCTTGGAGGCGTATGCCAGCGCTATAGCATCAACTATCCATCTGGATAGGCTCTGTTTCGACGCGGCTAGTCCCTTAGAACGTCCGCTAAACGAAACAAAGAGCTGTTCCGTCTGTCTGAAAACAGACGAGCGAGACACATAAGCTCGTAATGCCCTGACTGGGCAAAGGAGGCTCGCGTCTCTTTCCTCATCAGGGACCGGTAGGGCTGACAGAGAGATAATCTGCGCCCTAAACGGTGTGTTGAGGGATTTTGGAACATAACCGTGCTTAGGTTTGAGTATAACTTTTGAGTCATTGGGCCCAAACTCCATGCACGCCGCGCTCACAGAGAGCGCGTGCAGATCCCCTATGCGCTTCACTGAAGCGAGAGCCAGCAAAAACACCGTTTTGAAAGACAGGTGTTTCAAATCGATTGACTGTAAAGGCTCAAATGGCGCACCTTTCATGGCTTCCAGAACCGTAGAAAGGTCCCATACGGGGACTGAGGGAGGTCTGGGAGGATTCAGTCTCTTAGCTCCTCTAAGGAAGCGGATGACTAAATCGTTCCTTCCTATTGACTGACCAAGCGTTGTTTCTGAGAACGCTGCTATAGCCGCCACATAAACTTTGAGCGTGGAGGGGGCCCTGCCCCCATCCAACAGCTCTTGTAGGAAGGAAAGCACCTCCGTCACATCACAGTTTGTGGGTGACACACCACGGGCTGTGCACCAGCCCGAAAACACTGACCATTTCGAAGAATAGAGTCGTCTTGTAGACGGAGCTCTAGCCTGCGTGATCGTGTTTATACTCCTTTAGGGAGTCCAACATGTACCCGTTGATGGCCCAGACATGAAGGGACCATAGTTCCGGGTGAGGATGCCAGATCGAGCCGCGGGCCTGTGAGAGGAGATCTCTCCTCACTGGTACTGGCCACGGGGCAGTACTTGCTAACTGCATCACGGCTGGGAACCAAGGTTGGTTTTTCCAGAACGGTGCTACCAGCAGTACTGAGCATCCTTCTTCCCTGATCCGTTCTATCACCTGAGGCAGGAGAGAGACGGGGGGAAAAGCATAGAGCGGGCGGCGGGGCCACACATGGGCCAGCGCGCTCCTGCTCTTGGAGAAAAATTCTTGACAGTGAGCGTTTTCTTGAGACGCAAACAGGTCCACTTCCGCTCTGCCGAATTTCTTCCACAGCAGTTGGACTGTCTGTGGGTGTAGAGACCATTCGCCTGCCGGAACATTGTTCCTGGACAGTCTGTCTGGTCCTATATTCATGATCCCTGGCACGTGCGCTGCTCTGAGCGAGCGCAGGTTGCACTGAGCCCATACCAGGAGGCGTTCTGCCAGCCTGTACAGTTTCTCGGATCTGATGCCGCCCTGGCGATTTATGTAGGACACCACAGACATGTTGTCCGAACGGACCAAGACGTGGTGACCTTTTATTTGGGGACAAAAACGCGTCAGTGCGTTGTCTACTGCCAGCATTTCGAGGCAGTTTTATGTGCAGGAGCTTCTCCCGTTCTGACCACTGGCCGAAGAACGGTCTGCCCTCGAGCAGCGCTCCCCATCCCGAGGTGGACGCGTCCGTGGACACCACTTTCACCCTCGAGGAAGTCCCCAGGCTTACACCTGATTGGTACCAGTCGTTCGCTTTCCAGGGTTTCAGAGCTGTAACGCATTTCTGATTGACCCTGAGGCGAAGCAAACCGGGTGCCCACGCTTCGCGTGGGACTCGCGCTTTCAGCCAAAACTGCAGCGGGCGCATGCGGAGCAGACCCAGCTGGAGCACTGACGATGCTGAGGCCATGAGACCTAGCATCTTCTGAAAATCTCTTGAGCGGGACAGACGCGCCGCAGCGAAAAGAGTTCGCTGTGCGTCGAATGTCTACCGCGCGCTGTTGTGATAGTCGCGCTATCATGGATAGTGAGTCCAGTTCTGTGCCCAGGAAAGATATTTTCTGACTGGGAGACAGGGAGCTCTTCGCCCAATTGACACTCAGACCCAAATCCTCGAGGTGATCGAGTAAAATGGTCGTGTGTTCTATGAGCACTGCGCGAGATTGCGCTAGAATCAGCCAATCGTCCAAATAGTTCAGCACTCGCATGCCTCTCATTCTGAGGGGTGCGAGCGCCGCATCCATGCACTTCGTAAATGTACGGGGTGCTAGGGACAAACCGAACGGCAGGACTGTGTACTGATATGCCTGGCCCTCGAAGGCGAATCTCAAATATCGCCTGTGACGTGACGCTATCTGTATTTGAAAACACGCGTCTTTCAGATCTATTGACACAAACCAATCTCCTTGGCGAATCTGCACAAGGATTTGCCTGGTCGTGAGCATCCTGAACTGTCGCTTCACAAGCACTTTGTTCAGTTGCCTTAGATCTAGTATGGGTCTGAGACCCCCGTCTTTTTTCGGTACCAGGAAGTATCTGCTGTATAGCCCTCCCTCGCTCTGATCTTGAGAGAGAGGTTCTATGGCCCCTTTGCTCAATAGTTTCGTCACCTCGGCTCGAAGTAGATGTGCTACTTCTGCTTTTACCGTGGTCTCGACGCGCGCCACATAGCGGCGAGGGCGTCGGCGAAACTGCAGCGAATAGCCTCTTTCTATAATGTTCAGCACCCACTTCGAAACCCCGGGTAGCTTTGCCCATGCGTCTGCATGGATAGCTAGGGGTCGAATACGAAGCGTGCTCCGCTCGCTCAGCGATGGAGAAGCTTCGGTGTGCTGTAACACAAGCGTGTCGCTCGTGACATTTGAGGCATGGGGCGCGCTGATGACAGCGGGCAGATTGCCCGCGCTCGACTCCTCTGCGGTGGTTAACCGCGAGGGGGAGGGCTGGGCGGTTCCCGTGGGAACTGTCATGTCTATGTGTGGATGTGGGCGCGGGACAGCGGGCACATTTATCACACCGAAAGCATCGTTCGCTTGCGTGAAGCGAGTGCACGTTGGTTTCGTTTTTACAGAAACCGTGAGACATGCATAACGTGGTGTTAGTGGGCACATTCACCATGTTTGAAGCGCAATCGGTCTGAGCCGACTCATGTGCGCGAGCCCTGTGTGACGGGCTGTGCTTGTGTGTAGAGATGGGCACTGGGCAGTGGGCATTCTTCTTACACATAAAGCACCATCGGCCGTGGCCGGGACACCAGAAAAAATTCACACTTATGGGATTTATCTGGGTAGCCGTAAAAACGGCGTTTGTGTGCAGGCAAGCGGGTGACAGAACCGACTTGTTTACTGCAGGATACACTGGAACAGTCACATTTACTGGAACTGAACGAGCGAGAAGTTGCCATAGAAACAGAGAGCGTCAACATGCTGGCGTTTATTGCAGGCCTGCGTGCATTACAACAGGCTTGTTCACTGCAATATTGACATTTCCAGTCGCCTGAATTCCAGAGGGGAATGGGAAATGTATAGGAAAAAGGAGGTTGGTCCGTCCGCAGCGGGACCAGAAAAACTCCCTTTTTTCCTTACGCCAGTGACGCACGGAACACCATAGAAACGGTGTTTGGGTGCAGGCGAGCGGGTTGTACAACGCGCTCGTTGGCTGCAAAATACACATCTGCAGTCGCCTTTTCAGGGAACTGACAGAGCGAGCATTGACGGCATAATTTTATCTGCCGGTAGACCCGGGGATCGA
The DNA here is from genome assembly GCF_965113295.1 of Leuciscus leuciscus. Lineage (NCBI taxonomy): Eukaryota > Metazoa > Chordata > Actinopteri > Cypriniformes > Leuciscidae > Leuciscus > Leuciscus leuciscus. The sequence continues at coordinate 25,231,460 of NC_138741.1, read as the reverse complement.
ACGCGGGTCTCTCGCGTGCAAAAACCTGAGAGTCTGCCACTGGGCCACAGGGGGAGACACATTGTAACTCAGTTAGCGCGAGTATTATAAGAGACCGTCAACGTGCTGGCGTTTGTTTGCAGGCATGCGTGTATTACAACAGGCTTGCTCACTGCAATACAGACATTTCCAGTCGCCCGAACTTCAGAGGGGAATGAGAAATGTACGAGAAAGACGAGGTCGGTCCATCCGCGGGGGGACCAGAAAACGCTCTTTTCTCCTTTCGCCAGTGACGCACGGAAACCATAGAAACGGTGTTTGGGTGCAGGCGAGCGGGTTGTGCAACGCGCTCGTTGGCTGCAAAATGCACGTCTGCAGTCGCTTTTCAGGGAACTGACAGAGCGAAGCATTGGCGGCATAATTTTAACTGCCGCTAGACCGGGATTCGAACTCCGGTCTCTCGTGGGAAAAACCAATGATTCCGCCACTGAGCCACAGGGGGGGAACGCAAAGGTTTTTGGATGCACGAGCATATAAGAGCGTCACATGCTTTCTTCGGCGTATGCTTGCAGGCGCGCTTGTATTAAAACAGGCTCGCCTGCTGCAATATTGATATTTCCAGTCGCATGATCAGGGAACTGGGAATATGTATGAGAAATTGAAGGTTAGTCCATCCTCGGAGGGACTAAAAAACACATCTTTCTCCTTTCGCCGGTGAGTGACGCATGAATGGGGCGCAGAAGGCAGGGTAGCTTTCTTATAACGTAAAGAAAAACTAACCCCGACCGTCCGCTTCCAGCCTCCCTTGTGAGCGGCGCAGTTTGCGCGGCTTGAACAGAGGGAGAGAGAAAGCTAGCCCCGTGACCGCCCGCTCCTGACATCCTCTGTGAGCGGCGCGGTGTGCGCGGCTCGAACAGAGGGAGAACAGGTATCGTCCCCCAAGCAGGCAAGGCAAGCGGGCGAACCGGCAAGCTTTGCGGGTTGGGGGGGGGGGGGGGGCGGAGGAGCAGTCTCGGAGAAGGATGCCAGGTGAGTCCTCAGAGTCACCATAGGCAGTACCTAACTCGCAGTGAGGGCAGTCGCCGTCAGCGAGTGCGAGAGCTGCGTGATCAGGAAAAGGGGCGTCTTGAAAAAGACGCCCAGCTCTTTTAGTGCAATGGGAGTGTGTGTCGCGGCGGCGAGCACACACACATACATAAACACAGTAGCAGAGAAAGGATATAATGCCGGAAAGCGCAGCAGGAAGGCAAGGAAGGCGGCGCGGCCAGCGACTTCAGTGACTCGTCCCGCTGAAGGTGCTCTCTCTCGACGGCGCGGCTTCTAATCCAGCTCCAGCGATGCGTGTGCTTCGCTTGAAGGATGAAAAATCAGATAATAGCTGCCTGCGAGCGATATTTATAGGCCTAGACCACGCCCATTTCGGCGGGACGTGACGCAGCGGGCGCGAAGTGCCCTGATTGGGTCTGACGTCACGCCAGGCCTCGCTCGATAGGCTGCTGCAGTTGCCGCAGAGCAGCCAATAGGCGCGCGAGCTGTCTCGCCTATGTCTGCATTGCTGCTGCAACGCGTTTTGCATTATTACAAAATTAAGGATAATTTTTGGCTTCAATATCTCGCGGAAAAGGATTTTCCCCTAGCGTAAGATATCTTACGCAGTACGAGAGACCTCTCGTAAGAGAACATGGATATGTACTGAATAAATATAGAGTTGAATACTATTATAAACAAAAAATTACAGATAGATTTGTCCTATGAATATAAATGGATATGAATATGAATATGAATATGTATGGCCAAGTGGTCAAGGTGACGCCCTTTAGGAGTCCCCAGACCCCAGTTTGAAGTTTTCAAGAAGTTCAAGTCCTTTTAATGAATCATATAGTCAAATTAAATACTCTATACAGAAAAAAATGGTTCTTCATAAGAAGAGGATTCTTTGCAGAACTATTGACGAACCTTTATTTTTAAGAAATGCCTCATAACACCAGATGTTGCACTACTGCCAAGAGTAGCGATAAGAACAATAAAATAACAACAATAAAATAATAAATGTTCTCAATCAACATAATATAATGGTTAACTACCTCTTTAAAATGGGATTGTGAACTGCTGTGCGGGTAATGCTATAGTTTATATTCACTAAATGAATCGTTGTAGTTATAGAACAGGACATGAATTAATGATTTTCTTCCACACTTTGTCTGTGGGTGATCGTACATTGCTAGCTTTCTGTCAGTGGTCAGTGTTTTTTCTCAGCGGTCATGTGAGAACAGTTTGATTTTTAGATCAATAGCAAGATTCCTTCCCCCAAGCCTCAAAGGCAGAATGATTGAGCACAGCTCAATGAAACCAGGGTCTTTTAATAAGCGGGTGTGGGAGTTCCTTATAAATGGCTTAACTGACTTGTTCACTGACACTAAAGTGTGTGTCACTTAGGCTAGTTTAACAGTTTGTTCTTTCGAAAGCTGAGTTGTGAGGCTCACAGGCGACCGGAACAGACTCTAGTCTCAAGAGTGCATCTGTTCGTGACTCTGGTTGTAATGGAGAAATTAAACTGACCGGATTGGTGTTAAGTTTGCTTTGGTGAGCTCGGTCAACTGGTGAGTTTCAACTAGACGTCTGCTGCTGCATCGATCAAGGCTACATTTCACTCATCATGTCAACGTACTTTCTGCAAATTGTATTCACAAAGAAAAATATAAAAGTATTTCTATACATTCTTTAAAAGTCTAGCTTTTATAAACTTGCCTTAGAAAAAAAAACATTACTGCTGTGCATCTTGAGACAAAACAATGGCAGTGACTTTTTTTAAGATATATCAGTGCAAGTTGTGTAGACAGCTCAAACATGCATTTTAATATGGGACTAGACTTGTCTGTGAAACCGGGGGATACTGTTCTATATTTGTTTTCTATCCTTCTTAAAACAATCCAACTGACAACTTTTCAAACTATGAAGTAGTAATATGAGACATTAAACTGACTGGAGAGGCTTTCGGAGTTGACCAGGATGGTTGGCAAACTTAAGATCCGAAATATATATGTCCATACGTTTTTGCATAATTTGTTTTTAATTTATAAATGCAAAATGCAATTTCTGACTGCACGAGTCACAGAAACTGCTTTTTATCCGTTACAAATAGATACAGAAAAATTGTGCACGTGTAACCGAGTGGTTAATGCATTGGACCTAGGATCCAGTGGACAAATACCTATTTGATAATGCATAATAATTTTGCATTATTGCAGAATACAATTTCTACTTGCTCAGGGCATTGGAACCAGTCAGGGTGGCCTGAGTGGTTAAGGCTTTGGACTTAAGATTATGCATACTTTTGCATTAATGCAAAATACAATTTCTGACTGCATGAGTGAGTGAAAGCAGTTTATGTCTGACAAAAATAAATGCAGAATACAATTCGACTGCTCAATCCACTGAAACTAACCAGGATGGCCGAGTGGATAAGATCCAATGGACAAATGTCCTCGTGGGTTCGAACCTCACTACTGATAATGAAAATTAGGTTTCCATGTTGATTTTTAAGCACAAAAAAGCCAATGAAATTACAGAATACATGGGTTAGTTTAAGTGTGAGGGTCTGTTGCAGTAAAAAAAAACAAAAAAACATTTACCACTCCAACCAGGATGGCCGTGTGGTTATATGGCGTTGAACTTAAGATCCAATGGACAAAACCCCACTCCTGGTTAAAAAAAAATAAAATAAAAAATGTGTAGTAATTTGTAAAAATAAGTGCAGGATACAATTTCTGACTGCATGAGTCTTTGAAACCAATTCATCTATGTAAAAATGAATGCAGAATACAATTTCTGACTGCACAAGTAATTGAAGTTGACTTTGAGGTGTTGGATTTAAGAACCAATAGACAAATGTCCTCATTGGTTCAAATCTCACTCCTGGTTCAGAGTTTTTAAATTGAAACTGAAAAAGACCTATTCACACTGGCTGTGATTGAACCGCTGGAGTTCACTGAGCAGTCGTTTCTAGTGGATGCTCCACTCGAGGTGGTGGATAACTTTCTGTACTTCCAATATAGCTGCTCTATTGCTGCTCATTTGCATGAAGTTGAAGGTCTTCCATAAAAGAAATGCCAAGTTATGGCAGAAACAGTAAGAGAAAAATGCTAGTATGCGAGTCCAAATTCAGCCAATGAGACCAGAACGCATGGTATTTAGTGCAAGTGACTGTTTATGTTTAGATTCATGTGAGATACACTGTTGATCTTAGTATTTGCAATCATTTTAGTGTTGAATGTGGCACTGCGGCTGTGTTCCAGAGGGAGATGGCATAAAATTTTTCATTTTGATGTGGTGTGGAAAGCCCTAAGGCACAGAGCAGAAATCTACACCATGTGTGAACCACCGCAGAGCTTTACGATTTCTGATCTCAAATGCTCTAAAAAATATCCATTGTGTTTTCCTCATAGACAAACCCAAATAGTCAATTAAAGTTCCCCCTGCTAATTTCTATTCTGATGGGCTCCCTTTAATGCTTTACATTTCTTTTAGACTTTTTGTCTGGCTTGGTTGAGTTCCTGCACCACCATCCAGTCGAGATCCTTGAAACGGTTTGGAAAGCAGCACACAGATTTAGACATCATATGAAGTGCCATGGCAACAGCAAATCTGCAGTGCAAGTTACACTTAGCCGAGCAAATGCACCTAATTTCAAATGAAAATTTCTCATCACTTCCTGCGTTTTGTTTAAGTGACCTTACTTTGAAAGCTGTGAGGGAAATGATCTGAAACCTTACCCACCATGAGCATGAAAACCTCTGAATGTGGTTTTACCTGGGAACCTTGTGCCCGCTTTTCCAAGAATGTGTTTGAAATGCCATCAAGTGGGGCATAAAACGAAATGCAGCTTAATCTTTAACTACTGTTTAACAAGAAGATTTGCAGAGAGTATATACTAATAATACACAAGTTATTCCACTTATTTATATACATATATCCTCAAGAGCCGTGCACACCCACATGATGTCCACAAATGCCCACACAGAAAAAATAAGAGAATATCTGCGAATGCACATCCAGCACACTGAGACCTAAATATCACAGTCTTTTTTATCCTGAGGTGGGCCTGATACTCTAGTTCTCTCCCACTCGAGGGTTCTCTTCTGCGGAGCAAAGGACAAACTCATGCTTATATTGTTCTTCTGACAAATCCTACTACAAAGCTCTGGCCTCCTCTCCGTGCTGGCCTAAGGCTTAGACTCTGGATTTAACTCCAAAGCCACTGGCTCAAGTAGCCGCAGTGGGTCTTCAGAACCATGTGCGCTGACCCGTTGAAGTCTGCTGAAAGGCCAGTTCTTTCACCCCGATCTTGCACATACCACCCTCCTAGTCCCTCGGGCCGCAAAGCAGACAAGTCCGTCATTTGTTCCGAAGTACAGTAATCTCAGTGAAGGGCCGGAGCAATTGTTTTGCAGTTGTTCAATCTTGGAGCAAACTTCAAGTGCACTGCTTGTCTTTTTGGGTGGAAGAAAAGCACTCGGGTCGATGCTCTGCTCTTCCATTGAAGCGCACTGACAGCGATGAACTGAAAATAGGCAGGCAGGTTTATTTACCTGGACAGTCAGATTTCAGTAGCCTATACTTTCCCCTTGCGATGTGATTTTCACGTTTTTTAAATTTTATTTATTTAAAATAATAGAAAGGGCAGCTGATTTCTTTGTGAATGCATGTAATTCCATTCACTTTAAGTATATAAGTATAATCATAATATTATCATAATAGATTGCTGAATGCTAAAAAGTTTATAATATTATCATAATTTTATTTATATATAGTATGCATAGTTTTTATTTATTTATGCATACATATATACAGTACATACATACATCAATACATACATAGGCGTACATGCATACTTACCACATTTGAAACTGATTGGTCGACTGGTTGCATGATTACATAATTACTCTAAGTAGGTGGCGACAAGTGACGGTCTTTTTGAGTTAGCCAATAATTTATTCATTACGCTGACTCATTCTACAATGAAACAATTGTAGAGTATATTTCACAAGATATACAATAACCTCCACTATAGATAGCACAAAAAATTGTCTGATGCTCAAAATAGTTCACTATATAAGGGGTAATGGGGGTGATATAGGACACAAGACCCTTATTTCGTTCCTGAATGAATCAGTGTGACTGAACAAACTGGGAGTGATTGAATTATTGATTCACAGACTGACAATTGTTTAGTTCCTAAATGAATTATGCGCCTTTGAACGAATCGGACGACTATATGACTCGTAAAAACTTTCAATTGTTTCGTTCCAGAATGAGTCAGCTTAATGACTAAATTATTGACTAACTCAAAAAGACTGTCACTTGTCGAGATAATTAGTGGCTAATATTGAGAAAAAAATCGATTTAATATCAGTAGCTATTGGTATCTGTGATACTGGCCTTCATTTAAAAATAAAAAGATGCCAAAAAATATGGGATCTTTTTAAAATATGCTGTCTTTATGTTGTTTCTACATTACATTTACATTACATTTGGAGATTAAATGTGAAATTATTACATTAAAAACTTTGATGTTAGGTGCCATTAATTAGAGAAAAATGTGCAATCGATTAAAAAATAACAAAAAAAAAAAAGCAAATTTTTCTCTAATTAATCGCAACTAACATTAGTTTTTAACATATTATTTGCTCGCATATGTGTCAACAGGACGTACTATGGAAGAAAAGCACAAAATGTTTTAAGGTAGATGTGGATGCAGAAACTGACCATGGCAACCTGGTCAGTTGCTACAGTAATATTTCCTCCAAACATAAACTTTTTAAATATTTCTGTAAAAAAAAAAAAAAAAGATAACTTAAGTATATGACATTATGGCAGAAACTATGGTTACCATGGTGCATTTTTGTAAGGAAAAGTGATATTTATCTTAAGCTACTGCATGTCCACCTTTTTTATTTATTTATTTTTTACACTTTTGTTATGAGTCATAGAGATAAATACAGGTTAGAACAGACTGATTGAAATTAAAGTGAGGTGAAATTGCATTTCTAGTGTCTGATTAAATCATGTGGGCCCGAAACTGTGAATATGAACACATTTACTTTTTTCAGACACTATGAACATCTTGCCAGAACATGATTGCTAATTGTATGTGTCCAAAAACAACCTGTTTTGACATTTTTTCATAATATGCCTGATTAAGTACACATTTAGTTTTCGACTTTCCACAAGATAGCTTTTCACGCTGACAATTATACTTAATGACAAACACCGAAATCACAATTTCCCTCTCATCCAGAAACATCACCCAAGTTAAAGATCTGATTCTCAGCTCTTGTTTTCTGCGCTGCGACAGGTTTCACGGACGCTAATTCGATGGTTTCTATTTTTAAACGCCTCAGAGCCTCAGGTGAGGTTTCCTGCACAACGAGGTTCCAGTCAGCCAACTCCTATCAAAGAGATAACGCCAGTTGCTATGGAAACCCACTCTCCGCTCAGGTTATAAATCACAGACACGTGTATACACACTCACACTTGTATCTTTGTGGAGTGCAGGTTCACAAAAGCGCTATCTTCATGACGGCTCTCCCAGCAGACCTGCGTTTTGGGTATAGCGCCTACGAAACAAACTTTCCAAACTGCTCCATGCAATCTTTTGTGGTCCTGCATGGAGAAAAATGCTTTTTTTTCCCCTCTTCTTTTTTGCAGGTTTCTGTGGTTATAACTTAACAAAACTAGCTTTGTGTTTCTCTTTGCACTCTGTTGGGCTTCCTGGCCCAATAAATCAGGTTCTCCGTCGCCACAGAGAGAGAGACGAAGACATAGGGACTGCTCCATGTGACAAGATTGCAATTCTGTCCTCTAATCACATTACTCTTCCCATTCTTTGCCACCGCTGTTCCTGGGCTGTCATTACCGATACTGCCAGGGGGCCGACACTGGCTAAGGCTGTTGGCTTTAATTGCTTGCCTGTCACTAGGTGAAAAATCCATACATTGGATGTAGGCAGTTGGACTGGAGATGTAATGCTGAATCAGTGGGTATAGTATGTTTCCCCTTCCATCCATAAAAGTGAGATTGTCTCACACTGTGGCCACTATGCTTTGTGGTTGAGGCGGTTTCCTTTTAACTAGCGCATTGCATTGCATGGCATGTTTAACCGGTCAGAGTGCGGTCACTCTCGGGGCTTTTGTGTTGCTGCCAAAAACCGAGTGTCCCTGATGTTTCGGAACTTAAAGGGGAAGTGCATAGACTACACGTTCTGTATTGCAAATCAAGTACATTTTGCTTAATTATGCTGTTGTTTTGCTTTAAAAATAAATAAAACTGATGCTAAACTCGGTTTTCTCAGGTAAATTAGTAAGTCAAAATTATCAAAAAAAATATTTTGAGATTGAAGTTGCAATGTGCAGGTTCATATGGGACACAAATGTGCGGTCTTCTGTAATGTAGTGTAATGTGACCACAGTGCTCAAAGCAGTTGCCAACTGATCATTTGTGTTAAGTGCAGTTTTGTTAAATGAGCTGAAACTGAATGTCTGGTTGAGTCACAAAACGTTCTAGTGTGTCTTGTTGTTGTTCACATACAGCCAATTAGATTAGGAAAACTGAATATGCAATGAGGAAAAATGAATTATGAATTGCACTGTAAAAAGTAATTCTGTAAAATGTCCTAATTCATTATATTCGACATTCATAATAATCTATATATATATGCCTACATACTGTATATTTTATAGTATAGTAACGAACACACCAAACGGGAAGATAGCATTAGGGCCCAAGTGCAGGAGTTTATTAACAGCAGTTAATAACCCCTTGATATCAACAGGTGAGTATCAGAGGTAAGCATCTAGACTGGATGTAAGATATCAACAGGTTAGTATGTATGCATACAAAAACAATAGAAAAGCATCACAGTAGAATGCAAAAACACATTAGGTGGGAACGGCCTCTTACAGTGTTTCAAGTGATTTATTTTGATGCAGTATTTTTATTATTCAACACTTATTTTCTTTAATCGATCCAAGAAACGTAACAGGTAAGTTAACTTAATGCATTTTTGTAAGTTAAAATAGGCCTACAAAAACAATTTCGTTGTTCAGTCCCATTCAGCCTCTTCCCAGCATGCACCGTGGCATGAATACTGACTTTTTAAATTGACTTTCTGATAGATTTATTTCCATTGTTGTTATTTGTTGTCACATTTAGTAACTCATTGTTGTGTGATGTCAGGTTGAGTTTGTTCACTACTTCACTACTCAAAAGGATCAGGTTGCTTGTTGTAAGTCTTGAGGTCTCTGTGGTGTTTCAAGGTATTTCATCAGTTATTTATGTCTTGTGAGTTTCTTGTGATGTAGTTAATAGTTTGAGACAGCAAGTATGTTGCTTTTCAAGATGTTTGTCATAATGAGCATGAGCAGAAGCACATATTGGACAATGCAAATTCATGTTAAAAGTTAAGTATTCTTAATCTAAATGGGCAGATCTGTATAATCTTAAATCATTGCAACTTTTTAATATAAACGCAAATTAAAAAGCCATGCAAACTGTCGATGCAAATTGCAATGCAAATATAATAAATCATATTAAATTATGTTTTTTGAAAATGTAAAAATGCAGAAAGGTTTATGTGAGGGTTGTGTTTAGGGGTAGGGTCAGGGTTAGGAGATATAATATACAGTTTGGACAGTATAAAAATCATTATGTCTATGGAAAGTCCCTATAAAACATAGAAAACCCTATGTGTGTGTGTGTGTGTGTGTGTGTGTGTGTGTGTGTGCGCGCTCCTGCAAATGTGAATGGTCTCCTTTCCTAGTAACGTTTCATCCAATTAACTGTAAAAATGACAACTTATTGAGGGAAAAGGGAACTGCATGCTCTGATGGTTCACTGGCTGTGGTAAAGGTGCCTGTCGGTGTAAAAAAGTATAAAACAAGAGACATCCTCAAAGTTTGACTCTCTCTAGAGTAAAAGTTCAGCACATGTTAAGGCATACGAGACAGGAATATGTAAAGTAAGGCCTGGTGGGCTTTATATAATGAGGTGTAAAATACTTCCTCTGTAAGTGCTGAAAGATGATTAGTGCAAGGAACTTTGCTCTCATTCTCACTCAATTTAAGGTACTTGTCACCTTTTCAAGATTTTTTTTTTGTCAATTATGAGTTACATTTCAGTCAGTTCCTTACAGTTCCTATTGTATTGAATAAATTCAAGATATAAATGAGGACCATATTGATTATTGGCCGTGTTTTTACATTCATCAGTCGTTTTAGCATATATATCATAGATATTATATATTTATTTGGTCATGCTCATTTCCCATATTTTTACATTTAGATTACCTTTGCCATTATCAAACACCCTCTTAAAATTAATCTTAAAAATACTAATAATTTACACTGATAAATGTAATCTTTAGCAAGTTTTCCTTTTTCCTTTGCGTTTTCCTCATACAGACGACAAAGTTGTCAAAACGATCCCCATTCACACAGATCCCTGAAAATGATAACAGTATAATTTTCAAAAACGTACTTTGTAAGGTACTTTGAAAGGGCCAAAACACATAAAAATTGTAAACCTAAACTACTGATTAAATTTTTTAGTTAATACTTTTATACTTACTACTGTCATCATATTTTTTCTTTAGCTTAGCAGTAAAAATCATGTTCCACTTTCATTTTATGGCAAACAGCAGCTTGGATATTTTGCTTAAAGGGTTAGTTCACCCAAAAATGAAAATTCTGTCAGTAATTACTCACCCTCATGTTGTTCCAACCGCGTAAGACCTTCGTTCATCTTCGGAACACAAATGAAGATATTTTTGATGAAATCTGAGAGCTGATCACTTCTCCATAGACTGCTAGGTGGCCCAAACTTGCTGGCCCAGAAAAGTTATTAAAGAGATCGTTAATATAGTCCAAGTGACTACAGTGGCTCTTGTAGTCAACTCCGAGCAATGAAACAGGGTGCCAATTTTTGAGGTCTCCAAGATCACCCTTCTTAGGTAGTACAGTTACCACAGCCCTCCGAAGGCTCACAGGTAATGTGCCTCTTTCCAGACACTCCAGGAAGACAGCTCAATCTTAAGTATATCAAGCGACGAGAATACTTTTTGTGCGCAAAAACAAACAAAAATAACGACTTTATTCCACTATTCATTTCCTTCTCTCTGGGCCTCGTAGTGTTTTTGCGCAGCGCGTCTGTGTTACACGTCAGACACATGACCAGCGTCGGCCAATAGTGAGCCTACGTGGTGACGTGTAACACAGACGCGCTGCGCAAAAACACTACGCGAACCAACTAGAGGTCCAGAGAGAAGGAAATGAATAGTGGAATAAAGTCGTTATTTTTGTTTGTTTTTGCGCACAAAAAGTATTCTCGTCGCTTGATATACTTAAGATTGAGCCACTGTAGTCACTTGGACTATATTAACGATCTCTTTAATAACTTTTCTGGGCCAGCAAGTTTGGGCCACCTAGCAGTCTATGGAGAAGTGATCAGCTCTCAGATTTCATCAAAAATATCTTAATTTGTGTTCCGAAGATGAACGAAGGTCTTACGCGGTTGGAACAACATGAGGGTGAGTAATTACTGACAGAATTTTCATTTTTGGGTGAACTAACCCTTTAATATCTCATTTTGAGTTTCACAAAAAGCCACACAGATTTTAAAACACCTGAGGTTGAGTAAATGTTACAGAATTGTTATAATTTTTGGGGTGAATTAGATATCCATGTTGTTTCCTTGGCTTTTAGTACTGAACATACTAGATGCAGTATCCTTTATATGTATCAATGAAAGGCTCTCTCTCTCTCTCTCTCTCTCTCTCTCTCTCTCTCTCTCTCTCTCTCTCTCTCTCTATATATATATATATATATGTCTTTCTGTAACAAGTCTGTGTATTAACAACACTGTCTATACCAAGCATTCAGACTGTCTTGCTCCAGTGGGACTTTAAGCCTGAGAATCATTCACCTATCTTTTTCTGCCGTAAAAAAAAAAAAAAAACTGAGGATATTGCAACATGCAACTCAGTTTGATTCCATATGCCAGTCATGAGATTTGAGGATATACTTCAAGGACTATCTATCTATCTCTCTATGGAGCGTGATTAAGTCACTCTAGAATTAAGTCACTCTAGAATGAAGAACTGTGCACTGAATGAAGCTTTAACAATCATGTATGGAGTCTGAAGAGCGGTTTGTGTTGCCTCTGATCAACAGCAGTTCAACAAGGGCAAATTTAATGGTGGATTGAAACCATGCTATTTTTCTTCAGGCAGCAGGGTATTGATCGACCCCATTTCTGCTGCTCTATTAATCTTGGTGGCCAGAGGTCATGTGATCTGCACCAGCCAATCCAGAAACAAGTCTCATCTCCCAGACAAGATTCTACAGCTTCAAATAAGACACTCTTAGCACTTGAACCAGCGCTCTCCTCCTCAGTTCTCTGCCTTTGTAAAGATGTAAACATTCCTTTGACCAATTGATCTTATCGTACAACCCTTAAGACTCTTAGAGGTTCCAGCCAAAAACACAAATCTAAATTGTGATCGAACTATCACAAGTTATAATCTGAAACACAGTTTTTATCTGCGTTTGGACACATTTGAACATCCACAACACAAACAGTTTTTGTCAGAGAGTTTAAGCCACAGATGAACCCACTGATAAATTCCACTAATTTTCTCCTCGCAAACAAACAAAGTGCTGCCAGGAGTTTATCGGAGCACTCGTAACAAAGCCAATCTCATTCGTGGCGGCAGATGTGGCAGGGCAATCCACGTGTTCAAACAAAGGTTAGCGCACATCGGGTCTCTGTTTAAGAGTCTGCTCCATAATTCTCATCGGTCTCAGGCACCTGGTGGCAGACGTTTGCAGATCCGCCAAGGCTGGCTTTGTGGCTGATCGTTTGAAAACTTGCCATTTGTGGCAGATCAAAAAGTCTATCTAAGTCTATTTAAGTCCAACTGGCCTGAGGTTTTCAGGTGCCAGTTGAATAGATCAGCATTTTCACTGTAGTTCTCTGTATGTGCAAAACAAAGTACTTCTCCTTTACCAGCTTCACCCCAAAATGAAAATTCTGTCTTTGTTTACTCAGCATTATGTAAATTTAAACCTGTGTGAATTTCTTTCTTCTTCAGAACACGAAAAAATATATTTTGAAGAATGCTGTAGTCCAAACAACAATGGATTCCATCGGCATATAACTGCATATATATACTGTATATATATAGAAATAAAGTCATTCGGGTTTGGAACAACACGAGGGTGAGGAAATGATGTTCAGTTTTGAGGGAACTGTTCTTTTAACATGCAGAGACAAGTTTAGTTTAACAGAGATAATTAGTTAAAAGATCTTGCGCTCAGTTCTTATACCTGATGAACTGTTTTCAATAATCGGGACTATATATAGCAGCAAACCAGACAGCTCTTTCTGTTTCAGCTCTTTTTGTTTGGCCAAAGCTAGAAAGGTCCCATCAAAATCATTGAAGGTGTGTCTACACCAAGCACTTGCCGTATACAGATTTTTTTATTATAACAGGACTGTTCCAGGTTTGTCATGTTGCTCGCTTGTAGATTATATGGAGCTTCAGCCTTTCCGTGAAATTCTGAGTTCATCAATAAATCATTAGTGTTCCGGTCTATCTTTTTTTGAAGTCTAATTTGAATTTTGTTGCATCTTACAATGACAATTAGATTATAAACTCTCTGTCACACCGAGCTCTCAGAGAAGAGCAATTTATTAGAATAATAGCAAACAAAATAAACCAAACACAAGAACATCAGGAAGACCAGAGAGCAGGACTAAGACCAAAGACTTCGCATCCACCAACGGAAAAGTCCAGACAACGAACACAGCACAAGGGCTTATAGACACACAGGGTAATAGACTATAACAAGACACACCTATAGGGACAATCAGGGAACTAATGGAACTAGAAAACTACAAAGGACTACAAAAATGGCACATAGGACAGGAAACAGGAACAGAACCAGGGCTAAATGCAGACTAAAAGACCACATAACAAAACACAAAACCAAGAAATAACACTGTCATTCAAATGTTTGGGGTCAGGGAGATGTATTTGAAATAAGTCTCTTTCGACATTAATCTTGAAATGCTAGATTTTTTTTTTTTTTTTATGGAATTTTTACGTTGCGGTTCAGGGCTTCAGTAGTTTGCAATTTTAAAACATATTTAAACCATTATTATAATCAATGCTATTATCAATGCTGAAAACAGTTGTGCTGCTTAATATTTTTGTGGAAAATATGATACATTTTTTCAGGATTCTTTTATGAAAAAAAGCTTAAACAAACAGTATTTTTTTACATAGAAATCCTTTGTAACAATGTCTTTACTGTTACTTTAGATTGATTTAATGCATCCTTGCTGAATATAATTGCGAATAATATTCAGTTATAAAAAAATAAAAAAATCTTACAGACCCCAAACTTTTTAACAGCAGTGTTGAAATGAAAGAAGCTCAAACAGTGTCTGCACAACTCAATCTCCAATGAACTTACTTTGAACAAACTTTAGGCAGTGAGATTCATTTGTGTCCTGGGTTTCAGGCCTTGTTGCGTGTCCATGAGGCTGTTCAACCTTTTGATTTAGTGTCCAAATGCCATCTCACAAGCTCTACCCCATGCGCACGTCCTCCTCATTTCATCTTTTTAAATGTCAAGTTTTGCATAAAGACCAGAGTGATGGGAAAATTACCACAGCAGCTTTCAGAGCTCCAAAATATCTCATTGTGATAATCTTTTTTAAATGTCTCCCCCTGCCAGCTTTGCTTCTCTTAGCGGACTGGTCATGTCAAGTATAAAGGACTTGTGGAGATGTGGATAAATTATTGAATTGTTTCAAATTTGCAAATGAGTTTCCTTTGTTTTAAGGGCGCTTTAAGCTTGAAAAGCTCCATTCATTGTAATTGTGTAAAAAAGATAGACCACACATTTATTTTGTGTTCAGCTGATGAATAAAAGTCATGCAGGTTGGAACAACATGTGGGTGAGTAAATGCTGACAGATGAAATTACATTTTTTGAGTGCATTATTACTTCAAGATGATTTGAGATGATCAAATAGATCATGACCTGTGCCATTTAAGAGTAATGATTGTCCTTTACTTTTTCTCTTTGAATTTCCATCTGCTCACATTCAGTAGGCCTATGTGCTTCTACCATCAGGGGTTACAGAGGTTGAATCCATAGTTTATGTGCCTGTTCATATATGTTTTGTTTTTTCTCCAGTGTAGGTGTTCGTTTGTTGTTTCAGTGAAGGAATCTTTAAGGTTAAAGGTCCTGAAGGAGCTCTTGAATTTCAGAGCGAGCACCACGGCAGCCAATGGCAATTCATTGATTTGTCTAATGCTTGATTCCTGTGTGGGACAAAGAGGTAAAGATATGTGTCCAAGAGCACAAGGTCACACAATTGCTGTAATACATATTAACTTGTTTTATGACAGGTGCGATTGAACACAACCTGAGCATTCAGAGCAGAATGACAATGCTGTTTATTTATTAAGCAATTTATTAAGCAAAATACCCATAGGAAAAAAAGAAAAGAAAAGAGATTTATTTATTATCCCAGACGTTCCTCCTAGTCTAAAATGAGATTAAACGGAGAGCAAATGGAGACTTTTGCTGATTTTTCTCTACACTCTTGGTGTGTCTCTAGAAATTCAGAGGGCATCTGGAACTGTGCTCAGATTTGCTAAGTATACTAAGTATGCTAAGTAATCAATTTCAATGTGAATATAGAATATTCATTATCAGATTATTCCAATACCAATGCTATTCATATTCTTTCTGTATGTCAACAATTGTCTCATTTGATTCTTTCTATTTCTCCAAAGGAATTTAAGAAGAAGCATCTGGGAAAAACCTGACGCCTAGATGAATCTGAGCCTCCTGAGCAATGAAAGCTCACCCTCTGAGCAATATAAATTGGGTCCACAATGCTTTTAATAAATGTTATTATGTTTCTTGTTTCAATTTTGTTAAAGATTCCCCAACTTGTAACATACATTTAGAGATTCTGTGTGTCATTCAACTTTGGTAAACCAATGTAGGAACATCTAACTACAAATAGGGACTATTATCTGGGGTGCGTTTCCTGTACAATGACGTAACTCGCATGTATAACTACCATAGTACTATGCATTGTTGAAGAAATCAACTAGCTAGACTTTCCCGAAACCGTAATATTGCAAATTTGTCGTTCAACCACATTGGTTAATGATGTTAAAGGGATGGTTCGGAGTAAAATCAACCTAGGGTCCTTTGCACCATGACCCCGAGGCCAAACACCCCCCAGAAGCCTTTTTTCCCTTGGTCGAACACTATTAAAGTTAGAGCTTATTTAGAGATATCAGCCGGATGGCTTAGTGCAGGCGCTAACGGATCCAAGGATGTATCTCGTAAATTACCCCACTAATAATGCCCAGAATGGTACAAAACTTCTACAGTAGTACAAATAGGTTCTGTACTCATAAAATGAGGCACTGGAAAGTTTGTTTACTCATTGGAAAGAAACTTTTAATCTCTTGACAAACTAAAAGACGTACATTTGTATATTCGAAATAAAAGATATAGATTGTACCTACTGAATGTCAGCTTGCTTATTTTTCTCAAGATAAGGATTTTATTAAGTCCACAAGTCATGTAAGCATGAAACTATGCTTCTAAGCACAGGTCGAAAGCTTTCGTTCCAACCACACAACTTTGCGATGCTGTTTGCGAATGTTCATTGGAACTATGGTTTCGGGAAACACCGACTCGTCGAACTATACGGATAACGACAGATCTTGCACCCATAGTTGGCTGACAATGCTTTTGGGAAACACACCCCCTAGTTAGTCCAGACTTGACACAAAAGTTAATTTCATTGTCTTGCTGCAAAAATAGCTGCGGCTGGAGAATGTCACTCCCACAGATGTCTTTTGAAACGAGGATACATTCATTAGGAGGGTTAATTAAGCTAACAGCGGGAGATACATTCAGGTTTCCGGCCTCTGATGTGGCTGTAATGAGGGAGAGGAGCAATGTGCAATGTCCTGTGGCAGGCATTCACACGTCCAGCACCAGATTGGGCTCCTCTGATGTTCCTTTGTCTCGTCCCGTCCTCCTAAAGCTTCATAATGCAGAATGGGTACACAGATGGCAGCCTCTGCTGTGCTTTGTAAAACTTTATGTTGAGTCTCGGAGAAAAGTAAAATCAATTGCTCCTATAGTTTTATGTAGGTCCTTGTTTTTAGCCTTTATATTTGGAAGCAAACTAGAACGAAAGGATTGTGTTGGCAGCCATATATAGAATAGCTCACCTTGTTTTCATTTTGGGTTATTGTTTTTTTTCTATCAGTGCTATTTTTCACCTTCATCCAGGGGCAGGGCAATAAGAATCTCTCAGTCAAGGCTGCCGAGTGAAAATATTGCGGAGGAGAGAGCAGTAACGATTTCAATAAGGCCTATCATCTCTCATTCCCAGTGTGGCTGAACTCCGAACGGGGACAGCTCTCAGGGGGATGGATATTAGAAAAGATGTGTCAAGGTCTCCTCCGCTGGTTCTTGCTAGCTCTGGAGCAAAGGGTGCCAGAGAGAGGGGAATAGAGGGGCTGGCTGGGGGAATTGTGTGCAACCTTTCCTGGCTCTAAAACAATCAAAGGCAATATCCATCTGGGCAGGCTATAATAATCAGTTTCAGATCTGAAATGACTCCATCATTGACAAATATAGCATGGAATGGCAGTAACACAGTTTAGCTAATCTTCGACATTTATTATGGGAACGTCAAGAGGTTTGTATTCTGAATTTGAGCTCTTTTACTTAGCTTTTGCAAATTTTTGCACCAAATATGGCCATATTTTTCTTTCTTGTCGCAATTTTTGAAAAAAAGATTCCTCAATAAATTGTGATTTATATGTGATTTAAAAAAAAAAAAAAATCAATCCTTTAATTCAACATTTTATTTCTATCTTAAATAAATTCAGTTCTTTAATACTTTCTATTCATCAATCCTGAAAAAAAAAATTCCCTGGCTTAGGCAAAAAAATTAAGCAGCACAACTGATTTCGACATTGATAATATGTTTCTTGAGCATCAAATCAGCATATTAGAATGATTTTTGAAGGATCATGTGACACTGAAGACTGGAGAAATGATGCTGAAAATCCAGCTTTATTTAAATAATAAATAAATCCAGCTTTATTTAAATCCAGCTGATCATGGTACCGTTCAGCCAATTATTGATTTTTATTTCCACTTCCCTTTTATCCAAAGAGATGGAACTATTTGCACTGTATTTATCAATGGGAAATACATCATGCTAAAATAATCTGTCATATACTGTGGCTCACATTAATGGGGTCGCTTGCAAGTCGCAGCAGCACGAATTACATGAGCAGCAACATATTTTGCTTCAAATATTAACAGTGAGTGGTGGTTTCAGACATTATTTTTTTAAAGTGCATTTGTCAGTGCCGCACTCGTACTGACTCTTATTCTGCCTGACAGAAAGAAAAGCTTGTAGCCTAAGGCGGAGTGTTTTGACCAATCAGATGAAAGGGGCGTTTCAGCGCCGCCCACGTGTGCAAATGAAATATCGAACCAATTTAAACCGATATATAAACCGATTTGTTTACCACAAACGAAAAATGAAAAATCGAGCAAAAACCTAATTTTTCGTTTTTTAAACTAAACTAAAAAATGAATAAACGAGCTGGTTTTCATTTCTCGTTATTCCATTCCAAACAGGAAATGAAATGATCCAAAAGTACACGGACCATTTTAACCTAATAGTTGCATTGTACCATATTCAGTTCATTTTATCGGGCATTACAGTTGTGTATACCAATATAATTTGTCAGGATGTATGTAGAGGTCATGCGTAGTGCCCTCACTCTGTCTGTAACCGCCGATTTTCTGTTTTGTGGTTTATGCTGACGTCGCCCAACCTTTTTTTTTTCCACAGACTGAACTAAAAATGGCTCTGGGAATGAGAATTATGACATAAGCACATTCAGATGGTGATTGTTTGTCAGGGGAACGTCAATAAAAGAACATTTGCATGGCTCATCCGTGATAAAACTGCATTCATTTGGCAATTAATTCACAAGAACAATGGAGCTGCACTGCAATTTTTCATATTTATATACTGTTGGACAAGTACACCCTGCCTCCATTGCAGACCAAAGAGAACATGATGTTGAAAATCAGGCAGCAACAACATAATCAAAATGCGCCGCATCTGTAGTGTATTTAGTGTAGTATATATTTAGTGGCTATATCCCTGATTAGCAATATCTTACATCAAAAGGTTAAACAGTTGCCATACATGTTTATCTGGTTATCACGCTGCTGAAAAGAAAACAGTTTGGTTTGCTGGTCTTGGCTCGCTTAAGATGGGAGACCAGCAAACCAGCTTAAAGATGTTTTTTTTTTTTGCAGTATCAGCAGCAGGGATATATCATTTGTCCTGAATTTGTTGTTATTGTAAGTTAAAAGTAAAGTAAAACTATTCAAACAAATTTTCACAGTGACTTTTGGGCCAGTTCCTCCTTTTCAACTCAAAGAACACAAAGCAAATTGAATTACCATATGACCCTGCTGTTTGTCAAAATTTGGCTGGGAATTTTCTCCTGGGTAGTGCAAGAAAAACAGATTCAGATTCGGAAAGCACTAAAATCACCTACTAGCTTGTTAAAATGCTGAAATTACAACACCGTCCTGTAAAACAATTACTGTCTGAATACAGCTATAGAGACCTATACGAATCAATTTGCAGCTCCTTCATGGAGAAGTGGAGAGTCAGAGGGGCAGTCTGTGAATTGGAGCTTACAAATGCTAAACACTACCATTAATATTTGATGTCATACATTAACCAATTGTTTAGACTGTTTTGTAGTATTCTGCATTATAGTAATACCACAGGTCCTTAAGAGAACAGCACAATTTTAGTAATGACCTACATCGTATACTTGCATTCTCTTGTGTACAATGCTATACTGTGGCTCTGTAATAAAACATCCTTTGCGACACTGACAGGTTTTGTGTAAAGAACAAGCTATGAATTTCTCAGTATCTGAGTATTTTAGCCCTAAAGTAATGTCATAGCCATTCGTAACTAGCCTATTTTTGTGTTACACTAAGGTCCAGAAGTGATCAATTAAAGTCTTTCAAGAATAACACCAAGAGGATTGATTTACCTGAAGAAAGCTATCCATTAGGATTTCCATTCATGGCAATGGTGCACACAGACCTGCAAGTCATGCTTTTAAGAGCTCTTTTGTTGGTAATCATATGATAAAACACATTGTCTGTACAAAAAAAACAAACAAAAACATTGCAATTCATTTGGAATACATGGCTACTTTTGAATGGCCATCAATGTAGAAATATGCTTTTTGGCTTCATAATACATCTACCAGCAGGGGTTAACCGCTGATGCTAACCAGTTCATTGAAAACACAGTACATATTGAAATATCCTTTCAAACTCCAGGGGTCACTGTTGCTCTTCATGCTGTTTTTCCTCATGTTGATCTAGTGTTCCTGAGCATTAAGCATTTATGACACTCAGCCAAGACAGACAATTTGATGCATTTCCTAAGTGCTGTAGAAAGGAAGTAATTTTGTAATTTTAATGAAAGCTGTTTTACACAATCCAGGCATTTTAATAGATATAGAAAAAGGCACAAAGGCTATACTAACAGTAAATGATAGACTAAAGACTCTAGTGGCTGCCCACCGACCTGTCCTGCCTTTCTTTCTCAATAACAAGGAGAACAGGGAAACAGAAAATATAATCTTGAGGGAGAGCTTGTTTCCTTGAGGGAGTTCAGAGTTAAAACTGGCAACTTTGTCAGTGCTGGGTTGAGATAACAATACTTTTTCTTTGTTTTCAGTCTTGCCCACATGAATCATTGCCGCAAGTTTCATTCGGTGACAGAGGCTGATGAATCTTTAATAAGAGGATGTGTCTTTATCTGATTCTGTAACCCCTGCGGCAACAAAAGCATCTAAAACTAAAAAGATGACATTTTGCCACACTGATTTTATCTGTCACGATCTTTATCACAATCTTTGTCTCTCAAACGCAGGAATTTTTGTGAGTTTTTGGTTGCCTCTGAAAAACCATTAGCTTATTGCTTGTCTTACTTCGTTTGCATTTATTCCAGAAGCTGGTAATCTGGATTCATTTATTTTTCCACATGGAAAAACGATGCATCTGAAACAACAAATGCATTATTTAAAAAGACTGCACATGTATTTACAAAACTATCACATTTGTAAGAATCAGCCCAACTTGAATTAAGTGTTGAATCATGAAATTAAGAAAGCAGTTTTTAAGAAAATTCTTTGTAAATGTTCATGTTGGCAGCCATATTACCTTGCTAAAGTAATAAATAATGAAATAAAGAAAGCAATACATAAATATGATCAAATACATAGTTCTAAGTAGTCAAAATAGTCTGAGTCTGATCATTTATAATTCATTTAAAGTAAGAAATAATAATGGACTGTAAATATGCAAATGTCAAGTTGAGTCATAAATTAGTCAATGACAAATCATCAGTCTCAGGAAGAATATTTGGACTATTTAGGGTTATTTATTTGACAATTTTATTATTTCTCACTTTAACAAGGTATGGCTGCCAACATAAATTCTTTACTATGAATTTTTCTGACATTTTGTATTTAATTCCATACTGTGTTAGACTTCTTGGAACTTCAATCAAATAAATCATTAATGCAGATAATACTAAATTTGTAAATGCATTTTCCTGTTGTCAAGTGACAAATTTGTTGTGTCTTTTTCAAGCTAGTTAGATTAGCAAGCCTGCTTCAGGGGTTGAAAGCATTCAAGCGAACAATGTGTCGCAGGGGAGTTTGCAAGCCTTTACTGACAGTGTTTGAAGATGCTGTCCAACCAATTCTCCTAAAACGTTTGCATATTGCAATAATTAAATTTTTCATTGTACCGAACACATTTTCAGAGTCCCAAACTCCAGGTGTTCCTTCAGTTATCTTGTGTTCATAGGAAGCTAAATTGCGTACAATCGAGAATGGCATTGTCATGCAATAATTTGTGTAATTTGTGCTACATCCGTTTGAAATGATTGAGTTACACTGTAAAAAAATACACTCGGTTGGAGTCTTGTGAGATTATCCGAAGGATCATTTAGCAATCTGTGTAACGGTCCGGCTTTTCTGCACTTTAAAGGAGAACTCTGTAACTCTAGCGAACTCTAGTCACTTCTTCGCTGATTTTCCCTTTTGTTGTCGCATGTTTTCCCCACGAGCTCCCCCTACAGCTGTGGGGGGGCGTATATTTCACAACACAGTCGTAAAAAACACACTTGCGGCGGGCCTCCTCCCCCTCTCTACCGCTGCTCATGTGCGTTTGTTTTGATCGGAGCAAGCCAACTGTATCGTGTGGAGCTATGTCTACCGAGGTGGGTCATCTGGTAATACATCATACATGCGTGTGTGTTTATGTCGAATTGCCGTAAAGCAATTTGTGTTTCGCGCTCGTTCTCGTTCTCGTTCTCGCTTCTCACGAGACTTCCAATTTCACTTTGCCGGGACGGCAGTGCGCAAGTTGCAAGGTTGGTTTTCCGCCTGGGAACGCTGGGGGGAGCGGGGAAAGTCACCAATATCACCAGAACAGGTTGTTTAACCATCCAAATGATTTCTAGACAGTTTTATTAAGTTAAAAAAGTTACCAAGTTCTCCTTTAAAACACATGTAGACTTATCATTTTGTAAATGGCTATGCGTCAGAGTCAGAGGACAGCCATCAGCTTCCCCACAAGCTCTCCCATTAAACTCTTTAGACAGGAAAATACCTCAAACATCAAATTTACAATTTATTCCTCCCTTTCAGACTGGAACTGCAACAAATGCGCTCTTCACTCCATGAAAGAGGTTTAGTTTGAGACATCTGAGGTTTACGGGCAAGCATATCTGACAGTAAAAAAGACGAAAGGTCTTCAAAGCATTTTCACTTCAAATGACACATTGCAAAGTGGATATTACTTTAAATCAGACTTGTGGATATCTACTAGGTCTTGTATTGTGGCGTGAAAATTGTAACGTTTCTCAGCGCTCAAGCTCTTCTTGTACACATAAACTTCTTACTGTATGATGTGTGAAATCTTTTCAGAATAGCGCAAAATGGCTGCAGCAGATCCTGAATGCCTGACAGTTACAATATCCACCCTTCTCTACTAGAACATATCAAAAATGCACTCTCTACCTTCAGAGAGAAGCTCTTGTGTCCCTGTATCTGTGTTTTGGCATAGATTAGTATTTTTTTTTTTTCATCGTAACTGTTGGTGATCTGACTATGAGTCACTGAACTGCCAGCTACCCGCTGTAGAGGCAGGTGTGATGGTGTCACTTCAACCCTGGCCGGGCTCCATGCTGCCTCTATTGGGAGTTAAAGATGAGTAGTTCTTATGATTTTGTAGTTAAGGTCAGTTGCAACGTGCTGCTGGGCAGAAAAAGTGTAAAATGAGGGCAAACTAGACTACTCAGACAACCACAGACGGTGAATAGTAAGCATTAGCCTTGGGGGTTTGTTAGAGGTCACTTGTTTTCTGTCTTTTTCTAAGTGCTGTTTGTATGTAAAGGTGAAGTGTGATTTTTTAAATATTATCTCTTATCTCTGTTTAATATGTTAAAAGTTGAAAAGTGTGTTGCTTTGTGATCTCTGTTTGAGATTTCTGACGTCAATTTCTGGCTCAGCTATAGATTCACTGATATATTAAACTCTGTCTGTTTCTGTCTATTTTAAATCAATCATTTAATATACTACAAGTGAATTTATGGGATCACAACTACATAAAGCTGGGCGGTATTAGGCCTATATATATCATGGCTACGATATAAATGCCTATCGTGTATATTGCAGTATGTAAATATATACGCGTAGCACAGCACTATTGACACTTTAGAGTGATGAAACACATGAATAAGACAATAAAGAACTGTGCGGTGCTCGCATTGACTGAAACACACTTTACTGACACACACCTGAAGCGCGCACACAGAAAGTTGCATCTCTCAGCATGCAATCACTTATTCAGTTCAAAATACCCATCGTGTGGAGAATTCATATAATTCATATATGTTTATCTGCACAATGGATCCATGCATTCGGTTTTAAAGTGACAGCAGGTCTTTGTCATTAATGTTAATCAAACAACAAAAGACAAAGAGAAAATAACGTACTGCTCTTAACTGAATAACATTTGTATCTTTAATAAAATTAAATGTATATTAAATACAGTTAAAACTATGCAGTATTTTATTTTTGCATTTTGATTATTCAATTTCTGTAGGCAACTATTTATAATGACATGTTAAATAAACCCCGAAAAACTGAATTTAAGTAATATTTTTGTTAACCAAAAAATAAAAAATAAATAAAATGACTGAGCACAGTGATTCTATCTTTTTTTCTTTTTTTTTTAATAACAAAAATAAAACAAGACAACAGAAATAACTACATTGTGATATCATTATCTTGAAATAAAATCTAATTTAAGATTTTGGTCATATCGCCCACCCCTAAACACCCCATATATATATATATTAGGGGTGTAACAGTTCTTAAATCAAACCGTACCGTTCTCCACCCATGGTTCGCCATGCACTTGCACTTCAATTCATCTCAAATCTGACGACGCATATAAGCATTTATAATATGGTTTGTTGAAAATAAATAAAACAAAGTTTTATTTAACAAAGTTAGTCTAATGTATGTTTCTGTCGATGGATGCGCATTCTGGCTTCCCCTTAACTCCATCTTTACTTAGTTCAATGCGAGTGCCGTATGCTCATATGACCAGTCATTTACGCCGTTAACACTTGGGTGTTAATAGCGCACGAGCGCAGGTGAGGCCTAAGCAGCACACATTGTTATATGGGTTTAAACTAAACTCATTCAAGCCTTGCCAACTTAAGCATTCAAGCACAAGAAGACGCGAAAGAGAACTCCCGCCAGACAGCGCGCAAATATTGAGTTCTCTTTCAAATCTTGTGCTTGAACGGACAAATTCACACAAAAATGGTGTCAACATGCCCGTCTTGTCGAGTATCCTAGCAAACATAGCAGGTTATATCTAAAGTGAACGTAAATAGTTGAGAATTAACTCGTGTACAGTAATTAGTGTACTGGATCCATGCATTATGTGACAGCTTAAAGTGACAGCAGCCTAATATTCCTGTGTTTTTAATGTTAATCAAACAACAAAAGACAAGGAAATCACTCACTGCTCTTGACTGAACAACATTTGTAACTTAAATAATTATTCATCTTCATTTAATTTATACAGTGAAGATTAAATGCATTGTTGTTTTACATTTGATTACTTTATTCAGTTTCTGTACCTGAAAACTATACCTACATAAAGCACTTTTGTATCTTTGCTCTATTTGATTTATTTATGCTGTTGCTTGTAGTTTGATTATTTGTTATTTTCTTTATTTGTATTTAACAGTCCTTCTTTCCCTGAACATAGCACATACTGAACCGTATATAAACCATGGCCCTAAAACCTTAATACAAACCAAACCCTTTGA
Organism: Leuciscus leuciscus; assembly: GCF_965113295.1. Classification (NCBI taxonomy): domain Eukaryota; kingdom Metazoa; phylum Chordata; class Actinopteri; order Cypriniformes; family Leuciscidae; genus Leuciscus; species Leuciscus leuciscus. The sequence goes on along the minus strand of NC_138741.1, from coordinate 25,205,889 downwards.
TTATTTGTTATTTTCTTTATTTGTATTTAACAGTCCTTCTTTCCCTGAACAGCACATACTGAACCGTATATAAACCATGGCCCTAAAACCTTAATACAAACCAAACCCTGAGTAATTGGAACCGTTACACCCCAATATATGAGAAACAACATTTGAACAGAAATGACATACCTGCACCTTTAAGGAGCATGTTTATGGTGCACATGGATGTTTGCCACCATTTATCTCGTACCAAGTTATGTCACATTACAAAACAAGTGTAATTACTACATGACATTGCTTTGCAGAATGCAACTCAAAAGTTCTAAAAAGCTAGTCCAAGGTGGTAGAAATGGATACAATTCAGCCTCAGACTTTTAGCAACTGATTCTAAGCTGTTGGCTTTTTTCTTTTATTTCCCTTTTTCCCTTGCTTGTACTCTTTGACCTTGCAAAGTGATGTAAACAAAATATGTGGGTGCAGCACCTGTTCTTTTCAGAGTATAAATGTGGCAGTAAGTGCTTACTAATGCACCCGGTCTGCAGGGAAATAAGTGCATTATTGTACTTCACTTTTTAGAGTTCGTTAAGTTGACGTAATTCAGGACTGCTTTGTTTACTTCCCAAAAAAGGACTACTTAAAAGTATTTTATCCCCCACTGGTTTCATGAGCTGCACAAAATGTTTGTGCTGCACAACAAACAGCACCCACTCAGAGTTAACAGCAGAAACTCACTATTACTACTTTGCAGTTTAGTCACTCATCTTGCATTTTTATCCAAAGTTTTGTCCAAAGACAGACCTGGAGGAAGTGTCTTACTCAAGGCACAATGGTGATAGTTTATGGATTAATGGGATATAGACTGTAAAATCTCAGTGTTCCGGTAGTAGGACACTTGGCACACTGCCTTTTTCCCCATATTTTTGTAATCATCATAATTTAGGTATTATTCGAAAGCTTAAACAGTTTTGAAATTGGACAAAATGCTTTACCTTGGAAACATAATTTAAAACCTTTTAGCTGGCTCAATTTTTGAGACATCAACTTTTAATGTGGAACAGAACTTGGTTGTGAAATATATATTTTGTATAAAATAAACATTGTTTAGTTCAGTACACTCCAAGCACCAAGCTTTTGTCTTAACCACAAATTCTTGGTCAGAAAAATGTAAGCAAATGCACTGAAAATCTCATAAAAACATCAAAGACAGAATTACGTTTTTGGCAGAATATGGTAAGTTTGATGATTCAGAATGGTTCAGCAGAGTTGTGTGGAATGATGAATCAATGAAACACGAGTTATATGGTGAAGCTACAGAGCGGTGTCTTCGAAAATCTGCTGAGAAATATAATAATTAATGTATCTCTACCATAGTGAATGGATGAAGCGTGCCATTGTGTGATGAGCCTTTTTAGCTGCTGGTATTGGTAAGCTACTTCACTGTGAAAAGTCATTTAATGCTTTGGACTACAGAAGAATATTACAGAATATTACAGAATGGCTTGCTTCCCACAAATGTAAAGTTGTTATCTAAAGAGGAATGATCAGATGATATTTTTTCAACAAGACAATGCTCCTGCCCAAACTGCAGAGACAACCAAGTAGCTTGAGAACCATCAGGTCCATGTTTTGGACCGGTCAGGGTCCAGATTTGAACCATATAGTGAATATTTGGTCTCACATTAAACTCAGTATAACTGGGAGACATTTTTCAGCTGAACATTTTGAAGCCATCAACATTGAGTGGAGCACTGACTCTTCTTCCTGAAAAAAAAGCTGTCTGCAAGTTTACCCACACAGCTTAAACATTTAAAGAAAACAAAGGGGAGACTATTCCATGCTAAGTTACTTTATCTACAGTATTTTTTTTGCAATTTTTGCTCATTTCTTGACCAGTGATTTGTAGTTAGTTATGACCATAAAAAGACAACTAAATATTTTGCCCAATTTTATTTATTTATTTATTGCCCAGGACAGGAATGTACATTTGCTTTACAGTAAATTTAAACTTCTATAACTTTTTCATACTTAAATTTTTTGAAGCTGCTTTAACTTCTGCAGTTTTCTGCATGTAAACTTAGGTCTGTATTCCAAAGCATTCATGAATTGAAACCATTTAAGTTCAGATCCATGCAAAAAGATCAGTTAACAGATTAAATGGACAACATGTGTCCCCATCAGCATGCGGGACCAGCACTATCCATTTTATAACAACCCTCTAATAGATGACATTCATCTCAAATTGAAATCAACTTTAGCTTGATTTGAGAGACTACACAAACACCTGCTGTTCACCGTGTCAGTTATTTAAAATCAACATTGTTTTGTGCAGCAAGGCTGCTTTTTGAAAGTACACTGAAGGCATTCAGAGAGGGCGTTTGATGCAGGTGGATGCCATTTCCTCAGCAATTTCATGCTGTCAGTAATGACATAATTGCATGAGAGTCACCATAAGCAATCCATATACAGTATGATGCATGATGTCACAGCTTTAAAATGATTCATAGTGTTCATAAGAGTCATATTTGGAAGTAATCCAGTTGTCCTTTGACAGATGCATTACAGAAGTATTTTGAGAAATTGAAGGCATTTCAGTCATCCAGTCATTCAGTCAAAACATCCTTATTTCTTGTGCCACTTTTAAGATTTAGCTCAATTATTTATTTATTTTAATCTGTAAGTGTGAATTACTTTGCTCCAGCCTTGCACTGCAATTTCCACTAAAAGTGTTTGTTGGCAGAGATGTTGTTGGCCGGGAGGCAAAAGGGAGAAAAAAAAAAAACACATCCTCTTTAATATCTTCAATGCAACACTTCTCCAGGGATCAGGCCTGTAGCTTATCATTGAACCCTGACAACTTTTCATTTCCCTGGAAGGAGCTCACAGCAGCATGACATTGTTGTCTTTATTTACACATTTGTCTTGCACTGCCTTGTAGAAGAGATACATTTTGACTATGTTTTTACTAAATGTGTCAGTGTTGTTATGCTCAAACACATATGCGAACATGGTGGGGAATTACTTTCATGTGATTTTTCTTTTGTCTCTTTGTGACAAAAGATTCTGAACTGTAAAAAAGCCTTTATTTGCTTGCAGAACAATATGTAAACTCATAATATTCTGAGAGCTATGACTTGTACCACCTGACCACTGCAGATTTAAGGTGTGTTTGAGGTGTATTTAAGGTGTAGGCTTGTGGTGCTGTGCAGTCCGATCGGTGTATGACATCAAAGTCCCGCGAGAGCGATTCGAAACCATACAGAGCTTTATTTCCATTAACTACAACATAGTGTGAATGCAGCAGTAGTGAAGTGTGGAACCTTTGCGTTTTACTAACAAAAAAAGCTGAAGGACTAAAGGTTGCATAACACAACAAATATTGCTGCTGTGACTAAATTGAGGGAGATTCATTGTTCATTTTTATTTTTTGTCATTTTTCATGTGATCAGTTTTTCAAAAATATCTTTTGTCAACTTTTTTTACTCTGACTCTGAAATAATGTGTGATTTTAGTTTACAAAAATGTGTTGCTGAAAATGAGCAAAGTTAAACCTAATTTGGAAAATGGGAAAAAATAAGCTCCGCCCCCTTAGTTACTGTTTGCAAACTCTTATAAGCTAAGCTTTACCAAATTGGTCATTTCCATGAGCAGTGCAATGTTAAAATGTACTCATAAAAGTTGTAACAGTTTATTGATATTATATTTAACACAGGCTTGAATGAATTGTGACATTGCGAAGAATTTGATCTGCCATCTATCCATCTGCCTTATTATAATTTTTTTATCATGGGGTGACCTTTTTTTTTTACTTAGAGGAAATGGGGTGTTTTTCATTGTTTCTGAGCAAAAGTTCATCAATGTATCATACAGGAAAGATGTAACCTTAGCGTGGTTGGCTAAATAAATCTCGTCTTTGCTATTGTTGAAATAAAACAAACAAACAAACAAAAAACAAAACAAATATTTCAGTCAGTAATTTTGTTGACTGCATTGCAATGCTGACTTTTTGCTGATGTCTTCTTTTTTTCATGCAGTTTTTATTAGAGAAGTTGCATCAGAAACAGCTCATCAAACACAGAATCAGAAACTTAAACATAACTCTAACCAAGTACACTTTGTGTTCATGAGAAAATGACCTGCATGGCAACCAACTGAAAAAGCACTTTTATTCAGCCCTAAACCCAATTTGTGCATTTTTACCAGCATTATTTTCTGGTGTGTCTGGCCAGGTAAGATAACACACTTTCCGTTGTGTGGCTAATAAGAATATATGAATATTGTTGGTCAGGGTTGCTTTCGAGTATTCACAGGGCTTTCACAGGGCTTCACAGGGCTAGAACGGTACTTGGGTAAATAAAAAAAACGAGCAGACAAAAGAGCTAGCAAATGCCAAGGCACAGGATCCTCTTGGGTGAAGTCGTCCTCTCATTGTATCCCCGAGTACACTGGTTAACATGCAGGGCAAACAAATACTCTAGGGGATAGATGAAGGCAACTGAAAGAAGAAAATCTTCACTTCAAAGACTGTGCAGGCTTTTGACTGCACTGCTCTCAAGGTGATTTAGTTAATGGTTAAATGGGAAAGAAAGATGAAATATTATGCACTCTAAAAGAACAACATGGTGGATAGGCTCCATATTTTATGCATTATGTCTTGTTGAAAGTTCAGTATGTCAGCATATTAACTTTAAACCAATCTTTATCCTGTTTAAGAAGCGTAAGAGCTGTCTTTGCCAATTAAGGTGGCATTTTACAGCTTCACCCAACCAGAATTCAAGAGTTTTTCAAGTAGCATCTAGAATTTTATTGCCATACAACCAGGAACACTGAACAGCATGATGTTATGTGGTTGCTAGTATTATTCATAATACTTAGGGTTAAGGATTTGAATAAATTCCTAACCTTAACTTTGGTGTGTGGCTTGTTCAGCTATGTTTGTGCCATAGAAAATAATGAAATTATGGCTAAAACCACTTATACACTATTGTACAAAAGTTTGGGGTCAGTAGGATTTTTTTAATGAAGGAAATTAAAACTTTTATTCAGCAAAAATGCATCAAATTGATCTAAACATGACAGTGAGGACTTTTACATGATTTTAAATGCTGTTATTTTGAACTTTCTATTCATCAGAGAATCCTGAAAATATCACGGTTTGCACAAAAATAATTAATTGTTTTTATCTTATAATAATAATAATTTTTTCTTGAGCATTAATTCAGCATATTAGAATGACTTCATAGCCTATAGTTTTGCACAGTCAAGCATCACAATCTTTTAAAAATGTCACCCTTATTTCATGATATCAGCACAGAAAACATATAAATCATATAATAACAATCATATTTACATTAATGTCAGAGGCATAGTGTTATATCTAATGGGCATTTTTCAAATATAACAATATTCTTCCCGAAAATTAATAGTATTAATAAATAAATAAATAACCCTCAGCTTAATGTTGCCATAAATACTTCTACACAATTCTGAATTCAGTGGCTAATGTATAAAAGATCAGAATGAATATCATTACAAAACTGGAAAAATTATCATAATGGTATCATTTACACTCTAAATGAGAATCCAAGTTTGACTGAGTTTAATTTTGCCTGACAGTAAATGTTGTAAAGAACGGCTGTCTGCTTTAATAGCAGTTGAATGTTCGTTAACTCCCACCGGGGCCACACAAACAGCCTGGATCACTCTTAAACAGTAAACAAAAGCCTACATCCATAAACTTCACAAATAGAGCGATAAGCAGCGAAATATCAGTGAACTACAAAGCTTTTGTCCGGCAGGACAAATGATGAGGAATCTGCCTTGACCCGCACAGCCCTGCGCTGGAAGCACATCTAAATCCACTTGTGCTTTTCAGATTGATGAAAAGGGCTCCAGGTGAATGTGTCGACTGATTTGTCTCCTTTGTTTAATATGGAAGGGGCCATATGCAGAGAAGCGAGAGGTTTATCATTGTGATTAATGCATTTAGGCCTGTGACAGTCTCTCTCATCACAGTTCTCTTTTTGCTCACGCTTTGTATTCCCTCTGCGCCCCATCCCTTATCCTAATGCTAATGATTTGGGCTGTCAATTTAGCATGTTAATTTGGTGTAATTCGTTATATATTTACAACAAAACTCAAATGAGCCAGAAAGCACTTAAACAATCATTGCAAAGTTTCAGAAGTTTCACACATTTAAGAAGCCTCAGTTGAAAGGGAATTGTGCAATAAATCTTGCATTTGGCCCATGTTTACATCGTATTTTGGATGTTGTGAAGGAGTTGTTTTTCATTACCAATGAGATACGGGCACAGTGAAGAATCATTCGAGAGTTGGGTCTGTTGAAGTTTCTTTTAGCCTTGTGTATTTTTGTTTCATTGTCTGGTGTACTTACTGTACTGTACTGCTGACAGCACTGCTTTCTAATGAAAACACCCTCATTTACTTCATCTATAATTTATCCCACTGGGGCCCCTCTTTCCAAAAGGGCTTCGGAGACAGAACACCAAAGCAAGTTAAATATCCATAAGCAAAAATGGCGTTAACAAAACTTGGAGGGGCACACTTTGTTCTTTTAACGGTGTCTAGAATTTTCATGGTGTTAATATGAATTTAAATGAATTAATAATTGAGTTTTCACTTATATTTTACCTGTAAAACAAATGATAAAGATTTTCTCAAAAATAACTGGACAAACATGTTCCTGTTCCAACTAAGTAATTTTTTCGTTTTTTCCAAATTTTGAATAGCAATGAAAAAAATATATAATTTATAATTTTTCAACTATACAGTAATAAAGTACTTACAAATCATTACAAACTATTAGTTTATAGTTTATTCATAGTTTATATATTGTAGTCACTACATTGTTAATAAATGAATAGGCTATTATACAAATAGTAAGTTCTTCATTTTCTGTCGCTGTAATTATTATTGTTTAATTAGCTCGTAATAACGGAATTGTTAATTGGTTATTAGGAGTAAATTCTCACTTTAGATTAGGTCACGGAAAATGTAATTAATTAAGTGGATTAAATGACAACCTTTATTAGACATTGCATTTGAATTCAGTTTTCTTTAAAATGACAAATATACATTAAACACACACACACACACACACACACACACACACACACACACACACACACACACACACACACACACACACACACACACACACACACACACACACACACACACACACACACACACACACACACACACACACACACACACACACACACACACACACACACACACAGCTAATCAGAAGTATTTTCCAAATCCACTTAACCATATATTGTACCTGTGATCGGCACCCTGCGCGATGTGAAAGCTTCTGTTATCCCTCCTCCTCCCCAGCACCACCTGTAGAGATCTGCTATGGGGCTTCTACCTTTTCTTTCAGCAGCCTTTCCATTGTTTGTTATTTTTGACTAAGCTGAACAAATTATTGTATTTGCTCAGCAGCAGCAGCAGCAACAGCAACAGCGTAGCAGATCTTGTCTGCCAAATCAAGCCATGTATATTTCATATCTCATGCCAATAAATGCTGGTTGAATTTAATTCACTCCGAGAGTTGTCATGACTGAATAATATACATTACTATATTACAACAGTTTTTTTCCAATTGCTAACACACAATTTTGCAAACTAGGCTGGTTTTATCAAAATACTTAACACAATTCACAAATCCACACACCCAAACTGCAAAATACCTAATATATCCTGCAAAATGAAGCACTTCAACCAAAACTACATATAGCATTATCAAAATCAAAGTTTTGCACGAAATGGCACACACTTCATTCATATTACCAGATTTTAGTCTAACCAAAGTGCCACTGTTGGGCATAATGAAAAGCACTCTCATCTTTAGTATGCTTTGCCATAATACTAAAATAGTTCAAATTGTAGAAAATTCTTCAGATTGTTCACATGCACATAAATATTTGCAGATACACACACATGCTGTTGAATTTTTTTTTTTTTTTTTTTTTTTTTTTTTTTTTTACCAAACAAGTCAGTGCAACATACACAGCGGATATATTTACATTGGACTGAACAAAAATATGCTCACAAAAAACAGTAAATTGAAAAAGAAAATTGCAGAAACAATATATATATATATATAAAAAAAAAAAAGAGTCAAGAAAAATAATTAGGCCGCATCTTGCCGCACAGCTGGGTCTGGCCACAACACCTCATCCACATCACAGGCAATATCTTCCCTTGCCAGACATCGAGGGAAGAAGTGCACATTGTGATGTTCCCACCACGTTGGCCAGGAACATCTATAATGGCTCTGTGGCCAATGAAGTTTCTCCCCCTTCTTCTGGTCTTTCAACCCAGCCTCATTTATAAAGATGAACTCATGTGGGATTGCATGAGCATCCATTTCCAGTACTCCCCGAAAACAAAGAACAAAAATCAGTCAATATGGTGTTATCCAGTACACTGGGAAACAATGTTGCGTGTAATGTACTGCAGTCAAAATTGTACTTACTTCCACATATGCTCATCTGACCTCTTTGTTTCTTTGAGAGTTTCTCTCAAACGGCACCTTATAAAGTTGTTTCATTCTGATTTGCTTTCGCTTGAGAATGCGAGCCAATGTGGACAGACTGACTCGTTGAATGTTATTAAATATGGTGTTGTCTTGGATGATGTGGCTTTGAATTTCGCGTAATCTGATTTCATTAGTTTTACAAGTTTACAATGCCAGCTTCCTGTACCCCGGTGAATTATTGGCCCCTTCCTCCACCATGGTTTCGTCTCTCAGTCCTTTAGAAAAAAACAAAAAAACAAAAATATAGGGCTTGGATAATGTAGCCTAAAGATATTTCCCCCACAGTAGAGCACATTGTACAGGAAACTTGTACAGTTACATCAGCCATTCATGAAGTAAACAGGTGTCCCCCAACTGATACACTATGACATGGGATGTACTACATGTGTACTACGTGAAATTTTGGTTACATACCTGTACTCCAGTCTAAATGTCCGGATGACACCGGCGACAGTAAAACGGTTCAAGTTGGGCTGCACTCTCTGTCCACTCTCGCATTGTCAGCCCATGGTTAATGACATGATCAACTAAGATTGCTCTGATTTCATTTGAAAGTTGTTGTCTTCTTTTGCCATGAACTCCTCTACCAGCTCTACCCCTACCTCTCACTCTTCCTCTTCCTCCCCCTCTCATTCTCCCCCTCCCTCCCTCCCCCTCCCTCCCCCCTCCCCCCCCTCCCTCCCCCCCTCCCCTCCCCCTCTCATTCTCCCCCTCCCTCCCCCTCCCTCCCCCTCTCATTCTCCCCCTCCCATTCTCCCCCTCCCATTCTCACCCTCCCTCTCCCTCTTCCTCTTCCTCTTCCTCTTCCTCTTCCTCTCTTTGCAAAGTCTTCCATTGTTGTTGTAAAAAAAAGGTGCTCACCTGTGGTCTTTTCATAGTGCTTACATCCTGATTGAAGTGTTAACAATTAACCATTGAGGTGTTTGGCCAGGTGGCACATGTATTGGCCAATTACCTCATGCAGTGTCATTTTGAATGGCAGTGTTTTGAAATAGCAAACATGTGACTTTATGTCAGATTGTTGTGTCTTATGCAGAGAACCGTGTTCAGTGCATTTAAAAAGTGCCATTTTGAATTGCAAAATGTGTGTAAAGCTGAAAATGTATTTAGACTTTCGGAGACTTGAGAAGAGGTTTTGCTCTCTGTGTGTCAGTTTTAATAATTGTGCAGTGCATGTCATGTTAGTCTGTTAGCAATTGGAAAGTACTCTTTCTAAACTCTTAACACAGCAACACACCTACATCACACAATTTTCTTCAAAACACAGCAAACCTGATTCAAAATTGAATCATTCTGATAAGAGACCATATTAGCATTTTTCCAAACCTTTTCCCAAACCTTTGTGAATGAGATCAAAATCCAAAGAGGAGGAGCAGGGGCGCTAGCTTCATTAGGACGGCTAGCATTCTGAATCATGTAGTAAAAGTTTTACATTAAGCTTTTTCTACAACTTATCAGTTGTTTGAGTATTTGTTTTGTATATTTTTTATACAAATACTTTTACGCTGCTGTTGTTGTTGCAGAAGTAGAGGCTTTATATACTAGCTATATTTAAGGTTTGGAACATTAGGTCTTCATTTTGACATGCTGTGTTTGAGCATTTGTAAATAAGACCAGAAAGATCCATGATTTTTTATGGGGTAAGCTTGTATGAAAATAAAATGTACGAATTTTAGAAACGTGTTAATTGACTGTATATTGTGTGAAAACAACATGAATTGTGTTTAGAGTTTTGAAAATGGAAAATCCAATCTGTTTGAAAACAGATTGGACAAAAGGACGTTAGTAATTGTAAAAAAAAAAAAATTATATATCAACAATGTAGCGACTTCTATATATTAACTATATGTTAACTATAAACTAGTTAGCAAATGTAGGCCTACTTTATTACTGTATAGTTATTATAAAGTGTTACCAAATTACTTAATTGTGAAGATTTTTTTTATTATATATTTATTTTATCATTACATTAAATTTTGATACAAAGTGTGCACTGTGTTTGTAATAATTTGTTATTTGTCCAAGTACTTTTTGGGAGGCATAATGCAAATATATTAATATTTTATCAAATTATTATATTATATTATATTATATTATATTATATTATATTATATTATATTATATTATATTATATTATATTATATTATATTATTTTATATTATATTATATTATATTATATTATATTATATTATATTATATTATATTATATTATAATGTTATATTAGATGATTGAATGTTCAAATTTAAAAACAAGATATTGCTAGTTTTAGGTGTAAACTGAAAACTATTTGGCAAATAATAAGATTAATAAGAGTGGAAGTATTATTTTGATTATATCATTATAAAATTATAACGGCTTGATTAGCGGCACTGCAATGTGGACTAATGCTCTGTAGTGGTTGATGCACATGCATTTAAACTATTTCTACGGGGTAAAAAACTTTTTCAATCACAGTGCATTAAGTTTCAAGGCCTCAGAAAGCCAGACAGCGAAAGCACTCATGGCAAGGGGAGAGATCTGGCACCGTTCGAGCATTTGAAGCAAATTCACAGCACTGAAAATAGAGCGGCTCTGCCGGTGAGAGTGCGGTGCCTCCTGTGTGAGAGGAGAATTAGACTCCCTGCCTAATTGAGTGAGGTGTTTACTGCAAATTAATTACAAAAAAACCTTGTAATTAGATTCAGAACCATCCTCCTCAGAGACAAAGAGACAAACACAAGGAGACTTATGGTACAGGAGCTGAGGGAAAATAGTGGAGATCATGGTAAGAGTCAATGATCCTTTGCAGAGGTGCCAGTAAAAGGGGTGAAAACACAGGGAGAAGATCCGTAGGCGGTGTATTTTCTGTAAGGACCAGGACCATCCATCACTGCATAGTGGCCCTCACCCTGAACACACACTCTCTCTCTCTCACACACATCGACACACTCAAACACTTATTTACCTTCTGCATCTGACAGCATGGGGCTATTGTTCCCTCTCAGTCTCTCTGTCTCTCATTATCACCCCCATGGGTCCCGATGACAGAGTGCAAATTTGGAATGCAGCAATGTTAGCGACTGTCAGCCTACCGGCACCCTATAATGTCCTACAACAACACGTTCTGGTTTCACTTTATTTTGACGGTCCCTTTAACACATTCTGTTGACTAAGTAACACTGCACCTACATGTCTACTAACTCTCATTAGAGTGTTAGTAGAGTATTAGTAGACTGGTAGGGTTAGTGTTAGAATAAGTTGACATGTAGTTGCAAAGTTACTTATAGTCAACATAATATCTGTTGGAGGAGCATCACAATAAAGAGTTAGCAGATATTACAGTCTAATACTCTAATGAGAGTTAGGGCACATGTAATTGCAAAGTTACTTATAGTCAACAGAATGTTCAAAAGGGACCTTTAAAATAAAGTGTTACCCAAGTTCGCATCAGGACCCAAGTTTTATTTTTATTTTTATAGAAATATATGTTTTAACACAGGGTCATGTGTGGTAGAGCTGGTTTGGTGCAGTATAACATTATGTGAAATATTACAATTCAAAGTAACTGTTTCCTATTTTAATATATTTTAAAATGTAATTTATTCCTGTGATGTCAAAGCTGAATTTTCAGCATCATAGTGCCACGTGATCCTTCAGAAATCATTCTAATATGCTGATTCAGTTCTCAAGAAGCATTTCTGTTTATTTTCAATGTTGAAAACATTGTGTTGCATATTTTTGTGGAAACTGTGATAAATTTTTTTCAGGACTCTTTGATGAATAGAAAGTTCAAATAACAGCATTTACTGTATTTTAAATTAATATTTTATATTATATAGTAAAATCTATAATGTATAACTAAAAGTTTGGGACAGTAAGGTTTTTGTTTTGAAATAAGTCTCTTATGCTCACCAAGGCAGTAATTTTGTGAAATATTCTTAAAATAAAAATATATCTCATAAAATACATTTTGAATTAATTTAATTTTTGTATCAGCGTGTAGTTTTAAATGTAAGTATAACTGATCTGGATAATGTAAATATATTTATATTGAATATATATATATATATATATATATATATATATTAAATGGCCCTGAAGTAAATATATTGAAATATATATTATGAATATATTTTGGCGACTTGATCAAGAAACATTTCTTATTATTTATAATTTATTAACATTTCTAATACTTTTTCGGGATTTTTTGATGAATAGACAGTTTAAAAGAAATTTTTTTTTGTTTGTAAATATCTTTAAATCCACTTTCTATCAACTTAATGCATCCTTGCTGAATAAAATTTTTTTTTATTGCATCAGAGTAAATTTCAACCTTTCTTTTTCACTTTTCTCTCTATAGCTAATAATCATCTACACATTAGCCCACCTAACATTGGCTTTTGCAAGCTATTTTTCAAAGAATAATACTTTTTCGATGTTGTATCATGTTTAAATATAGAGAAGCAGCCACAAATAATAATGCTGCCAATAACTCAACCTCTTGTGGCTCCCAATCTGTACGCTGTTTTTCTCTGATAAGGAGAAATTTCACGGAATCTTTAAACAGCTCTTTTCAATATATTAAAAAAAATCTAAAGAAAAGACTTTCATTCCCCCAAAAGGCCCCAAAACACTGTAGGTCTCAATTTAAATCCTCTGAAGTTACATGATAGCCAGTGGCGGTTCTACATTGAATTACACCCTGGGCGAGACCCCCTTCATTTTTCTTACCTCATTGGTAGATCATGTTTTGCTTGTTTTAAGCAAAAACTAAATTTTTATTTATTTCCCCAGAAAACAAGACTTAAAATCTTATGTAATTTTACTACTTTAGTAAAATAACGTTATGCATCTTTATTTAAGAAATGTTTGATATTTGGACTGGAATAACTGAACTTGTAACAGTTTTGTTGCAAAGCACAACATTATGGTGAAATTAGATCTCGTGTTTGAGTTAAAACCGAATTATTGTTAAGCATAGCAAGAATCATAGCAAAAAGGCTAACAAATAAGAGTTATACCCACCAATTAATATTGCCCCTTCATTCATGACATGGATACCGTAATCATACAGAGAAAACATAGTTGCATACCCCCCATACCAACTGTCACTCACGACGAGTCACGACCAGAAGTCAAGACTAAACCAATTCACCTTGGTGGTGGTGACCAAGTAATCGTTTTGTATTACCTATTTTTATTACACTGTAAAAACGAACTTTTTGGTATAGTAATATATATTAAATTAACCTTCATAATTTTTACTTTATAAAATTAAAATTCAATGAGAACTAGAATTTTCTAAGTAAAATTTTAAATATCTACACATTTAATTCATGTAATAAATTAACTGGTTGGAAAGAGTAAATCTTATTATATATTTGCTTGTAATATTTAAACATTTTATAGTCACTTCACATAAACATAGTAATTTTAAGTAAATTTTAATCGAAAAGTATAGCGCGTTTGAATCCGCACATGCGTGTTTGGACAAGACAGTCTAACTGCCACTTTGGGTCAGAGACGGATTGGCGAGCTGCTGCGTGGCTGCTTTTTGTCGTGTTTGAGGTAAGTTTGTCTTTCTGTTTTACATTTAATAAAACATGGGTCTGTGTGGATTTGGATTGATGATTCTTGTTTAACTTACTTGACTCAATAAACATTAATGCTCATCTTATAACATGACCTCATTATTACTGTAAGTTGTAAGTTAACGCGTCTGGGTTATCCATTGTACATTAACGTTATAACCCTTACGTTTCACTTCCTACATTAGTTAACTTATATTTAATCGGAAAAGTTTTCAATAGTTTTATAGATTCGGAAAGCACTGTTTTTCGTGTACAGTTTTTAAACTGATTGGATACCGTTGTAACTGCTAAGTTAGCTTGCTAACATTAACGTTAGGCCTTAAAATTAACGTTAACTGCTTTCCTGCTGAAGTAACGTTATACTGTTGACTATGGAAAAGTTTTAATTTTCTTACTGAATATTACCCAGGAACGTCTAACTTACACATAAAGCTACAATATTTCAATCGCACTAAATCGTGCATAAATGAGGTCTCAAAATAAGCAGGGCTGCGTTTGGGCATCGCCATGTTAGTAACGTTATGCACTGGAATTTAGAGAATAGGATCTGTTGGATTTACAACACGTAAATTCATCCACTTCTCCCAAAATAAGTGAAAGTAAGAGGCCGGTGAAGTGGGAGAAAAAAAAGAAAGAAAACTTTATAGTTACTTAGACAATGTGTGTGGTAACTTAGGTGTATGTAACTTAAATGCCTGAAATGCACTATATAATCACACCGGTTTAATCGTACGCATCAAACAGTTAACATAATCGAAACCATATGGTCTTTTTTTAGTATGTGTATGTGTTCATTCTGTTGTGATAATGAAGTCACTTTCTATTTTTGTTTCTCAAAAGAATGATATTTTTTCTTCTAAACTGTATGCAGGAGGACAGCTACAGTGACATCACTCAGCACATCATTAAAATACTGGTCGTCCATGGTGCTGATGGAGAACTTCAAACATCGAGATCCAATCGATGTATCCATCCTTCTTAAACTCTCCCCAAAAGTTAAAAGATTAAAGGGATAGTTCACCCAAAAATGAAAATTCTGTCATCATTTACTCTCCCTCAAGTTGTTCCAAACCTGTATGATTTCCTTTCTTCTGCTAAACACAAAAGAAGATATTTTAAAGAAGGCTGGTAATTAAACAGTTGCTGGTCCCCATTGACATCCATAGTATTTTTTTTTTCCTACTATGGAAGTCAATGGGGTCCATCAGTTGTTTGGTTACCGACTTTCTTCAAAATATCTTCTTTTGTGTTCAGCAGAAGAAAGAAAGTCATACAGGTTTGGAACAACTTGAGGGAGAGTAAATGATGACAGAATTTTCATTTTTGGGTGAACTATCCCTTTAAAGATGAAGTTGTAGTAAATGCTATGGTATGATATAATTGTTTAAACATTCAGCTGTTGATGTTTTAATACATTAAAGTTGTAATGGTATTCTTTAAAGGGTTAGTTCACCCAAAAATGAAAATTCTGTCAGTAATTACTCACCCTCATGTTGTTCAACCCCGTAAGACTTTCGTTCATCTTCGGAACACAAATTAAGATATTTTTTATTAAATCTGAGAGCTGGCTCACTGCTCCATAGGCTTCTAAGGCCTCGTTTACACTGCAGGTCTTGATGCCCAATTCTGATTTGTTGCCTATATCCGATTTTTTTGACTGTCTGTTTACACATTCTTTAAATTGTGACCCATATCCGATTCATGTGTTTACACTTGCCATAGGCTACTATCTGAAACATATCGCGCATGCTTAAAGGGTTAAATTCTCTTGCACAAATAGACGAACACAAAATATGTTTCATGCTCTGCGATATGCAAAGTTGCCAAACACCACTTTTGAATAAGAAACAATGTCTATAAAACTCGTTAAAACTCCACGAATCACAAGCGTGTCGGTGAGAACACTCGTTAAAACAACATACACACAGCCGAACTTGACTGCACATCACATATTTGACATTATTGATACTGCTTTCATTCGTAATGCAACGGGCCGATCTACGGCACATACATTAAGGGCTGTTCACTGTTATACAATAAAGAGCCTGCACAGCGACAAGAAATAGAAATTAACACACAAAAAAAAAACTGCCTAGAGCCTGTAGGCTACTTAGCCTACACAACACTGACAGGAGTTGCGCTCAGGAGTAGGCTAGAGCAGCTGTGAACAATTTTCTTTTTTCTTTTTTGAGCGGCTGCGGACAAATTCTTTCTATGCACACACAATATTACATCACAATCTGCGCGTATGTTTTAAAAATATAATTGAATATGTAAATAGTCCTAGCACTTTTTTAATTTAAATAGCCCACTTAAAGCGTTTATTACAAATAAATTACTAATTGCTTGAAATGAATAAATGTAAATTAACAAAAATTTTCGTTAAATTTACAGTCATATGAAAACACTTCCCGTGACCCTCTCCACATTCCTCTCCTACGATGACAACGTTTCGTCGGGCCATCCGTCCCTTTGCAGATCTGCGTCGGGGTTTCTCTCGTCATTAAACCGCGGAGACGTTGCCTAATGCCTCAGAAAATCCGATCTTCCTGTTTACATGACAGTCGCATTGGCACATATCCGATTTATTTCCACATATGAATGAGGCCTGAAACCGATCTGGAAATATCCTAATGCATGCGTTTTTTTCTTGTTTACACTGTCTTAGAACACATCCGATCTGTGTCACATGTGAGCAAAAAATCGGAATTGGGTCACATTTCACTGGCAGTGTAAACGGGGCCTAAGACATTATAACTTGCTGGCCCAGAAAATGTATTAAAGACATCGTTAATATAGTCCAAGTGACTACAGTGGCTCAATCTTAAGTTTATAAAGCGACGAGAATACTTTTTTTGCGCAAAAACAAAACAAAAATAACGACTTTATTCCACTCTTCATTTCCTTCTTTCTGGGCCTCGAGTTTTTTCACGTAGTAAAACAGCGTAGCGCATCTGTGTTATACGCCACACGCTTCACACACAATGACCAGCGTCGGCCAATAGTGAGCCTACATGTGACGTACAACACAGAAGCGCTGCGCTGTTTAACTACGTGAACTCACTGGGTTTTTTTTGCGCACAAAAAGTATTCTCGTCGCTTTATAAACTTAAGATTGAGCCACTGTAGTCACTTGGACTATATTAACGATGTCTTTAATACATTTTCTGGGCCAGCAAGTTCCAATCCCTTAGAAGCCTATGGAGGAGTGAGACAGCTCTCAGATTTAATCAAAAATATCTTAATTTGTGTTCCGAAGATGAACGAAGGTCTTACAGGGTTGAACAACATGAGGGTGAGTAATTACTGACAGAATTTTCATTTTTGGGTGAACTAACCCTTTAAAGTTCACTATTTCAGAGTGCTCTTTTGAATGTTTTGCTTGAATTTGTTTTTAAATACATTTTTATGTTTAAAACAAGGGTTACAGTATAATTCTGAAGTTTTACTGAATGCACCTGTGTCAAGAGATGACTGTGAATGTCCATTTTTGTATGAAGAACAATTTTTGATGACTGAAATAAACTGTTTAATTGTATTTTAATTGTGTGATTTGTGAAAAATATAGAGAAAATGTTCATTTATTTATGTTCAGGATTATTTATAAAAAAGAAATTAGCAATATTTACATAATTATAGGGAGTATTATAATTTCATAAAACTAAGTAAATGAAAACAAAAAAAATTAAATAAAATCTACTTATTTACTTCATTAAATGGTAAGATTTACTTTATAATTTCATAAAAGCAAGCTTCCTAATTATAAAACAATAAATAAACTTTACTTAATTACTTTAAATAAATATAGCTTCTAAATGAAATGTAAATAGGTAATTTTTACTTAATTTCTTCATGAGCGTTACGTTCAATACTAAGTAGATTTTACTTGATAATGACACTTAAGTTGTACTTGATATTATAGCAGTAAAATTTACTTAAAATATACTTGTGCAAATTGTTACGAGGATTTTATTAAGTAAATCTTACAAGTAGTTTTTTTCAGTGTAGCCATTCAGACAATTCAGAAAAACAAAAAAGTGCAGGAAATATAGAGGCCTGTATTTATAATATTATGAATGAAATGTGCGTTATTTGGAAGAAAGTCGAGGTGTGACTGACTTAGATAACTATATGGATCCCCCGTTCCCCCCCCGGAATGAGACAGGGCTTATTACAAAGGTAGAAAACCAAGCCCTTAATTCCCAAACCAATTTACAAGAAGATATTCGAAAGAAGAGCAAAATGAGGGTCTGAAAATATGCAATATGAACATCAAAGAAAACTGATAAGAGACCATATTAGCATTTTTCCAAACCTTTGTGAATGAGATCAAAATCCAAAGAGGAGGAGCAGGGGGCGCTAGCTTCATTAGGACGGCTAGCATTCTGCCCTTTCACTACTTTACCCCTTAAAGAGCATTTTTGAGTAGTCAATCCTCTTGATTGAAAACGCAACATGTCAGA
This sequence comes from Leuciscus leuciscus, assembly GCF_965113295.1. Lineage (NCBI taxonomy): Eukaryota > Metazoa > Chordata > Actinopteri > Cypriniformes > Leuciscidae > Leuciscus > Leuciscus leuciscus. Next base: position 25,187,307 of record NC_138741.1, on the reverse strand, counting down.
GATGGTCTGCCTGAGCAATTTGTGTTAATTAGCCCTTCCAGCCCTTATTTCAGACTTTACTATGACTATTTATTGGCAGAGGTGCTTGCCGAACAGAAAATCATTTCTGACCCAAGGCTAAAAACACTGTAATTGAGCCTCTATGGACATTGAACTATAAGTGTTTATAAAGGTTTTACAGAATTTGTTAGCAGGTGTATCCCATTCGAATCCATTTAGTTGTTTGTAATCTGAACCAATGTGGTCTATAATACCTGGAGAAAGTTATCTGTTGTAGGAGTCCCCAGAAGTATTTTGATTTTGAAATATGCAGAAATAAGCAGAACTTTTTTTACCTAATCACCTATAATATATCACTATAAATGTCATGTTATATACACCGCTTGAAACATTAAAAAAAAAGAGTTCATTTTAAACTTTTAAGAGCTTTTTAAGGCACTGGTAAGACATGCACCATAATATAATGAATTATTAGCATATATATGTCACTTGCAAAATAATTTATTTAGTCACAACGAATTGCTAAATTTGATTGGTTGTCAATGTAGACCGATGCACTTTGCAGCCAGCCAGTTATGACATATACATACCAGCAGGTGCTAACTGTGAACTTGACTGTTGGTATGAACAACAAAAACACATTAAATAAATTAAATCTAAAACACATCCATATGTGGGTTAAAATCAGATCAGAAAAACATGTTATTGATTAAAATTGGATTGAAATGCATTTTATTCTTTATAATTCTGTTTCTTGGTCTCTTTACATAGGGTATGAACATTTTGAATTATGAAAAACATTTGAAAACACATCTGAAAATGTTTTTTATTTATTATTTCAAAATATAAAAAAATGGCTATTTAAAAAATATATATATTTCAATCTAGATACAGTATATTTACATTGTCCAGAATATACATATTTAAAAAATACGTGTTGATACAAAAATACATTATAACTCAAAATGTATTTTAAGAGATATATTTTTATTTTAAATTGTAATAATATTTCACATAATTACTGCATTGGTAAGCAGAAGAAACAAAAACCTCACAGACCCAAACTTTTAAACATTAGTATCATATTTTATAAAATATTTATTTCAAATACAGTAAATGCTGTTATTTTACCTCTTCTATTCATCAAAGAGTCCTAAAAAATGTATCACAGTTTCCACTAAAATATGCAGCACAACTGTTTTGAACATTGATAATAATCAGAAATGTTTCTTGAGCATCAAATCAGCATATTAGAATGATTTCTGAAAGATCATGTGACACTGAAGACTGGAGAAATGCTGAAAGTTCAGCCTTGCCATCACAAGAATAGATTACATTTCAAAATATATTGTCTCAGTGAGCATAAAAATGAACTGTTGCTCAAACAGTAGTGCACACCACGAACACCACCAAGATCATGGGTTTGATTCCCAGGAAAAGTATAAAGTAATAAAACGTATAGCATTTTATGTAGTTTTTTAAGGAAAAATGCATCTTCCAAATGAATGTAAATATACTGAATGTTGACTCTCTGAACAAACACATTCAAATTCATTACTCGGAAAAGCACTGTGTGACCAGTCAGTCCTAAAAATCTGTATTGAAAAACAAATTGGGTGCAAAGTTGTCGATGTAAATTAGTTTTGAAAGGATATGAAATTTGAAAAATATTAATAAGAACAACAGAACCTGGATATGATCAATTTGAGCAGGTGTAAATGCTCAAGTGATGCATTGGGAAAAGCCCAATTTCATCCCCTGAGTAGCTCACCTGCTAAATTATGACACAGATGTCTGGGCAGCTAAGTGCTTAGAAAAAGAGCCGTAGCTCTGGCAACCCCAGACGTCCGTGCCTGGAATCTCATGAGTTCTGATTTTCCAGGCCACCTGTGACTATGCTAAGTGGGCCTCATGGATGCTTCTGGATGATAATGCTTGACAAGAAGCCACTATCTATATCACTCTCCTGCTCTATGGCTTTCTAGGTGGGACACTGTGTGTGACATTACAGCTGAGCCATGGCCAGTTCAAGGTCACTCTTCCCATTTGGATTAGTATTCCAGACCTGAAGTCTTTGACTCTGGTGACTGGCTCAGAAGTTCCAGCCAACCTCCTGGCGATTTCTGATGACAGGAGAGATCTTCTGGAGAGAAACACTAACTCCGCTCTAACATTTCTGGTGGGCTTTCAAGGTTGACAGGAGCATACTAATATTTTTCGAATGCACCAAGTAGATTTCAATCTACTTCAATTTTTTTAAAGTGTAGAAAGCTATTTACTTCAGTCATGCTTGGAGAGTGGCAGGCGGCTTCTGCAGTTCCCACAAGTGTCTGATTGTTAACCAAGTGAAAAGATTCATTTGATATAATTACCCACTGCAGTCTCACCAACTTTCTGCAATTCATTTTGACCCAGCGGTTCTCAGAAGATGACGATTAAACCCCCGTGCTCTTCCTACTTTCCAGGTTAGTGCAGTCGATGCAGGAAATTTCGCCATTTCAGCATGGAAAGTCAATCTGAATAATAGGAGAGACTTCCACTGGAGACTGATGATTAGCATTTGGTACTGTGGAGAGACTACTAAATCTTAGTAATTGTGTGCACACATAGGGTAGAGACCAGAGAGGATGTAGTCGGATATACACAGTAGTGGCCAAAAGTGAGGGGGTATTTGCACACTTAAGATTCTATTAAACAATCAAAATATGAAGAGTATGTTATATTGGGAAGAAGATTACATTAACTTAGTTAAGGTTTTAAAATGACAAAAATGTTTGGCAAGAAAAGTAAACTCCAGCATATAATTACAAATGGGTTTTATTGTTTTATGCAAAAAATGTATAGAAAAAACAAAAAGCTCACAGAAAATAAAGCATACACTGACTACAATGTAATCAGTTATTAATATGTTATTGCTCCTCCCTTGTTTTTGATTACAGCAGCCATTCTCCTGGACATCGACTTTGCAACTAAACTTTGCCCATGTGTCATGCTTAACTTCTTTCCAATCCTTAAGTTCTTCCCAATGTTGAGCTTCATTGTAAGACCTGCATGACTTATTACAATTCAGGTTTATAATTTCCCAAAGGTTTTCAATGGCTTTAAAGGTCCCATTGCATGGATTATTTTATTATTTTAGAATGTTTCCTGGGGTGCCCTGATAATGTTAGTATGTTTTTTAGATCAAAAGTTGTTATAATTTAGAAATAAAAGGAATATTTCCTAGCCTGATTTCATCCTCTGATTTGAACACTCTGTTTGAAGGGGCGTGTCTGCTGTGAGACTTCAGTGTAAACTGATTGTGTGTAAACTGATTGTGTAAACTGCTGTGATTGGCTGACATGTTTGCATATGAAATATCTAGCATTACATGTGGAACTATCTGGAAAACTTTTACTATTACAGCTATTATACGTTTTTACTATTACAGCTATCGGATTAACGAATCGTGAGAAGTTTTTTAAGTATTTAGATCTATTCCCATCACATAAAAGGTTGCAGTGATGAGCATTGAGCAGATAACAGTCTGTTGATCGCGTGAAAAAAGATCTTATCATTGCAACGCAGTTTCTGTACTCTCATTAATGGTTTCACCAATGCAAACATGAGGTAAGTACAGTAAGAGGCTTCGTTGTGCAGTGTAACAGTGTCATTGATTTCACAACAAGTTTTGGCAAGTGTCCAGATAAACTCGCGCTGTGTGATTGACAGCTTGGGCGATTGGAAAGGGATTGTTCTTTGATCGCTTTCTGTATATATATTAAGATAAGTACGATTATTTTCATCCTACTAAGAGAAACGATGTGAAGTTGATCGCTACTTCCGTAGTAAATCACTACTTACCGCTTGCTGGAATATAGTTGGAATTGCCCCCTTCTTCAGAATGAGATGCTGAGAGAAGCCTGCTTGATATTGTCCCAGGTTAGAAAAACAGTCTGTGGTGAAATGGACAAACTAACAACTTCGAATTAAACTGTTGCGGTATCCGATTATAGATAAACATCAACCACGCCTGTTGACATTTGACTGTTGACTGCGCAGTTCCGCCTGGCATTGAACATGGGCTGGCATATGCACATTTTTGGAGGCGTACATATTAATGATCCAGACTGTTGCGTCACAGTCGGTGTTATGTGGAGATTCGCCTATTTTTCAGGGTTTTTTTTCAAAAACGAGATTTAAATAAGAAGGAGAAAACAATGGTGTTTGAGACTCACTGTATGTCATGTCCATGTACTGAACTCTTGTTATTTAACTATGCCAAGATAAATTCAATTTCAAATTCTAGGGCACCTTTAAGGTCAGGAGACTGAGGAGGCCACTTGAAGACATGCTGAACATGAACCCTTTCAGTGTGCGCAACTTTGCTGCTTGTGCAGTGTTTGGGATCGTTACCATGTTGGGAAATATACATTTGATCTCCAAACAGATCCTTCCTATTTGGCTACATTGTGTTCAGCAGGATTCCCAAGTATTGGTCCATTTCCGAAGTTGCTTTCAGCGATGGGCAAATTCGGTCTTGAAAGGTCACTATCCTGCAGAGCTTAGCTCCAACCCTAATCAAACATACCTGAACCAGCTAATCAATGTCTTCAGGATTACTAGAAAGCTACAGGCAGGTGAGTTTTCATCAAGGTTGGAGCTAAACTCTGCAGGACAGTGGCCCTCCAGGACCGAAGTTGCCCAATCCCTGTTGTAGATCCTTCCAACACCTGCTGCAGACATGCATCCCCAGTACCATTGCGTTGCCCCTGCCGTACTTAATGGCACCACGCAGGCATTTGGTATTAAAACACTCCTACGAACATACCTGACATCATCCAATGCTATTTGTTAATTTTTGACTTGGCAGACAGAAGAACACAGTTCCAAACTTCCATACCCCAATCCTTATGTTATTTGGCAAATGCAAGGTGTTTTTTTGCAGTAGATAAAACTAATAAATGGTTTCTTTACTGGTACACAACATCTCAATCCAGCCCCTTGTAGCCATTGGCTTAAAGTTCAAGATGAAACTGGAGGTTGGCTGATGATGCCTAAATGAAAGAACATAGGCCTTGTCCACACTAATATGTTTTCATTTGAAAACACATCTTTTTCTCTGAGATATGGCATTTTTATTAACGAAAACAAAGCTTTTTTAAAAAGCTCTCCAAAGTGGATACATTTGAATTTTCGTACGCATATTGTACAGAAAGTTTGCGTATTGTACAGTTGCGGTTTCTTCTCCCCGGGCTGAGGCACCAGTGCTGCGATTATTCAGTTCTGAGGATCTGGATGTCGTCAGCATTGATGCAGGGGATTTTGAGGATTCGCCACCTCATTCTCCTGCTTATGAGGAGCTTATGGAGGTTTTGACTCGCGCTGTTGCTAAATTAAATATTGACTGGCCAGCCAAGAAACAAGAAGAACATAAGAAAAGTTTACTAGATGAAAGATATTTAACATCTAGATCACAGCCTCCTAATCAGGGTTTGCCGTTTTTTTCCCGACCTCTACACTGAGGTGTTTCATTTCGTGTTTTTAATCCACAAACATCGAATTACAGCAATGTTATGGGCATTAAACATCAAGGTTATGTAACGATGCCTCGGGCTGAAGAGAAGCTCGCGAGCTATCTCTCTCCTGAGTCAGCATCGTCACTAAAAGCCCCGACGTTACCCACCAAGCCATTAAAAAGGCACTTCAGCACTGGTGGATAAAGCGTATTCGGCAGCGGGTCAGGCTGCGGCATGCTTGCGTACCATGTCAATTTTGCAAGCATACCAGGCTGATATTCTTAGGGACATGGATGATTGTGAGGAAGTCAGCACTGACGCAATTCGAGATTTGTCTCTTCGGGCCACCAAGGAGACGGCCAAATCAGTAGGCCAGTCTATGGCAGCCCTGGTGGCCACGGAAAGACATTTATGGTTAAATTTGTCTGATATGAAGGATAGAGACAGGTCTATTCGGCGACGCTGTAAATACGGTTGTCGTTAGATTTCAGGGGGCGAAGAAGCAATCAGTGGCGTTCCAGAAGTTTCTTCCTCGCCGATCTAATGTCCCCGAGACTGCTGGGCGGGAGCAGTCTCGGCCGTCTACGAGCTCAAAAACAAAGCATCGCTACTCTGGCTCCTCCACAATCAGGGGGGCCTGGGTGGTGGTCGCAGTCAAAGCCGGTTAGGAAAGATCTTAGGACTGTCATTATCTCTAAGAAGGCTTTGACAAAGAAGAAGTCATGACGCCGTCAGACTTCTGAGGGTGGTTCCCTCCGGGGAGAGACGGGTGCCCGTTTCTCCTTGGCACCCTCTGGGGGGTGTCTCTCGCAGCGCTGCCAAGTTCGGTAGTTCCCTGCCATTTCGCCGTTTCAGGGCACCAAGGTGTAAGCGTCCCTAAACGATCCTCCGAGGAGGGTCGTAAAGCAGTCAGTTCGGTTGTTCCCTGCCGATTTGCTGCTTCAGGGCTCCGAGGTGCCTGCACATCCCGATGATCCTCCAAGGATGGTCGTAGAATAGTCAGTTCGGTTGTTCCCTGCCGGTTCGCCGTTTCAGGGCACCGAAGTGACCGTTCGACCAATGCCAGAGGCCAGTCTCGAGAGACTAGTTCCTTTAGTAGATTTTCTGGCAGCGTGGAAGCTACTGCCAAATATATCTCATTGGGTTCTTCAGACAATAGAAGAGGGTTACAGAATTAATTTCGGTTCTCATCCGACCTAGGGTTGCAACCCTACGGTGGTGGACCCCGAGCAGGCTCTGGTTTTATATATATATATATTATATATATATAATTTTTTATTACTATCTTGTTGCTATCTTTTCTAACTTTCTAACTGATTCAACTTGTGATTTTCGTTACATGGAAGATCAAAACCATAGATATATATGTATACATAAATGCCTCATTAGCTGCTGTTTTTTATGGGCTGCTATACATAAGCCATCCACCATATTGTAACTGTCAAAGCCGGTCCGTGAACATTTGAGTGCAAGTTGATTGAGCGCCTGCAATCATACGCATGTGTGAATATCTATATCAATAGACTTAAGCAGATGATTTTGCTAAACTAACACAATATAACAAGACAAAGCTGTCAGCTAACATGACATTAAAAAGTTGTTATAGGGAAAGTAAAAAGTAGTAAAAACCTATAATATTGAGTACATATAAAAACAAAAACCAACACATTCTCACCTGTGAAAGGTTATCCCATTTCTTCTGGAATTTAAATCTTGGCAGTTTCAAAACCAGAAACTGCAAATTGTGGCATCATTGACTCTGACTGTGAGTGACAACAGGCTGACCATTCCAAGATGGCGGGCGTGCTACTTGATGCTACTTCACATGCTACTTCATGCCAGCAACGTGCTAAAACATGCTAATTCATGCTAGCAATGTGCTAAAACATGTTAGAAACATGATAAATCATGCTAGCAATCTGTCAATTCTGTATTTTTGTCCGAAAGTATTGCTTACAAAACCTTCTAAGCTTTTAAAACTTCTTCAAATTTTCTGGTCAGGCTTTCTCAAGCCAACATCAAAGTTTGTCTTGACAAAAAAAAAAAAAAAAGAAAAAAAAAAAAAATCATCTAGTTTGACATTTTTGGTACTTCTAAGATGTGTTTTTAGCAAATAATTTATTTTAGAGAACCTGGGCCAAATTGCTATAGTGTCTGCTAAATTCTAACTTGAACATCCAACAAGTTTAAGTTGATGTTAAACTATTCTAATTTTCTCATCCTGGTTACAAAAACAGCACTGAGCTGGATTCCATATAGCAGATATCAAATGTCTGCCAATGACAGCTTGTCAGCTGTTTATTCAAAGCATTATATGAAGCTTTACTCTTCAGCAGATGAGGACACGATGGTGTAAAGGCACTGAATTTAAAGTCTGTCTCTAATTTTCATGAACTTAACAACCAGATGAAAATTGCTGTCACAAAAGAGCCTGAATCAATTATTTTTCCTTGTGTGGAGACGTCAAGGAGAGCAGCTCCGGCAAACAGCACTTGATATTTGGCTCTGCTACGAGATGGAGCGAAACCCTTGAGATCAGTCAGCCTGATGGTGGAGAGACAGCACGTCAGACTGAGATGTCCATATGCAGACAATCTCTTATCCCGCTTTTAAAAAATGAGAAAAGACTGGCTCTCTGTGTCCCAGTATGCTCTTCACTGCAAATTGCTGTCCATCTGTCTTGGCAACCTCCCACATCTGGTATGATAGAAGCCATCTGTGGCCAGTGTGGGTCTGTGCATGCAAGTATTGGTCTGCGTGTGTTCATGTCTATGTCTTTGTGTTTGTCAAGACAGATGTCTCCACGTCACTTCATGTTTCCTCACTTCGTCTGGTAGTGGACTCATAGAGCTGTAAAGATCATGGGTTTGACGGCCCTCAGTGTCCTCTGAAGAACAAGAGCTTTTTGCCTTGTTACTGAATCATGGACACATGGATGGTTTGCTTGCTTCCAGGTTTGACCACAGGTCAGTAATGCATTTGAGGACTCATAGTCACATTCACTGTCACTCCTCTTGAGAGCTTTATCTCATTCTGTATGCTCAGGAGTTCACAGTTATATTAATCAGTTTTAGAATATAGAAATCAGTTTTGTCTCCAATCTTTCTGCTAAAATAACTAAAGGGAAATAATGAGACTAATTTTAAAGTACATTAAGATCTGAAAAATTTATATAGCATGATATAGATAGCATATTTTCCAAGACTAAATTATTTTGCTATCTAATGATGTTTTATTAACAAGGTTCAGGAGGAACATGTTAAAATGATCTATCAGATCAGCATGAAGGGAGGCCTATATATAAGTAACAGACTCACCTATGTTCCTTGACAGTTTTCAGCATCCCTCCCCACCCCGACTCCTCACACTTGGCTGGTTTCTATCACAGCCAAGGATACGGGGGGAAGTACTCTGGGTTTGGGTCAAAATACTGATCACCTTGGACAGCACACCAAATACGCATTCTCTTTTACTCTATCTGATTATTTTTTCGTGTGAACTTGTGAACTGTATATTAATTTTATATGAGCCAAAACATTATGACCACCTGCCTAATATGCTGTTGGTCCGCCATATGCTGCCAAAAACTGTGCCAACCCGCCGAGGCATGGACTCCACAAGACCCCTGAAGATTTCCTGTCGTATCTGACATTAAGACGTTAGCAGCAGATCCTTCAAGTCCTGTAGGTTGCGAGGTGGATCGAACTTGTTGGTCCAGCATATCCCACAGATGCTCATTTGGAATTTGGAGGCCAGGGCAACACCTTGAACTCTTCATCATGTTCCTCAAACCATTCCTGAACAATGTGTGCTGTGCAGCAGGATGCATTATCCTGCTGAAAGAGATCACATCATCCACCAGAGAACACCATTGTCATGAAGGGTTGTACCTGGTCTGCAATAATGTTTAGGTAGATGGCCGATGTCAAATTTACGTCCACGTGAATGGCCGGACCCAGGGTTTCTCACACTTCCTCCATCAGCTTGTCGTCATCCCAAAGTGATCCTGGTGCCAACACTTCCCAAGGTAAATGGCGCATACACAGCCGTCCACGTGATGCCACCTTCTTCCACTGCTCCAAGGTCCAGTTCTGACACTCACATGCCCATTGTAGGCGCTTTCGACGGTGGACAGGGGTCATCATAGGCATAGTGTTATGACATATTCCTCCTTCACTGTAAAAAGTGAACGTGCAGTTGTTGCTTTAAGGAGGTATTTCTACCTGATTCTACCTATAAATTCTAATTTTGTTGTTGTAACCTACTTCAATCAGTTTTATGTAACATAAAACAAGGGAATGCTGTTTTAACTTAATTAAGTTACATTGACCCAACATACAATTTACAGTAAAGCTCAGGATGGACACATTTGACACAAGCGCACCTGGTCCTTGCTGATCAGTGAATTTTGCTTCAATGAGAAATTGTGATTTGGGGTTATTATACACATTGGGCCCTATTTTAATTATCTAAGTGCATAGTCTAAAGCGCACGGCGCAAGTGCACTTTGGGCGTGTCCGAATCCACTTTTGCTAGTTTAACGACGGAGAAAAAAAATGATATTCCCTATTCTCTTAATGAGTAATGGGTGTGTTTTGGGGACGAGACTAAATGTACGCGCGTTGTGGACATAGGCGCACATTACTAACACGCTCTTTAAATAACAAAAATAATATTGTGCCATTGACTTTAAGTCAGTCTATTTCAGTTGCCTCAAAATATCAATGTGTCAAGAATGTGCCTGAATACACCTCGCAAATGCATTTGCTATTTAAACAACGTGGCACAGAACGTTAAAATTATAACTGCGCCGGACTGAAACTAGCTGAAAAAACAAAACAAAAAAACAACATAAAAACTCTTGCATCGCGCCTGGTGTTGCATTGTGCCAGGTGTATGATCAGGCCCCTTATGTTACATCAAAGTGAAAATTACAATTGACAGTGCTACTCTTCAGCACAATGGTAACCACAACATTCAATAACATAAACTCCCAAATGTTTAACATAACTGAACATTAAACAGTAACATACACTACCAACATCTTTCCCTTTACTGTAAAACACATTCAATAACACTTAATCCCTAAATTTACTCTCCTAATGCAGTCCCTTGCAAAGCATGCTGGGAACTACAGATCAATAGCCCAGGGCTGCATTTCCCAAAAGCATCGTAAGCCTAAGTAGATCGTAGAGCCAGTGCAACCAATGGCCTCTACGATCAACTTAGTTCACAATGCTTCCAAGAAATGCAGCCCTGGTCTCCTTGCCATAACAAATTGGCCCTTGTCAAAGTTGCTCAGATCTTTATTCATGTGTTCATTTCTCCTGCATCCAACGCATTGATTATGAGAAATTATTGTTTGGTTACCATCAGTTAAATCAGTGAAGGATTGAACTTTTATATTCAATGTGCCTTAAAGATATAGTTCACTTAAAATTATAATTCTGTCAGTTTACTCACTCTCATATTGCTCCAAAATTTACATTTTGTGAAATTGATATAAAAAAATATATATAAACGACATAAAGCAATTCATTATCAATCAATCAATCAAATTTTATTTATATAGCGCCTTACAACAACCTGAAAGGTGCCCAGGGCGCTTTCCAGAATAAAAACAAGAAACACAGCAAACAGCAATAAATAAAAGCACAAATATACATAAAAACAACAATCGAGTCATTAATCTAACTGAGGTGACAAAAAAACAAAAAAAACAACAACTTGATTTAAAAAATGGTTTTTACAAATGCAGTCGAACAGTTGAACAACAGGAGAGAACATCAGTCTGTGAGTGTTTACTTTTCCCTGTAGATTTTAGCTTGGCTCTTTGTTGCTAGAAACTTTGTTTTATTTACTGTGTTTTTACTCTGGTAAAACGCACGCCCGCGTGGCTTTTGTTTGTGTGTCGTGACTTTTGAGTTTCGCTTGGCTAAATAGTAGGGCATGGCCAAAGCCAGTTAAAGTATTTATTCTACCCATCTGCTAGTACTTGTTAGAAGAAGCAGTCGAACAACAGGAGAGAACATCAGTCTGTGAGTGTTTACATTTCCCAGTAGATTTTAGCGCGGCTCTTTGTTGCTAGGAAACTTTGTTTTATTTACTGTGTTTTTACTCTGGTAAAACGTGCGCCCGCGTGGCTTTTGTTTGTGTGTCATTACTTTTGAGTTTCGCTTGGCTAAATAGTAGGGCGTGGGCTGCTGTATTCAATAACGAGGTATTAGGCGTGTATAAAATAGGTTAGTGCACCATGGCAGCGGTCGCGGCAGCCCTCATGTGAAGACCGAAGAATGTAAAGACCAACGACTCTACCTGTGCGACTCCACTGAGCAAGGACACCGACAAGGCACTTGAGTATATATTTCTTGTTGTTTATTTAATTTTCTTGTTTCCTTTCTCTTCTACACAACTTTTCATCTGATCTTTCTGTTTGTGACCCCTCTTACACTTTGTTTTCAAATCCCTACTATTACTAACATACGTAAATCAAATGTCACACGTCGGAGGCAGTCCAATCCTAACAGCCTACGTACCTTTCCGGTGTCTTCTAGTACTATATTCTATTTTCCTATTGGTCTCTGGAATTGCCAGTCCGCTGTAAACAAAGCTGATTTCATTACATCTATTTCTAGTCATTCAGGTCTCAGCCTACTGGCCCTGACTGAGACCTGGATCAGACCAGAGGACACTGCCACACCGGCTGCCCTCTCCACTAACTTCACTTTCTCACTCACCCTCTCACCTATCCTCTCTGGTCTCATCCACACTTCCTCCACCTGATCAGCTTTCAACACTAGATACTAACAGTGCAACTGATAATCTTTTCTCCACTTTAACATCCTGCTTGGACAACTTCTGCCCCCTTTCCTCCAGGCCAGCCTGCGCCACACCCTCTGCCCCCTGGTTATCTGATGTTCTCCGTGAACATCGTTCTAAACTCAGGGGGGCAGAGAGGAAGTGGCGCAAATCGAAAGATCCTACTGACCTTGGTCTTTATCAATCCCTCCTCTCTTCCTTCTCTGCTAATATCTCTACTGCTAAAATGACTTACTATCACGACAAAATTAACAATTCTTCAGACTCTCGCATGCTTTTCAAAACCTTCTCCTCTCTTCTCAACCCTCCTCCTCCTTCTTCAACCCTAACAGCTGACAATTTTGCAACATTCTTCATAAACAAAAAAACCGCCATCAGCGGCCAATTTACCAATCCACAAACTGACATACACATTTTACCAGCTAACACACACATTCTACCCTCTTTCTCTCTACTTTCAGAGGCAGAAGTCTCCAAACTCCTCCTTTCCAATCGCCCTACCACCTGTCCGCTTGATCCTATTCCCACTAACCTACTTTAAGCCATTTCATCCTCAGTTGTACCCGCACTCACACACATCATAAACACCTCTCTTCACACTGGTACCTTTCCCACAGCATTTAAGCAGGCTCGTGTAACCCCACTGCTTAAGAAACCCACTCTAAATCCAGCACATCTGGCAAATTACAGACCGGTAACTCTTCTTCCATTCGTCGCGAAAACACTTGAACGAGTTGTTTTCAACCAGATCTCTTCCTTCCTTACATGGAACAACCTCTCTTGGACAACATTCAGTCTGGTTTCAAAAGCAGACACTCAACTGAGACTGCCCTGCTCTCAGTAATTGAAGCTCTGAGACTGGCAAGAGCAGCTTCCAAATCCTCAGTTCTCATCCTGCTGGATCTGTCTGCTGCCTTTGACACAGTTAACCACCAGATCCTCCTGTCAATCCTAAAGATGAAAAGCATCTCGGGAACCGCACTCCAATGGTTCAAGTCTTACCTCTCAGGTAGGTCCTTTAGGGTATCGTGGAGGGGTGTGGTGTCTAAGACCCAACATCTAGCTACTGGAGTGCCTCAGGGCTCAGTGCTCGGACCACTTCTCTTCTCCATCTACATGACATCACTAGGATCTGTGATTCAGAAACATGGCTTTTCCTATCACTGCTACGCTGATGACACACAACTCTACCTCTCATTCCAGCCTGACGATCCGACGGTAGCTGATCGTATCTCAGCCTGCCTGACAGACATTTCTGGCTGGATGAAGGACCACCACCTTCAACTAAACCTTGCGAAGACAGAGCTACTTGTGGTCCCGGCCAACCCAACACTTCCTCACAACTTCACCATTCAGCTAGGCTCGTCATCCATAACTCCATCAAGGTCAGCCAGGAACCTTGGAGTGGTAATTGATGATCAATTGAACTTCACAGACCACATTGCTAGAACTGCCCGGTCATGTAGATTTGCCTTGTACAACATTATGAGGATCAGGCCCTTCCTATTAGAGCATGCTACACAACTCCTTGTCCAAGCGCTAGTTCTATCCAGACTGGACTATTGTAATGCTCTCCTGGCTGGTCTTCCAGCTTGCACTGTCAAACCTCTGCAACTGATCCAGAATGCTGCAGCCAGAGTGGTCTTTAACAAGCCGAAGAGAGCACATGTCACATTTGTAATTCACTTTGGATAAAAGCATCTGCTAAATGAATAAATGTAAATATTTGAATTCATATGCTGAAATCTATTCTGAAACTCTACTATGTGAGACATATGTAAGAGAAAAATAGAGATAAACAAAAGTCTCTGTTTAATCTCATTGTTGTCTAAGAGAAACAATGAAGATACATATATCCTTAAAAAACCTAGAATGCAGTCTAATATGAAATAAACTTGAATTCAGGACGTTCCACTCCTGGAGCGTGTATCTTCACGTCACTGTTGATTTTGAAGGGCAAACACTGATTTAATATCGCCCACGCTGTCCTGCCCCCTCAAATTTAGTAAGTCCACAGAGGATGTCAATTTGTCAACATTGTTTTAGGATGAATTTGCCCAATTGTTCTTGTTAGCTTGTGCCTTGTACATGTAATGTGAATGTTAAATGTAATAAAAACAATATTTTGTTTTAATAAATAATTAGAATTACATTTTGGGTTTTAAAAACTATTTCAATATTATTAAATAACAATGTTTATAAATCATAATAATTACAATTCCAGGTTTCACAACACTAGTTTAATAATAAACAATACATTTAAAAATAGCATGCTTTTTCATAAAAAGTCCATAAATAAAAAAAATGAAATAAAATATTTTTTTTATTTATTTTCCATTTTATTTATATACCTCTCATGTTCTGAGAGGTAAAAATGTTTTGGTAATGGCTAAAATTCAACTGAAGGCTTATGTCAAGACTGTTTTCAGCAATAAATCTGTATGAATCCTGTCAGGGCTGGATTGTGGACTGGCTAGTGTCCCGAAGGTTGCACAGCCTGAGACAAAAGTGTACTGAACACCAAGGCCAACACCATGATCCGGATCTGGAGGCTGTGCCAATGAGAAATGCATCTTTGACTTAAGGAGATACTGTGAGATGGAGGGGATATGATCGCTCTTTGTCCAGCCTATTCCAATTACTGCCCTTCAGAAACACTAATGTGGTTAGATAAGAAGGTCAGCAAACAGCCAGTATCATGACACAGTCCAAAATTGACTGATGGACAGTTTAATTGACACAGGAATTTAATCTAATCCCACCCAGTCAAAACCGTGCAACTGCTATTTGAGTGTGTACAAAATGACATGGACATCCCTCTCCTGATTTATTTGAGTCTGTCCAAAATATTTTTTAGGAGTGTAAATGAGAGAAGTGTTCTGCAAAATCGGAAGTTACATTGAAAGGTTACTGATATCTTATTTAATCCCTTTTTTCCAAATTCTTAAATGAGGCTAATGCACTCTTAGCATAAGAAATCTGCAACCCCTCCCACCACACGCACACAGAAAACCCCAATGTGAAAAACACCAAGAAATAATAATAATAATAATAATAATAATAATAATAATAATAATTTGTTACATTTATATAGCGCTTTTTCTGAGACCTCAAAGCGCTTTACATAGAAGGGGGGAATCTCCTCAACCACCACCAATGTGCAGCATCCACTTGGATGATGTGACGGCTGCCATATTGCGCCAGAACGCTCACCACACACCAGCTTACTGGTGGAGAGGAGACAGTGATGAAGCCAATCAGTATATGGGGATGATTAGGAGGCCATGATCGACAGAGGCGAAGGGGCAAATTTGGTCAGGATGCCGGGGTTACACCCCTACTCTTTTTCGAAGGACATCCTGGGATTTTTAATGACCACAGAGAGTCAGGACCTCGGTTTAACGTCTCATCCGAAGGACGGAAACATATAAGATATATATAAGAAATGACAAAGAAAAGACAAAAGAATGTGATAAATGCATTTTAGTTAGTGCGTGATTTTCTTAAAAGTTACAATATGTAGTTTTTTTGCTTTAAAAATAGCAAAAATCACTATATCTATGTTATATATAGATTTTTTGTTGTGTACTTACATTATCCCGACTGTTTCCAACAACTTTCCAACCAGGAGAAATTTGTAATTTAATTCGAAGACACGGACCGTTTCTTTATTTTCGTTTTGTCGCCCGTCAATGCGTTTCTGTCGTGTCATATCCGCGTTCTCCCTGGTTTCCGCTCGTACTGCCATAGTAACCAGAGCCCTCTGATAGTAACCAAGGCGACAGACGTGGACAACTGTGTAGTTCGTAATGTCTATCTGCACGCTGTTGTTGTTTCGTTCAAACATTATGGACCATGGCAAGCAGACTTTGGATAAAAAAGGAGAACTAAAACGAAAATCAATATCAGCGCTGTGTTTTCGAGATGCCGAGGGCTTCACGTCCGAGACTTCGACCGCTCCTACATGTACTTTATTAAACAGGTGTTGAGCACATTTACATAAAACTAATCAATGTTATATAGTTCAACAATGATGAAATGTTAGAATATGATCTGTATGTTATTCTAATGTTGATCTAGCTTACTGCTAGTCTCATACAGACAAACTAACACATAGAATAACATAAATTTCAACACATTAAAATGCAGTTTAGTGTGATAGTGTAATGTTAGACCAAGTGAAACAGCGCTGCATTACCTCACAAGTTTAATTTGTCTAATAAACTGACCTGTGAGTAGTAATTCTGCACTTGCGTGTAGTTCGGTAGAATGAAATGTCCATATTCCTTTTATATCCGCGGGACTCGCGTCGCGTGTGGAGCTGATAGCTGTCTCTTAGCAATCCCGACCTGCTTCATATCACAGTCATGATAAAAACATCGATGTATTTACTCATCCATAAACATTATTCGATCGGTCGGCTTGACGTTGACAACAAGATCCATAATTCTTAGCAAATGTTGCGTCATCAAACTACGCCTTTGTCATTGTAAGAGGTTAGCAACCCCTAGCGGCGAAAAAATTACATATTGTACGTTTAATATTGTTTTTTTTTAGTTAGCCCGATGCAGTTGTCCTTTGCAGCTGGCGTGTTCAGGCGCATTGGTGGCGTGTTGCTATTTTGAGGCAGCTGAAATAGACTGCGCCACAAATCAAGCATTTTGTTTAAATTATGAGGGTTTCCTGCAGTAAAAATAAGACTATTTTTCCAACCAGGATGGCCGAGTGGTTAAGGCGTTGGACTTAAGATCCAATGGACAAATGTACTCGTGCGTTCAAACCCCTCGCCTGATAATACAAAATTGTTTTTAATTTTGAAGTTTAAGCAGAAATTAAGAATTTGAAGTATAGCATAGAGGGGTAAGTTCAAATGTGAGGGTCTGTTGCAGTAAAAATAAAATTGCCTGCACAACCAGGATGGCCGAGTGGTTAAGGCGTTGGACTTAAGATTCAAACCAAACTCCTGTTAATTAAAATGAGTTTTTCAGTGTGATTTTTAAGCACAAGTTAAGCATTTTAAATTACACCGTAGAGCGGGGAGTTCAATTGTGAGGGTCTGCTGCATTAAAAATGAAAGTATTGTCTAGGGATGCATCGAAATTTCGGCCGAGAATGGCATTTTCGGTTTTTGGTCGAAAGAGAAAAAATGCCGAAAATATACCACCTGCCACTCCGTGTGCAGCGATCAGATTTCACTCTGGCGCAGCATGTTTTGCGAGTGACTGCTTCTGAAGATGCACAACTTCAAAGCCACTGCTCAGTATTCCGCTCACTGGATCTTAAGTCCAACGCCTTAACCACTCGGCCATCCTGGTTGTGCCTGCACTTTTATTTTTACTGCAGCAGACCCTCACAATTGAACTTACTGCTCTAAGCTGTAATTTCAAATGCTTAATTTGTGCCTAAAAATCAAACTGAAAAACTCATTTTAATGAACAGGAGTGTGGTTTGAACCAACAAGGACATTTGTCCATTGGATCTAAAGAAGTCCAACGCCTTACCCAACCATCATGGTTTGCAAAATAAAAAAAATAAAAATAAATAAAAACTGCAACAGACCCTCACATTTGAATTGTAACACTTAAAGCTTCTATTTCAAATTCATAATTTGTGTTTACAAATCAAATTGAAGACCTAATTTTTAGTACTAGGAGTTGGGTTTGAACCCACAATGATGTTTATCCATTGGTTGGGACAAGACTCTTTTTTTTTTTTTTTTTTTCTGTAACAGACCCTCACATTTGAATTTATCGTTTTTAGCTGCCATTTCAAATGTATAATTAGTGCTTAAAAAGCTTGAAAGATTAAATGTAATTACCAGGAGTGGGGTTGAAACCAGACTTTTTATTTTTACTGTGACATACCCCCACAATTGAACTTGCCCCTCTATGCTCTACAACAGACCCCTACATTTGAACTTGCCCCTCTATGCTGTACTTTAATTTCTGCTTAAACTTCAAATTGAAAACTCTTTGTTTTATTACCAGGAGTGGGGTTTGAACCCACGAGGACATTCGTCCATTGGATCTTAAGTCCAACGCCTTAACCACTCGGCCATCCTGGTTGTGCCAGCATTTTTATTTTTACTGCAGCAGACCCTCACAATTGAACTTACTGCTCTAAGCTGTAATTTCAAATGCTTAATTTGTGCCTAAAAATCAAACTGAAAAACTCATTTTAATGAACAGAAGTGTGGTTTGAACCAACAAGGACATTTGTCCATTGGATCTAAAGAAGTCCAACGCCTTACTCAACCATCATGGTTTGCAAAAAAAAAAAAAAAAAAAAAAACCTGCAACAGACCCTCACATTTGAATTGTAACACTTAAAGCTTCTATTTCAAATTCATAATTTGTGTTTAAAAATCAAATTGAAGACCTAATTTTTAGTACTAGGAGTTGGGTTTGAACCCACAATGATGTTTATCCATTGGTTGGGACAAGACTCTTTTTAAAAAAAAAAATTCTGTAACAGACCCTCACATTTGAATTTATCGTTTTTAGCTGCCATTTCAAATGTATAATTAGTGCTTAAAAAGCTTGAAAGATTAAATGTAATTACCAGGAGTGGGGTTGAAACCAGAGTTTTTATTTTTACTGTGACATACCCCCACAATTGAACTTGCCCCTCTATGCTCTACAACAGACCCCTACATTTGAACTTCCCCTCTATGCTGTACTTTAATTTCTGCTTAAACTTCAAATTGAAAACTCTTTGTTTTATTACCAGGAGTGGGGTTTGAACCCACGAGGACATTCGTCCATTGGATCTTAAGTCCAACGCCTTAACCACTCGGCCATCTTGGTTGTTCCAGCAGTTTTATTTTTACTGCAGCAGACCCTCACAATTGAACTTACTGCTAAGCTGTAATTTCAAATGCTTAATTTGTGCCTAAAAATCAAACTGAAAAACTCATTTTAAAGAACAGGAGTGTGGTTTGAACCAACAAGGACATTTGTCCATTGGATCTAAAGAAGTCCAACACCTTACTCAACCATCATGGTTTGCAAAATAAAAAAAATAAAAAAACTGCAACAGACCCTCACATTTGAATTGTAACACTTAAAGCTTCTATTTCAAATTCATAATTTGTGTTTACAAATCAAATTGAAGACCTAATTTTTAGTACTAGGAGTTGGGTTTAAACCCACAATGATGTTTATCCATTGGTTGGGACAATACTTTTTTTTTTCTTTTTTTTTCTGTAACAGACCCTCACATTTGAATTTATCGTTTTTAGCTGCCATTTCAAATGTATAATTAGTGCTTAAAAAGCTTGAAAGACTAAATGTAATTACCAGGAGTGGGGTTGAAACCAGACTTTTTATTTTTACTGTGACATACCCCCACAATTGAACTTGCCCCTCTATGCTCTACAACAGCCCCCTACATTTGAACTTGCCCCTCTATGCTCTACAACAGACCCCCACATTTGAACTTGCCCCTCTATGCTCTACAACAGACCCCCACATTTGAACTTGCCCCTCTATGCTGTTCTTTAATTTCTGCTTAAACTTCAAATTGAAAACTCTTTGTTTTATTACCAGGAGTGGGGTTTCAACCCACGAGGACATTCGTCCATTGGATCTTAAGTCCAACGCCTTAACCACTCGGCCATCCTGGTTGTGCCAGCAATTTTATTTTTACTGCAGCAGACCCTCACAATTGAACTTATTGCTAAGCTGTAATTTCAAATGCTTAATTTGTGCCTAAAAATCAAACTATATAATCAAAAATAAAGAAGTCCAACGCCTTACTCAACCATCATGGTTTGCAAAAAAAAAAAAAAAAAAAAAAAAAAAAAAAAACTGCAACAGACCCTCACATTTGAATTGTAACACTTAAAGCTTCTATTTCAAATTCATAATTTGTGTTTACAAATCAAATTGAAGACCTAATTTTTAGTACTAGGAGTTGGGTTTGAACCCACAATGATGTTTATCCATTGGTTGGGACAAGACTCTTTTTTTTTCTTTTTTTTCTTTTTTTTCTGTAACAGACCCTCACATTTGAATTTATCGTTTTTAGCTGCCATTTCAAATGTATAATTAGTGCTTAAATAGCTTGAAAGACTAAATGTAATTACCAGGAGTGGGGTTGAAACCAGACTTTTTATTTTTAATGTGACATACCCCCACAATTGAACTTGCCCCTCTATGCTCTACAACAGACCCCCACATTTGAACTTGCCCCTCTATGCTCTACAACAGACCCCCACATTTGAACTTGCCCCTCTATGCTCTACTTTAATTTCTGCTTAAACTTCAAATTGAAAACTCTTTGTTTTATTACCAGGAGTGGGGTTTGAACCCACGAGGACATTTGTCCATTGGATCTTAAGTCCAATGCCTTAATAATAATAATAATAATAATAATTCATTACATTTATATAGCGCTTTTCTCTGCACTCAAAGCGCTTTACATAGAAGGGGGAATCTCCTCAACCACTCGGCCATCCTGGTTGTGCCAGCAATTTTATTTTTACTGCAGCAGACCCTCACAATTGAACTTACTGCTCTAAGCTGTAATTTCAAATGCTTAATTTGTGCCTAAAAATCAAACTGAAAAACTCATTTTAATGAACAGAAGTGTGGTTTGAACCAACAAGGACATTTGTCCATTGGATCTAAAGAAGTCCAACGCCTTACTCAACCATCATGGTTTGCAAAATACAAAAAAAAAAAAAAAAAAAAAACTGCAACAGACCCTCACATTTGAATTGTAACACTTAAAGCTTCTATTTCAAATTCATAATTTGTGTTTACAAATCAAATTGAAGACCTAATTTTTAGTACTAGGAGTTGGGTTTGAACCCACAATGATGTTTATCCATTGGTTGGGACAAGACTCTTTTTTTTTCTTTTTTTTCTGTAACAGACCCTCACATTTGAATGTATCGTTTTTAGCTGCCATTTCAAATGTATAATTAGTGCTTAAAAAGCTTGAAAGACTAAATGTAACTACCAGGAGGGGGGTAGAAACCAGACTTTTTATTTTTACTGTGACATACCCCCACAATTGAACTTGCCCCTCTATGCTCTACAACAGCCCCCCACATTTGAACTTGCCCCTCTATGCTGTACTTTAATTTTTGCCTAAACTTCAATTTGAAAACTCTTTGTTTTATTACCAGGAGTGGGGTTTGAACCCACGAGGACATTCGTCCATTGGATCTTAAGTCCAACGCCTTAACCACTCGGCCATCCTGGTTGTGCCAGCAATTCTATTTTTACTGCAGCAGACCCTCACAATTGAACTTACTGCTCTAAGCTGTAATTTCAAATGCTTAATTTGTGCCTAAAAATCAAACTGAAAAACTCATTTTAATGAACAGAAGTGTGGTTTGAACCAACAAGGACATTTGTCCATTGGATCTAAAGAAGTCCAACGCCTTACTCAACCATCATGGTTTGCAAAAAACAAACAAAAAAAAACTGCAACAGACCCTCACATTTGAATTGTAACACTTAAAGCTTCTATTTCAAATCCATAATTTGTGTTTACAAATCAAATTGAAGACCTAATTTTTAGTACTAGGAGTTGGGTTTGAACCCACAATGATGTTTATCCATTGGTTGGGACAAGACTCGTTTTTTTTCTTTTTTTTCTGTAACAGACCCTCACATTTGAATTTATCGTTTTTAGCTGCCATTTCAAATGTATAATTAGTGCTTAAAAAGCTTGAAAGATAAAATGTAATTACCAGGAGTGGGGTTGAAACCAGACTTTTTATTTTTACTGTGACATACCCCCACAATTGAACTTGCCCCTCTATGCTCTACAACAGACCCCTACATTTGAACTTGCCCCTCTATGCTCTACAACAGACCCCCACATTTGAACTTGCCCCTCTATGCTCTACAACAGACCCCCACATTTGAACTTGCCCCTCTATGCTGTACTTTAATTTCTGCTTAAACTTCAAATTGAAAATGCTTTGTTTTATTACCAGGAGTGGGGTTTGAACCCACGAGGACATTCGTCCATTGGACCTTAAGTCCAACGCCTTAACCACTCGGCCATCCTGGTTGTGCCAGCAATTTTATTTTTACTGCAGCAGACCCTCACAATTGAACTTACTGCTCTAAGCTGTAATTTCAAATGCTTAATTTGTGCCTAAAAATCAAACTGAAAAACTAATTTTAATGAACAGAAGTGTGGTTTGAACCAACAAGGACATTTGTCCATTGGATCTAAAGAAGTCCAACGCCTTACTCAACCATCATGGTTTGCAAAAAAAACAAAACCTGCAACAGACCCTCACATTTGAATTGTAACACTTAAAGCTTCTATTTCAAATCCATAATTTGTGTTTACAAATCAAATTGAAGACCTAATTTTTAGTACTAGGAGTTGGGTTTGAACCCACAATGATGTTTATCCATTGGTTGGGACAAGACTCGTTTTTTTTTCTTTTTTTTCTGTAACAGACCCTCACATTTGAATTTATCGTTTTTAGCTGCCATTTCAAATGTATAATTAGTGCTTAAAAAGCTTGAAAGACTAAATGTAATTACCAGGAGTGGGGTTGAAACCAGACTTTTTATTTTTACTGTGACATACCCCCACAATTGAACTTGCCCCTCTATGCTCTACAACAGACCCCTACATTTGAACTTGCCCCTCTATGCTCTACAACAGACCCCTACATTTGAACTTGCCCCTCTATGCTCTACAACAGACCCCTACATTTGAACTTGCCCCTCTATGCTGTACTTTAATTTCTGCTTAAACTTCAAATTGAAAACGCTTTGTTTTATTACCAGGAGTGGGGTTTGAACCCACGAGGACATTCGTCCATTGGATCTTAAGTCCAACGCCTTAACCACTCGGCCATCCTGGTTGTGCCAATAATTTTATTTTTACTGCAGCAGATCCTCACAATTGAACTGACTTCTCTAAGCTGTAATTTCAAATGCTTAATTTGTGCCTAAAAATCAAACTGAAAAACTCATTTTAATGAACAGGAGTGTGGTTTGAACCAACAAGGACATTTGTCCATTGGATCTAAAGAAGTCCAACACCTTACTCAACCATCATGGTTTGCAAAATAAAAAAATAAAAAAAATAAAAAAACTGCAACAGACCCTCACATTTGAATTGTAACACTTAAAGCTTCTATTTCAAATTCATAATTTGTGTTTACAAATCAAATTGAAGACCTAATTTTTAGTACTAGGAGTTGGGTTTAAACCCACAATGATGTTTATCCATTGGTTGGGACAATACTTTTTTTTTTCTTTTTTTTTCTGTAACAGACCCTCACATTTGAATTTATCGTTTTTAGCTGCCATTTCAAATGTATAATTAGTGCTTAAAAAGCTTGAAAGACTAAATGTAAATACCAGGAGTGGGGTTGAAACCAGACTTTTTATTTTTACTGTGACATACCCCCACATTTGAACTTGCCCCTCTGTGCTCTACAACAGACCCCTAAATTTGAACTTGCCCCTCTATTACCCCTTTTCCACCAAGGCAGAGCTGGTGCTGGTTCGGAGCCAGAGCCTAGTTTCAAATCGGTTCTTTGTTTTTCCACCGCCAAAGCACCAGCTCCGAACCAGTAAAACTGGTTCTTAAGTAGCACCAAATCATTGCAGGGTCTAGAACGGAGCCAAGAAAGAACCGCTTGCGTCAGAGGCTGGGGGCGGGGTTACCGTGGCCAACAAGACTGAAGAGAAACTTGTGACCGCCATTTTTAAATAGCAGCTAGTCGAGCTAATAGCAGCTCGATTATAATATCCGTCTATGTAAGTTACGGCGAGCTGCACGAACGCGTTGGATTCGCCGTGTTTGGATGCCGATTTATTTTCGCAAACCCATGAGCATCCATAGTAACGCAACGTCTATTATTGTTGATGCCTTGTTCGAGATGCATCGGAGCAGCGTGGACCGATCAGAGCTGCGGGAGTGTTTGGAGATCATACGACTCCTTGTGCTTTTTGATCGCTTTCGCAGTGCTTTGATTTCATGTGCTGATCGTTCTGCGAGAAGCCGATGCATCTCGAACAAGTCTGGTGTGTTTGTGTTTGGCGCTGCCGCACGCGCGTTGCTGGGCAACATGATACGTATGCAGTGACGTAAGATATAGCTCTGTTGTGGCTCTCTGGCCGGTGGAAACGCAAACCGGTTCGTCAGTCGAACCTACTCCGAACTGGCAATAGCTCTAGCTCTGAACCAGCACCCGGTTCTTGTTGGTGGAAAAGGGGTATATGCTGTACTTTAATTTCTGCTTAAACTTCAAATTTAAAACTCTTTGTTTTATTACCAGGAGAGGGGTTTGCACCCACGAGGACATTCGTCCATTGGATCTTAAGTCCAACGCCTTAACCACTCGGCCATCCTGGTTGTGCCAGCAATTCTATTTTTACTGCAGCAGACCCTCACAATTGAACTTACTGCTCTAAGCTGTAATTTCAAATGCTTAATTTGTGCCTAAAAATCAAACTGAAAAACTCATTTTAATGAACAGAAGTGTGGTTTGAACCAACAAGGACATTTGTCCATTGGATCTAAAGAAGTCCAACGCCTTACTCAACCATCATGGTTTGCAAAATACAAAAAAAATAAATAAAAAAATAAAAAACTGCAACAGACCCTCACATTTGAATTGTAACACTTAAAGCTTCTATTTCAAATCCATAATTTGTGTTTACAAATCAAATTGAAGACCTAATTTTTAGTACTAGGAGTTGGGTTTGAACCCACAATGATGTTTATCCATTGGTTGGGACAAGACTCGTTTTTTTTCTTTTTTTTCTGTAACAGACCCTCACATTTGAATTTATCGTTTTTAGCTGCCATTTCAAATGTATAATTAGTGCTTAAAAAGCTTGAAAGATAAAATGTAATTACCAGGGCCCGTATTCATAAAGAATCTTAATGCAAAGAGTAGCTCCTAGTGACAAAATTCTAAGAAAATTCTTAGAAATGTGGGCGTTTACTCTTAAAATTAAAGAAAAAATCCTAGTAAAGAAAAAAGTAATTCAGAAAGCATCTTAACCCTTAAAAGAGATCTTAAGCTCAAAATTGTTAGGAGCACGGACGAGGACTTTTAAGAGGCTTAAGAGTTTCTTTAGCAGAGGAGAAAATGACAGAAAGACGAAGAGGGAGAAGAAATGTGTTGCAGACAATGAATAACAGTGAGTTCATAAGACGCTATAGATTAGATCGTGCAGGGATCATGTTTGTGACTGATCTTATTAGAGACACGCTAACATCTCTGACACAGCACAGCGCCAGAAATGAAAGTAATCACTACATTACGATATTTGGCAACTGGGAAAATTCCATGTTTGATACATTAAAACCAACAGTCAAACCACCACTTAAATAGACATGCCAGCAATCAGTGTAATTGGAAAGAGTGGAACAATTTTTATCATTCTAAGCCAATCAAATACCTTATAGGAAATTAAATGCATGGTAAAAAAAAAGATTTATATACACATATAAAATGTGTGTGTGTGTGTGTGAGAACGGTCAAATAGGAAAAATTACGCATGTAATTTCAAAGTGAAGGCTTAGAATAGACCCTATACTTAATATCACTTTTTTAGTTTTTTCTTGGACAACCAACCAATCACAGTCGTCAAAAGATTGTGTCATACATAGCAACGGGGTCAACCCCGCCTCCTTACTAAGATGAAAGTTTTTGTCTTTTCCTTACTCAGAGTTGCTCTCAGATCGGTCCCGAATCGCTTTTAAGCTAAGACACCTACGTAAAAGTTTTTAAGCTAAATTAAGAGTTTTCTTAGAGGATTCTTAGAATCTTTATGAATACGGGCCCAGGAGTGGGGTTGAAACCAGACTTTTTATTTTTACTGTGACATATCCCCACAATTGAACTTGCCCCTCTATGCTCTACAACAGACCCCTACATTTGAACTTGCCCCTCTATGCTCTACAACAGACCCCCACATTTGAACTTGCCCCTCTATGCTCTACAACAAACCCCCACATTTGAACTTGCCCCTCTATGCTGTACTTTAATTTCTGCTTAAACTTCAAATTGAAAATGCTTTGTTTTATTACCAGGAGTGGGGTTTGAACCCACGAGGACATCCGTCCACTGGATCTTAAGCCCAACGCCTTAACTACTCGGCCATTCTGGTTGTGCCAGCAATTTTATTTTTACTGCAGCAGACCCTCACAATTGAACTTACTGCTCTAAGCTGTAATTTCAAATGCTTAATTTGTGCCTAAAAATCAAACTGAAAAACTCATTTTAATGAACAGAAGTGTGGTTTGAACCAACAAGGACATTTGTCCATTGGATCTAAAGAAGTCCAACGCCTTACTCAACCATCATGGTTTGCAAAATAAAAAAAATAAAAAAAATAAAAAATAAAAAACTGCAACAGACCCTCACATTTGAATTGTAACACTTAAAGCTTCTATTTCAAATTCATAATTTGTGTTTACAAATCAAATTGAAGACCTAATTTTTAGTACTAGGAGTTGGGTTTGAACCCACAATGATAATTATCCATTGGTTGGGACAAGACTCATTTTTTTTCTTTTTTTTTCTGTAACAGACCCTCACATTTGAATTTATCGTTTTTAGCTGCCATTTCAAATGTATAATTAGTGCTTAAAAAGCTTGAAAGACTAAATGTAATTACCAGGAGTGGGGTTGAAACCAGACTTTTTATTTTTACTGTGACATACCCCCACAATTGAACTTGCCCCTCTATGCTCTACAACACACCCCTACATTTGAACTTGCCCCTCTATGCTCTACAACAGACCCCCCACATTTGAACTTGCCCCTCTATGCTCTACAACAGACCCCCACATTTGAACTTGCCCCTCTATGCTGTACTTTAATTTCTGCTTAAACTTCAAATTGAAAACTCTTTGTTTTATTACCAGGAGTGGGGTTTGAACCCACGAGGACATTTGTCCATTGGATCTTAAGTCCAACGCCTTAACCACTCGGCCATCCTGGTTGTGCCAGCAATTTTATTTTTACTGCAGCAGACCCTCACAATTGAACTTACTGCTCTAAGCTGTAATTTCAAATGCTTAATTTGTGCCTAAAAATCAAACTGAAAAACTAATTTTAATGAACAGGAGTGTGGTTTGAACCAACAAGGACATTTGTCCATTGGATCTAAAGAAGTCCAACGCCTTACTCAACCATCATGGTTTGCAAAATAAAAAAAAAAAAAAAAAAAAAAAAAAAAACTGCAACAGACCCTCACATTTGAATTGTAACACTTAAAGCTTCTATTTCAAATCCATAATTTGTGTTTACAAATCAAATTGAAGACCTAATTTTTAGTACTAGGAGTTGGGTTTGAACCCACAATGATGTTTATCCATTGGTTGGGACAAGACTCGTTTTTTTTCTTTTTTTTCTGTAACAGACCCTCACATTTGAATTTATCGTTTTTAGCTGCCATTTCAAATGTATAATTAGTGCTTAAAAAGCTTGAAAGATAAAATGTAATTACCAGGGCCCGTATTCATAAAGAATCTTAATGCAAAGAGTAGCTCCTAGTGACAAAATTCTAAGAAAATTCTTAGAAATGTGGGCGTTTACTCTTAAAATTAAAGAAAAAATCCTAGTAAAGAAAAAAGTAATTCAGAAAGCATCTTAACCCTTAAAAGAGATCTTAAGCTCAAAATTGTTAGGAGCACGGACGAGGACTTTTAAGAGGCTTAAGAGTTTCTTTAGCAGAGGAGAAAATGACAGAAAGACGAAGAGGGAGAAGAAATGTGTTGCAGACAATGAATAACAGTGAGTTCATAAGACGCTATAGATTAGATCGTGCAGGGATCATGTTTGTGACTGATCTTATTAGAGACACGCTAACATCTCTGACACAGCACAGCGCCAGAAATGAAAGTAATCACTACATTACGATATTTGGCAACTGGGAAAATTCCATGTTTGATACATTAAAACCAACAGTCAAACCACCACTTAAATAGACATGCCAGCAATCAGTGTAATTGGAAAGAGTGGAACAATTTTTATCATTCTAAGCCAATCAAATACCTTATAGGAAATTAAATGCATGGTAAAAAAAAAGATTTATATACACATATAAAATGTGAGTGTGTGTGTGTGAGAACGGTCAAATAGGAAAAATTACGCATGTAATTTCAAAGTGAAGGCTTAGAATAGACCCTATACTTAATATCACTTTTTTAGTTTTTTCTTGGACAACCAACCAATCACAGTCGTCAAAAGATTGTGTCATACATAGCAACGGGGTCAACCCCGCCTCCTTACTAAGATGAAAGTTTTTGTCTTTTCCTTACTCAGAGTTGCTCTCAGATCGGTCCCGAATCGCTTTTAAGCTAAGACACCTACGTAAAAGTTTTTAAGCTAAATTAAGAGTTTTCTTAGAGGATTCTTAGAATCTTTATGAATACGGGCCCAGGAGTGGGGTTGAAACCAGACTTTTTATTTTTACTGTGACATATCCCCACAATTGAACTTGCCCCTCTATGCTCTACAACAGACCCCTACATTTGAACTTGCCCCTCTATGCTCTACAACAGACCCCCACATTTGAACTTGCCCCTCTATGCTCTACAACAAACCCCCACATTTGAACTTGCCCCTCTATGCTGTACTTTAATTTCTGCTTAAACTTCAAATTGAAAATGCTTTGTTTTATTACCAGGAGTGGGGTTTGAACCCACGAGGACATCCGTCCACTGGATCTTAAGCCCAACGCCTTAACCACTCGGCCATTCTGGTTGTGCCAGCAATTTTATTTTTACTGCAGCAGACCCTCACAATTGAACTTACTGCTCTAAGCTGTAATTTCAAATGCTTAATTTGTGCCTAAAAATCAAACTGAAAAACTCATTTTAATGAACAGAAGTGTGGTTTGAACCAACAAGGACATTTGTCCATTGGATCTAAAGAAGTCCAACGCCTTACTCAACCATCATGGTTTGCAAAATAAAAAAAATAAAAAAAATAAAAAATAAAAAACTGCAACAGACCCTCACATTTGAATTGTAACACTTAAAGCTTCTATTTCAAATTCATAATTTGTGTTTACAAATCAAATTGAAGACCTAATTTTTAGTACTAGGAGTTGGGTTTGAACCCACAATGATAATTATCCATTGGTTGGGACAAGACTCATTTTTTTTCTTTTTTTTCTGTAACAGACCCTCACATTTGAATTTATCGTTTTTAGCTGCCATTTCAAATGTATAATTAGTGCTTAAAAAGCTTGAAAGACTAAATGTAATTACCAGGAGTGGGGTTGAAACCAGACTTTTTATTTTTACTGTGACATACCCCCACAATTGAACTTGCCCCTCTATGCTCTACAACACACCCCTACATTTGAACTTGCCCCTCTATGCTCTACAACAGACACCCCACATTTGAACTTGCCCCTCTATGCTCTACAACAGACCCCCACATTTGAACTTGCCCCTCTATGCTGTACTTTAATTTCTGCTTAAACTTCAAATTGAAAACTCTTTGTTTTATTACCAGGAGTGGGGTTTGAACCCACGAGGACATTTGTCCATTGGATCTTAAGTCCAACGCCTTAACCACTCGGCCATCCTGGTTGTGCCAGCAATTTTATTTTTACTGCAGCAGACCCTCACAATTGAACTTACTGCTCTAAGCTGTAATTTCAAATGCTTAATTTGTGCCTAAAAATCAAACTGAAAAACTAATTTTAATGAACAGGAGTGTGGTTTGAACCAACAAGGACATTTGTCCATTGGATCTAAAGAAGTCCAACACCTTACTCAACCATCATGGTTTGCAAAATAAAAAAATAAAAAAATAAAAAAAACTGCAACAGACCCTCACATTTGAATTGTAACACTTAAAGCTTCTATTTCAAATTCATAATTTGTGTTTACAAATCAAATTGAAGACCTAATTTTTAGGACTAGGAGTTGGGTTTGAACCCACAATGATGTTTATCCATTGGTTGGGACAAGACTCTTTTTTTTTCTTTTTTTTTCTGTAACAGACCCTCATATTTGATTTCATCGTTTTTAGCTGCCATTTCAAATGTATAATTAGTGCTTAAAAAGCTTGAAAGACTAAATGTAATTACTAGGAGTGGGGTTGAAACCAGACTTTTTATTTTTACTGTGACATACCCCCACAATTGAACTTGCCCCTCTATGCTCTACAACAGCCCCCCACATTTGAACTTGCCCCTCTATGCTGTACTTTAATTTCTGCTTAAACTTCAAATTGAAAACTCTTTGTTTTATTACCAGGAGTGGGGTTTGAACCCACGAGGACATTCGTCCATTGGATCTTAAGTCCAACGCCTTAACCACTCGGCCATCCTGGTTGTGCCAGCAATTTTATTTTTACTGCATCAGACCCTCACAATTGAACTGACTGCTCTAGGCTGTAATTTCAAATGCTTAATTTGTGCCTAAAAATCAAACTGAAAAACTCATTTTAATGAACAGGAGTGTGGTTTGAACCAACAAGGACATTTGTCCATTGGATCTAAAGAAGTCCAACGCCTTACTCAACCATCATGGTTTGCAAAAAAAAAGAAAAAAAAAAAAAAGAAAACTGCAACAGACCCTCACATTTGAATTGTAACACTTAAAGCTTCTATTTCAAATTAATAATTTGTGTATACAAATCAAATTGAAGACCTAATTTTTAGTACTAGGAGTTGGGTTTGAACCCACAATGATAATTATCCATTGGTTGGGACAAGACTCATTTTTTTTCTTTTTTTTCTGTAACAGACCCTCACATTTGAATTTATCGTTTTTAGCTGCCATTTCAAATGTATAATTAGTGCTTAAAAAGCTTGAAAGACTAAATGTAATTACCAGGAGTGGGGTTGAAACCAGACTTTTTATTTTTACTGTGACATACCCCCACAATTGAACTTGCCCCTCTATGCTCTACAACAGACCCCTACATTTGAACTTGCCCCTCTATGCTGTACTTTAATTTCTGCTTAAACTTCAAATTGAAAACTATTTGTTTTATAACCAGGAGTGGGGTTTGAACCCACGAGGACATTTGTCCATTGGATCTTAAGTCCAACGCCTTAACCACTCGGCCATCCTGGTTGTGCCAGCAATTTTATTTTTACTGCAGCAGACCCTCACAATTGAACTGACTGCTCTAGGCTGTAATTTCAAATGCTTAATTTGTGCCTAAAAATCAAACTGAAAAACTCATTTTAATGAACAGGAGTGTGGTTTGAACCAACAAGGACATTTGTCCATTGGATCTAAAGAAGTCCAACGCCTTACTCAACCATCATGGTTTGCAAAAAAAAAAAAAAAAAAAAAAGAAAACTGCAACAGACCCTCACATTTGAATTGTAACACTTAAAGCTTCTATTTCAAATTAATAATTTGTGTATACAAATCAAATTGAAGACCTAATTTTTAGTACTAGGAGTTGGGTTTGAACCCACAATGATAATTATCCATTGGTTGGGACAAGACTCATTTTTTTTCTTTTTTTTCTGTAACAGACCCTCACATTTGAATTTATCGTTTTTAGCTGCCATTTCAAATGTATAATTAGTGCTTAAAAAGCTTGAAAGACTAAATGTAATTACCAGGAGTGGGGTTGAAACCAGACTTTTTATTTTTACTGTGACATACCCCCACAATTGAACTTGCCCCTCTATGCTCTACAACAGACCCCTACATTTGAACTTGCCCCTCTATGCTCTACAACAGACCCCCACATTTGAACTTGCCCCTCTATGCTCTACAACAGACCCCCACATTTGAACTTGCCCCTCTATGCTGTACTTTAATTTCTGCTTAAACTTCAAATTGAAAACTCTTTGTTTTATTACCAGGAGTGGGGTTTGAACCCACGAGGACATTTGTCCATTGGATCTTAAGTCCAACGCCTTAACCACTCGGCCATCCTGGTTGTGTCAGCAATTTTATTTTTACTGCAGCAGACCCTCACAATTGAACTTACTGCTCTAAGCTGTAATTTCAAATGCTTAATTTGTGCCTAAAAATCAAACTGAAAAACTAATTTTAATGAACAGGAGTGTGGTTTGAACCAACAAGGACATTTGTCCATTGGATCTAAAGAAGTCCAACACCTTACTCAACCATCATGGTTTGCAAAATAAAAAAATAAAAAAAACTGCAACAGACCCTCACATTTGAATTGTAACACTTAAAGCTTCTATTTCAAATTCATAATTTGTGTTTACAAATCAAATTGAAGACCTAATTTTTAGGACTAGGAGTTGGGTTTGAACCCACAATGATGTTTATCCATTGGTTGGGACAAGACTCTTTTTTTTTCTTTTTTTTTCTGTAACACCCTCATATTTGATTTCATTGTTTTTAGCTGCCATTTCAAATGTATAATTAGTGCTTAAAAAGCTTGAAAGACTAAATGTAATTACTAGGAGTGGGGTTGAAACCAGACTTTTTATTTTTACTGTGACATACCCCCACAATTGAACTTGCCCCTCTATGCTCCACAACAGCCCCCCACATTTGAACTTGCCCCTCTATGCTGTACTTTAATTTCTGCTTAAACTTCAAATTGAAAACTCTTTGTTTTATTACCAGGAGTGGGGTTTGAACCCACGAGGACATTCGTCCATTGGATCTTAAGTCCAACGCCTTAACCACTCGGCCATCCTGGTTGTGCCAGCAATTTTATTTTTACTGCAGCAGACCCTCACAATTGAACTAACTGCTAAGCTGTAATTTCAAATGCTTAATTTGTGCCTAAAAATCAAACTGAAAAACTCATTTTAATGAACAGAAGTGTGGTTTGAACCAACAAGGACATTTGTCCATTGGATCTAAAGAAGTCCAACGCCTTACCCAACCATCATGGTTTGCAAAATACAAAAAAAAAAAAAATACAAAAAACTGCAACAGACCCTCACATTTGAATTGTAACAATTAAAGCTTCTATTTCAAATTCATAATTTGTGTTTACAAATCAAATTGGAGATCTAATTTTTAGTACTAGGAGTTGGGTTTGAACCCACAATGATGTTTATCCATTGGTTGGGACAAGACTCGTTTTTTTTCTTTTTTTTCTGTAACAGACCCTCACATTTTAATTTATCGTTTTTAGCTGCCATTTCAAATGTATAATTAGTGCTTAAAAAGCTTGAAAGACTAAATGTAATTACCAGGAGTGGGGTTGAAACCAGACTTTTTATTTTTACTGTGACATACCCCCACAAATAAAATTGCCCCTCTATGCTCTACAACAGACCCCCACATTTGAACTTGCCCCTCTATGCTGTACTTTAATTTCTGCTTAAACTTCAAATTGAAAACTATTTGTTTTATTACCAGGAGTGGGGTTTGAACCCACGAGGACATTTGTCCATTGGATCTTAAGTCCAACGCCTTAACCACTCGGCCATCCTGGTTGTGCCAGCAATTTTATTTTTACTGCAGCAGACCCTCACAATTGAACTGACTGCTCTAGGCTGTAATTTCAAATGCTTAATTTGTGCCTAAAAATCAAACTGAAAAACTCATTTTAATGAACAGGAGTGTGGTTTGAACCAACAAGGACATTTGTCCATTGGATCTAAAGAAGTCCAACGCCTTACTCAACCATCATGGTTTGCAAAAAAAAAGAAAAAAAAAAAAGAAAGAAAACTGCAACAGACCCTCACATTTGAATTGTAACACTTAAAGCTTCTATTTCAAATTAATAATTTGTGTATACAAATCAAATTGAAGACCTAATTTTTAGTACTAGGAGTTGGGTTTGAACCCACAATGATAATTATCCATTGGTTGGGACAAGACTCATTTTTTTTCTTTTTTTTCTGTAACAGACCCTCACATTTGAATTTATCGTTTTTAGCTGCCATTTCAAATGTATAATTAGTGCTTAAAAAGCTTGAAAGACTAAATGTAATTACCAGGAGTGGGGTTGAAACCAGACTTTTTATTTTTACTGTGACATACCCCCACAATTGAACTTGCCCCTCTATGCTCTACAACAGACCCCTACATTTGAACTTGCCCCTCTATGCTCTACAACAGACCCCCACATTTGAACTTGCCCCTCTATGCTCTACAACAGACCCCCACATTTGAACTTGCCCATCTATGCTGTACTTTAATTTCTGCTTAAACTTCAAATTGAAAACTCTTTGTTTTATTACCAGGAGTGGGGTTTGAACCCACGAGGACATTTGTCCATTGGATCTTAAGTCCAACGCCTTAACCACTCGGCCATCCTGGTTGTGTCAGCAATTTTATTTTTACTGCAGCAGACCCTCACAATTGAACTTACTGCTCTAAGCTGTAATTTCAAATGCTTAATTTGTGCCTAAAAATCAAACTGAAAAACTAATTTTAATGAACAGGAGTGTGGTTTGAACCAACAAGGACATTTGTCCATTGGATCTAAAGAAGTCCAACACCTTACTCAACCATCATGGTTTGCAAAATAAAAAACTAAAAAACTAAAAAAAACTGCAACAGACCCTCACATTTGAATTGTAACACTTAAAGCTTCTATTTCAAATTCATAATTTGTGTTTACAAATCAAATTGAAGACCTAATTTTTAGGACTAGGAGTTGGGTTTGAACCCACAATGATGTTTATCCATTGGTTGGGACAAGACTCTTTTTTTTTCTTTTTTTTTCTGTAACAGACCCTCATATTTGATTTCATCGTTTTTAGCTGCCATTTCAAATGTATAATTAGTGCTTAAAAAGCTTGAAAGACTAAATGTAATTACTAGGAGTGGGGTTGAAACCAGACTTTTTATTTTTACTGTGACATACCCCCACAATTGAACTTGCCCCTCTATGCTCTACAACAGCCCCCCACATTTGAACTTGCCCCTCTATGCTGTACTTTAATTTCTGCTTAAACTTCAAATTGAAAACTCTTTGTTTTATTACCAGGAGTGGGGTTTGAACCCACGAGGACATTCGTCCATTGGATCTTAAGTCCAACGCCTTAACCACTCGGCCATCCTGGTTGTGCCAGCAATCTTATTTTTACTGCAGCAGACCCTCACAATTGAACTAACTGCTAAGCTGTAATTTCAAATGCTTAATTTGTGCCTAAAAATCAAACTGAAAAACTCATTTTAATGAACAGAAGTGTGGTTTGAACCAACAAGGACATTTGTCCATTGGATCTAAAGAAGTCCAACGCCTTACCCAACCATCATGGTTTGCAAAATACAAAAAAAAAAAAAAATACAAAAAACTGCAACAGACCCTCACATTTGAATTGTAACAATTAAAGCTTCTATTTCAAATTCATAATTTGTGTTTACAAATCAAATTGGAGATCTAATTTTTAGTACTAGGAGTTGGGTTTGAACCCACAATGATGTTTATCCATTGGTTGGGACAAGACTCGTTTTTTTTCTTTTTTTTCTGTAACAGACCCTCACATTTTAATTTATCGTTTTTAGCTGCCATTTCAAATGTATACTTAGTGCTTAAAAAGCTTGAAAGACTAAATGTAATTACCAGGAGTGGGGTTGAAACCAGACTTTTTATTTTTACTGTGACATACCCCCACAAATAAAATTGCCCCTCTATGCTCTACAACAGACCCCCACATTTGAACTTGCCCCTCTATGCTGTACTTTAATTTCTGCTTAAACTTCAAATTGAAAACTATTTGTTTTATTACCAGGAGTGGGGTTTGAACCCACGAGGACATTTGTCCATTGGATCTAAAGAAGTCCAACGCCTTACCCAACCATCATGGTTTGCAAAATACAAAAAAAAAAAAAAATACAAAAAACTGCAACAGACCCTCACATTTGAATTGTAACAATTAAAGCTTCTATTTCAAATTCATAATTTGTGTTTACAAATCAAATTGTAGATCTAATTTTTAGTACTAGGAGTTGGGTTTGAACCCACAATGATGTTTATCCATTGGTTGGGACAAGACTCGTTTTTTTTCTTTTTTTTCTGTAACAGACCCTCACATTTTAATTTATCGTTTTTAGCTGCCATTTCAAATGTATACTTAGTGCTTAAAAAGCTTGAAAGACTAAATGTAATTACCAGGAGTGGGGTTGAAACCAGACTTTTTATTTTTACTGTGACATACCCCCACAAATAAAATTGCCCCTCTATGCTCTACAACAGACCCCCACATTTGAACTTGCCCCTCTATGCTGTACTTTAATTTCTGCTTAAACTTCAAATTGAAAACTATTTGTTTTATTACCAGGAGTGGGGTTTGAACCCACGAGGACATTTGTCCATTGGATCTTAAGTCCAACGCCTTAACCACTCGGCCATCCTGGTTGTGCCAGCAATTTTTTTTTTACTGCAGCAGACCCTCACAATTGAACTGACTGCTCTAGGCTGTAATTTCAAATGCTTAATTTGTGCCTAAAAATCAAACTGAAAAACTCATTTTAATGAACAGGAGTGTGGTTTGAACCAACAAGGACATTTGTCCATTGGATCTAAAGAAGTCCAACGCCTTACTCAACCATCATGGTTTGCAAAAAAAAAAAAAAAAAAAAGAAAGAAAACTGCAACAGACCCTCACATTTGAATTGTAACACTTAAAGCTTCTATTTCAAATTAATAATTTGTGTATACAAATCAAATTGAAGACCTAATTTTTAGTACTAGGAGTTGGGTTTGAACCCACAATGATAATTATCCATTGGTTGGGACAAGACTCATTTTTTTTCTTTTTTTTCTGTAACAGACCCTCACATTTGAATTTATCGTTTTTAGCTGCCATTTCAAATGTATAATTAGTGCTTAAAAAGCTTGAAAGACTAAATGTAATTACCAGGAGTGGGGTTGAAACCAGACTTTTTATTTTTACTGTGACATACCCCCACAATTGAACTTGCCCCTCTATGCTCTACAACAGACCCCTACATTTGAACTTGCCCCTCTATGCTCTACAACAGACCCCCACATTTGAACTTGCCCCTCTATGCTCTACAACAGACCCCCACATTTGAACTTGCCCCTCTATGCTGTACTTTAATTTCTGCTTAAACTTCAAATTGAAAACTCTTTGTTTTATTACCAGGAGTGGGGTTTGAACCCACGAGGACATTTGTCCATTGGATCTTAAGTCCAACGCCTTAACCACTCGGCCATCCTGGTTGTGCCAGCAATTTTATTTTTACTGCAGCAGACCCTCACAATTGAACTTACTGCTCTAAGCTGTAATTTCAAATGCTTAATTTGTGCCTAAAAATCAAACTGAAAAACTAATTTTAATGAACAGGAGTGTGGTTTGAACCAACAAGGACATTTGTCCATTGGATCTAAAGAAGTCCAACACCTTACTCAACCATCATGGTTTGCAAAATAAAAAAATAAAAAAATAAAAAAAACTGCAACAGACCCTCACATTTGAATTGTAACACTTAAAGCTTCTATTTCAAATTCATAATTTGTGTTTACAAATCAAATTGAAGACCTAATTTTTAGGACTAGGAGTTGGGTTTGAACCCACAATGATGTTTATCCATTGGTTGGGACAAGACTCTTTTTTTTTCTTTTTTTTTCTGTAACAGACCCTCATATTTGATTTCATCGTTTTTAGCTGCCATTTCAAATGTATAATTAGTGCTTAAAAAGCTTGAAAGACTAAATGTAATTACTAGGAGTGGGGTTGAAACCAGACTTTTTATTTTTACTGTGACATACCCCCACAATTGAACTTGCCCCTCTATGCTCTACAACAGCCCCCCACATTTGAACTTGCCCCTCTATGCTGTACTTTAATTTCTGCTTAAACTTCAAATTGAAAACTCTTTGTTTTATTACCAGGAGTGGGGTTTGAACCCACGAGGACATTCGTCCATTGGATCTTAAGTCCAACGCCTTAACCACTCGGCCATCCTGGTTGTGCCAGCAATCTTATTTTTACTGCAGCAGACCCTCACAATTGAACTAACTGCTAAGCTGTAATTTCAAATGCTTAATTTGTGCCTAAAAATCAAACTGAAAAACTCATTTTAATGAACAGAAGTGTGGTTTGAACCAACAAGGACATTTGTCCATTGGATCTAAAGAAGTCCAACGCCTTACCCAACCATCATGGTTTGCAAAATACAAAAAAAAAAAAAAATACAAAAAACTGCAACAGACCCTCACATTTGAATTGTAACAATTAAAGCTTCTATTTCAAATTCATAATTTGTGTTTACAAATCAAATTGGAGATCTAATTTTTAGTACTAGGAGTTGGGTTTGAACCCACAATGATGTTTATCCATTGGTTGGGACAAGACTCGTTTTTTTTCTTTTTTTTCTGTAACAGACCCTCACATTTTAATTTATCGTTTTTAGCTGCCATTTCAAATGTATACTTAGTGCTTAAAAAGCTTGAAAGACTAAATGTAATTACCAGGAGTGGGGTTGAAACCAGACTTTTTATTTTTACTGTGACATACCCCCACAAATAAAATTGCCCCTCTATGCTCTACAACAGACCCCCACATTTGAACTTGCCCCTCTATGCTGTACTTTAATTTCTGCTTAAACTTCAAATTGAAAACTATTTGTTTTATTACCAGGAGTGGGGTTTGAACCCACGAGGACATTTGTCCATTGGATCTAAAGAAGTCCAACGCCTTACCCAACCATCATGGTTTGCAAAATACAAAAAAAAAAAAAAATACAAAAAACTGCAACAGACCCTCACATTTGAATTGTAACAATTAAAGCTTCTATTTCAAATTCATAATTTGTGTTTACAAATCAAATTGTAGATCTAATTTTTAGTACTAGGAGTTGGGTTTGAACCCACAATGATGTTTATCCATTGGTTGGGACAAGACTCGTTTTTTTTCTTTTTTTTCTGTAACAGACCCTCACATTTTAATTTATCGTTTTTAGCTGCCATTTCAAATGTATACTTAGTGCTTAAAAAGCTTGAAAGACTAAATGTAATTACCAGGAGTGGGGTTGAAACCAGACTTTTTATTTTTACTGTGACATACCCCCACAAATAAAATTGCCCCTCTATGCTCTACAACAGACCCCCACATTTGAACTTGCCCCTCTATGCTGTACTTTAATTTCTGCTTAAACTTCAAATTGAAAACTATTTGTTTTATTACCAGGAGTGGGGTTTGAACCCACGAGGACATTTGTCCATTGGATCTTAAGTCCAACGCCTTAACCACTCGGCCATCCTGGTTGTGCCAGCAATTTTTTTTTTACTGCAGCAGACCCTCACAATTGAACTGACTGCTCTAGGCTGTAATTTCAAATGCTTAATTTGTGCCTAAAAATCAAACTGAAAAACTCATTTTAATGAACAGGAGTGTGGTTTGAACCAACAAGGACATTTGTCCATTGGATCTAAAGAAGTCCAACGCCTTACTCAACCATCATGGTTTGCAAAAAAAAAAAAAAAAAAAAGAAAGAAAACTGCAACAGACCCTCACATTTGAATTGTAACACTTAAAGCTTCTATTTCAAATTAATAATTTGTGTATACAAATCAAATTGAAGACCTAATTTTTAGTACTAGGAGTTGGGTTTGAACCCACAATGATAATTATCCATTGGTTGGGACAAGACTCATTTTTTTTCTTTTTTTTCTGTAACAGACCCTCACATTTGAATTTATCGTTTTTAGCTGCCATTTCAAATGTATAATTAGTGCTTAAAAAGCTTGAAAGACTAAATGTAATTACCAGGAGTGGGGTTGAAACCAGACTTTTTATTTTTACTGTGACATACCCCCACAATTGAACTTGCCCCTCTATGCTCTACAACAGACCCCTACATTTGAACTTGCCCCTCTATGCTCTACAACA
The DNA here is from genome assembly GCF_965113295.1 of Leuciscus leuciscus. NCBI lineage: Eukaryota > Metazoa > Chordata > Actinopteri > Cypriniformes > Leuciscidae > Leuciscus > Leuciscus leuciscus. The sequence goes on along the minus strand of NC_138741.1, from coordinate 25,147,256 downwards.
GACCCCCACATTTGAACTTGCCCCTCTATGCTCTACAACAGACCCCCACATTTGAACTTGCCCCTCTATGCTGTACTTTAATTTCTGCTTAAACTTCAAATTGAAAACTCTTTGTTTTATTACCAGGAGTGGGGTTTGAACCCACGAGGACATTTGTCCATTGGATCTTAAGTCCAACGCCTTAACCACTCGGCCATCCTGGTTGTGCCAGCAATTTTATTTTTACTGCAGCAGACCCTCACAATTGAACTTACTGCTCTAAGCTGTAATTTCAAATGCTTAATTTGTGCCTAAAAATCAAACTGAAAAACTAATTTTAATGAACAGGAGTGTGGTTTGAACCAACAAGGACATTTGTCCATTGGATCTAAAGAAGTCCAACACCTTACTCAACCATCATGGTTTGCAAAATAAAAAAATAAAAAAATAAAAAAAACTGCAACAGACCCTCACATTTGAATTGTAACACTTAAAGCTTCTATTTCAAATTCATAATTTGTGTTTACAAATCAAATTGAAGACCTAATTTTTAGGACTAGGAGTTGGGTTTGAACCCACAATGATGTTTATCCATTGGTTGGGACAAGACTCGTTTTTTTTCTTTTTTTTTCTGTAACAGACCCTCATATTTGATTTCATCGTTTTTAGCTGCCATTTCAAATGTATAATTAGTGCTTAAAAAGCTTGAAAGACTAAATCAGAATCAGAATCAGAATCAGAAAGAATCAGAAAGAGCTTTATTGCCAAGTGTGCTTGCACCCACAAGGAATTTTTCTTGGTACTGAAGCTTCCAGTGCACATATACAAATACAAATACAACAAGAAACATAGTAATACAAATTCTAAGAATAAAATATATTTAAAAAAAATAAAATAAAAATAGTATAAAAAGTAAAAAAAAAAGGGGTCACAGTTGGGTTTAGTCTGAATAAACATTTACAGATTATGAACATATTTACAGTATTTTGAGAAGTATGAATAATATAAATATAAATATCACCTGAGTTAAAGAATATTACACTAGACAGTGGGAGTCTAGTGCATGTTACAGATTATGAACATATTTACAGTATTTTGAGTAGTATGAATAATATAAATATAAATATCACCTGAGTTAAGAGAATATTGCACTAGACAGTGGGAGTATTGCACTTACAGGCATATGCCTTGGGGGGCATGTTAAGTGTTCAGAAGGGAAATGGCCTGTGGAAAGAAACTGTTCCTGTGCCTGGATGTTCTTGTGGCCAGTGATCTGTGTCGCCGTCCTGACGGTAACAGTTCAAACAGGGGGTGTCCAGGGTGAGTGGAGTCTGTGATGATTTTACCTGCTCTCTTCCTCACTCTGGAAGAGTACAGGTCCTGGGGGGTTGGCAGGGGGGCACCAATAATCCTCTCTGCTGTCCGGACTGTCCGTTGTAGTCTCCTGATGTCCGATTTGGTAGCTGAACCAAACCAGACAGTGATGGAAGTGCTGTAATTACTAGGAGTGGGGTTGAAACCAGACTTTTTATTTTTACTGTGACATACCCCCACAATTGAACTTGCCCCTCTATGCTCTACAACAGCCCCCCACATTTGAACTTGCCCCTCTATGCTGTACTTTAATTTCTGCTTAAACTTCAAATTGAAAACTCTTTGTTTTATTACCAGGAGTGGGGTTTGAACCCACGAGGACATTCGTCCATTGGATCTTAAGTCCAACGCCTTAACCACTCGGCCATCCTGGTTGTGCCAGCAATTTTATTTTTACTGCAGCAGACCCTCACAATTGAACTAACTGCTAAGCTGTAATTTCAAATGCTTAATTTGTGCCTAAAAATCAAACTGAAAAACTCATTTTAATGAACAGAAGTGTGGTTTGAACCAACAAGGACATTTGTCCATTGGATCTAAAGAAGTCCAACGCCTTACCCAACCATCATGGTTTGCAAAATACAAAAAAAAAAAAAAATACAAAAAACTGCAACAGACCCTCACATTTGAATTGTAACAATTAAAGCTTCTATTTCAAATTCATAATTTGTGTTTACAAATCAAATTGGAGATCTAATTTTTAGTACTAGGAGTTGGGTTTGAACCCACAATGATGTTTATCCATTGGTTGGGACAAGACTCGTTTTTTTTCTTTTTTTTCTGTAACAGACCCTCACATTTTAATTTATCGTTTTTAGCTGCCATTTCAAATGTATACTTAGTGCTTAAAAAGCTTGAAAGACTAAATGTAATTACCAGGAGTGGGGTTGAAACCAGACTTTTTATTTTTACTGTGACATACCCCCACAAATAAAATTGCCCCTCTATGCTCTACAACAGACCCCCACATTTGAACTTGCCCCTCTATGCTGTACTTTAATTTCTGCTTAAACTTCAAATTGAAAACTATTTGTTTTATTACCAGGAGTGGGGTTTGAACCCACGAGGACATTTGTCCATTGGATCTTAAGTCCAACGCCTTAACCACTCGGCCATCCTGGTTGTGCCAGCAATTTTATTTTTACTGCAGCAGACCCTCACAATTGAACTGACTGCTCTAGGCTGTAATTTCAAATGCTTAATTTGTGCCTAAAAATCAAACTGAAAAACTCATTTTAATGAACAGGAGTGTGGTTTGAACCAACAAGGACATTTGTCCATTGGATCTAAAGAAGTCCAACGCCTTACTCAACCATCATGGTTTGCAAAAAAAAAAAAAAAAAAAAAAAAGAAAACTGCAACAGACCCTCACATTTGAATTGTAACACTTAAAGCTTCTATTTCAAATTAATAATTTGTGTATACAAATCAAATTGAAGACCTAATTTTTAGTACTAGGAGTTGGGTTTGAACCCACAATGATAATTATCCATTGGTTGGGACAAGACTCATTTTTTTTCTTTTTTTTCTGTAACAGACCCTCACATTTGAATTTATCGTTTTTAGCTGCCATTTCAAATGTATAATTAGTGCTTAAAAAGCTTGAAAGACTAAATGTAATTACCAGGAGTGGGGTTGAAACCAGACTTTTTATTTTTACTGTGACATACCCCCACAATTGAACTTGCCCCTCTATGCTCTACAACAGACCCCTACATTTGAACTTGCCCCTCTATGCTCTACAACAGACCCCCACATTTGAACTTGCCCCTCTATGCTCTACAACAGACCCCCACATTTGAACTTGCCCCTCTATGCTGTACTTTAATTTCTGCTTAAACTTCAAATTGAAAACTCTTTGTTTTATTACCAGGAGTGGGGTTTGAACCCACGAGGACATTTGTCCATTGGATCTTAAGTCCAACGCCTTAACCACTCAGCCATCCTGGTTGTGTCAGCAATTTTATTTTTACTGCAGCAGACCCTCACAATTGAACTTACTGCTCTAAGCTGTAATTTCAAATGCTTAATTTGTGCCTAAAAATCAAACTGAAAAACTAATTTTAATGAACAGGAGTGTGGTTTGAACCAACAAGGACATTTGTCCATTGGATCTAAAGAAGTCCAACACCTTACTCAACCATCATGGTTTGCAAAATAAAAAAATAAAAAAATAAAAAAAACTGCAACAGACCCTCACATTTGAATTGTAACACTTAAAGCTTCTATTTCAAATTCATAATTTGTGTTTACAAATCAAATTGAAGACCTAATTTTTAGGACTAGGAGTTGGGTTTGAACCCACAATGATGTTTATCCATTGGTTGGGACAAGACTCGTTTTTTTTCTTTTTTTTTCTGTAACAGACCCTCATATTTGATTTCATTGTTTTTAGCTGCCATTTCAAATGTATAATTAGTGCTTAAAAAGCTTGAAAGACTAAATGTAATTACTAGGAGTGGGGTTGAAACCAGACTTTTTATTTTTACTGTGACATACCCCCACAATTGAACTTGCCCCTCTATGCTCCACAACAGCCCCCCACATTTGAACTTGCCCCTCTATGCTGTACTTTAATTTCTGCTTAAACTTCAAATTGAAAACTCTTTGTTTTATTACCAGGAGTGGGGTTTGAACCCACGAGGACATTTGTCCATTGGATCTTAAGTCCAACGCCTTAACCACTCGGCCATCCTGGTTGTGCCAGCAATTTTATTTTTACTGCAGCAGTCCCTCACAATTGAACTAACTGCTAAGCTGTAATTTCAAATGCTTAATTTGTGCCTAAAAATCTAACTGAAAAACTCATTTTAATGAACAGAAGTGTGGTTTGAACCAACAAGGACATTTGTCCATTGGATCTAAAGAAGTCCAACGCCTTACCCAACCATCATGGTTTGCAAAAAAAAAAAAAAAAAAAAAAAAAAAAACTGCAACAGACCCTCACATTTGAATTGTAACACTTAAAGCTTCTATTTCAAATTCATAATTTGTGTTTACAAATCAAATTGAAGACCTAATTTTTAGTACTAGGAGTTGGGTTTGAACCCACAATGATGTTTATCCATTGGTTGGGACAAGACTCTTTTTTTTCCCTTTTTTTTCTGTAACAGACCCTCACATTTGAATTTATCGTTTTTAGCTGCCATTTCAAATGTATAATTAGTGCTTAAAAAGCTTGAAAGACTAAATGTAATTTCCAGGAGTGGGGTTGAAACCAGACTTTTTATTTTTACTGTGACATACCCCCACAATTGAACTTGCCCCTCTATGCTCTACAGCAGACACCTACATTTGAACTTGCCCCTCTATGCTCTACAACAGCCCCCCACATTTGAACTTGCCCCTCTATGCTCTACAACAGACCCCCACATTTGAACTTGCCCCTCTATGCTCTACAACAGACCCCCACATTTGAACTTGCCCCTCTATGCTGTACTTTAATTTCTGCTTAAACTTCAAATTGAAAACTCTTTGTTTTATTACCAGGAGTGGGGTTTGAACCCACGAGGACATTTGTCCATTGGATCTTAAGTCCAATGCCTTAACCACTCGGCCATCCTGGTTGTGCCAGCAATTTTA